>NC_086445.1:357740101-358061530 GCF_028390025.1 Pseudophryne corroboree | reverse complement strand
GCAGCGCGCATGCGCTTAGTTATTTAATTAAAAACTTAGCAGTTTTGCTGTTGTTCGTGCGGCGCTTTTCAGTCGCACTGCTGATCGGTGTGTGATTGACAGGATAGGGGCGTTTCTGGGTGGTAACTGAGCATTTTCTGGGAGTGTGCTAAAAAATGTAGGCGTGTCTAGAGAAATGGGAGAGTGGCTGGCCGAACACAGGGCGTTTGTGACGTCAAACCAGGAACTAAACGGACTGAGCTGATCGCAATCTAGGAGTAGGTCTGGAGCTACTCAGAAACTGCAAAGAATTATTTAGTAGCAATTCTGCTAATCTAAGATACACTCCCAGAGGGCGGCGGCCTAGCGTTTGCAAAGCTGCTAAAAGCAGCTAGCGAGCGAACAACTCGGAATGAGGGCCTATGTGCAGGGCCGGTTCTAGACCTTGTGGCTCCCAGGGCGAAAGTTTCTTTTGTCCCCATTAGTTTTGGCCCCAGTAGCTGTTGTGCCCCCATTAGTTTTGCCCCCAGTAACTGTTGTGCCCCCATTAGTTTTACACCCAGTAGCTTTTGTGCCCCCATTAGTTTTTCCCCCATTGCTGTGCCCCTAGTAAAAAATAAAATAAAATCAAGAATACTCACCAGCCCTGTTCCTGTTTCCTGACCACTGCTACCGTCCGTCTTCCGCCGCCGGCGCAGCTCCTCGGATCCATAGGAGCGCATGGACACTAGAGGTCAATTATGACCCCTGGCGTCTATGACTGTCCTAAACTGCCGTGCGGTGCACGATGACGTCAGGCGCACTGCACAGCAGGCTCCACTGGCAGGGAAAGGTCCTCTCCACAAAGGGAAACTAGACGCTACCTTCGCGGAGAGGACCTTTTCCTAACCACCGCCATCTGGACACAGTATCGGCTCTTGCCATGGCGGCGGCGCCCTTGGGACAGCGGCGCCCCGGGCAAAAGTCCTGCTTGCCCGTGGCAGGTATGGCAGATAGAACATTTGCAGAGAGATTTAGATTTAGGTGGGTTATTTTGTTTCTGTGTGAGTAAATACTGGCTGCTTTATTTCTACACTGCAATTTAGATTTCACTTTGAACACATCCCACCCAAATCTACTCTCTCTGCACATGTTATATCTGCCCACCCTGCACTGCACATGGGGCCTAATTCAAACCTGAGCGGTGCTGTGCTCTTTCGCACAGCAGCAGATCAGGTCTGAACTGAGCATGCGCCGGCACCGCAGTGCACCGGCGCATGCCACACAGTCGACAGCCGTCACAGCCTTGCAATCGCCTCTGCCTGATTGGCAGAGGTGTTCGCTGGGCGGGAGGGGGCGGACCCGCGGCATTTGGCTGCCGTTATAGGGGCGTGGTTCAGGCAACGCAGGCGTGCCCGGACCGTGCGGGAGGCGGGCTGCGTGATGTCACACACAGCTGCTGCGACCCTCACAGCGATGAGTAGCTCCCTGCCAGCGCGCAGGAGCTGCGCAGGTAGGGAGCTACTCTTCAAGTACAAAAGCATCGCCGCTGTGCGATGCTTTTGTACTTGTGCGGCAGGGTTGGACCTGACATGCGGGGCGGACTAGCCCTGTGCTGGGTGCCGCCCGCATGTCTGTGTGACTGATTGTAGATGTACTAAATTTAGAACATCTACGATCAGGTCTGGATTAGGCCCATGGTTTTGCCCAACTGCTAACAAATTTGCTGCTACGATCAACTCTGAATTACCCTCATAATACAGTGTCTTTAAAAGCAGCTTAAGCTAAAGGGATCATCTGTGGAATGATCAAAGGTGATAAAATGGGGAAAGACAATTATATATGTAATAGGCTCTACACCCAGGGGCGGAACTACTGGCGGGGCAGGCAGTGCATTGCACTGGGGCCCCGCCGCACTCAAGGGCCCACAGCCGCCGGCCGGCATTACATGAATGAGTCACAATGACTCATTGTATGTCATGCCGCAGCCGCACACCAGCGCTCCCGTGACCCGCCCGTCATAAGGAACGATTCTGGCCACCCGCACACGAAGGAGGGAGGAGGGTCCGTCCCTCCCTCCCTCATATACAAACAGGTCACAGTCTCTCAGTGAAGGAGAGAGCCGCAGCAGCGCTTTGTTACTGGTGGAGGCGCTGCTGCTGCTGCTCCTCTGCTTCACTATAGGCTGTCTCTGAGAACAGCCTATAGGGAAGCAGAGGGGCAGCAGCAGCAGCGCCTCCACCAGTAACACAGCGCTGCTGCGGCTCCCTCCTTCACCTCCCTCCTCCTTCTTTTCTACTGCCCGGGAAGCTGCACCGAGGAGCCTGAGCCAACAGAGAGGGTAAGTATAATTCTTTCTTTCTTTCTTTCTTTCTTTCTTTCTTTCTTTCTTTCTTTCTTTCTTTCTTTCTTTCTTTCTTTCTTTCTTTCTTTCTTTCTGTCTCTTTCTTTTTTTATTTGTTGGGACTGCCTGCCGCAATGTGTAAAAAGGGGGGACTGCCTGCCGCTATGTATAAAAATGGGGAATCTGCCTGCCGCAATGTAAAAAATGGGGAATCTGCCTGCCGCAATGTAAAAATGGGGAATCTGCCTGCCGCAATGTGTAAAAATGGGGAATCTGCCTGCCGCAATGTAAAAATGGGGAATCTGCCTGCCGCAATGTGTAAAAATGGGGAATCTGCCTGCCGCTATGTATAAAAATGGGGAATCTGCCTGCCGCTATGTATAAAAATGGGGAATCTGCCTGCCGCTATGTGTAAAAAGGTAGAATCTGCCTGCCGTAATGTGTAAAAAGGGCACGCTATCTGCCGTTATGTGTAAAAGTGTATGGTGTCTGCCGTAATGTGTAAAATGGGGACGCTGTCTGCCGTAATGTGTAAAATGGGGACGCTGTCTGCCGTAATGTGTAAAAAGTGCACGCTGTCTGCCGCTATGTGTAACGAGGGCACGCTGTCTGCCGCTATGTGTAACGAGGGCACGCTGTCTGCCATTGTGTAAAAAGTGTATGCTGTCTGCCGCTATGTGTAACGAGGGCACGCTGTCTGCCGTTATGTGTAAAAAGTGCACACTGTCTGCCGTTATGTGTAAAAAGGGGAATCTGTTCGCTGTAAGGAGTAAAAGGGTCTCTACCTGGTGTAGTGGTGCTACTGTGCGGCGTAATTTGAAGAATGGAGACTACTGTGCACCGTTTTATGAATTGGTATTATTTTGTGGACACACCCCTTCCCCACGAAGCCACGCCACTATGTATTTTTGCGCGCGCCTACGGCGCGCACTGCCCATGGGGTGGACTTGGATGGGATGGGGGGGGGGGGGCCCAAAGCATTTTGTTGCACCTGGGCCCACCGCTTGCTTGTTCCGCCACTGTCTACACCATAACTGAATTTAAGCTTTTGAGTTTTTAATGGCATCTAGTGATCGAAGTACTAGACTATCTGCTGTGTTGCTCAATACGCATATTACTAAAAACTTTTGTATGTTAGCGTTAGTTTTATTTTAACTTAAATGTACACTAGAATCCATAATACAAGAGTAAGAAGCTGCCAGTGCCCTCATACAGCCGGATTTTCCTCTACTTATGGTTTAATTGTGCTACATACATATTGTAAATATACAGTATACTTGAAGACAGGCAGTGCACATAATAAAAGTAGAACCATAGCGGTCAATAGTGTAATGTGTCACAGTATCAGAAATACATTCATTCAAAAATTAGTGTTCAAGTTACTATAAAAGAAATCAGGAACATTTATGACAGATAGGAAACTACTGCATGAATATCAAAAAGAATTTGACTTGTTCTGTGTTTTAATTAGATTGACATGTACTCAACTGCAATAGGAATCTGATACATATCAATCTGTCACGCACAAGACATGTGGTTTTCAAAACCTCTTAAACTGCATATAAAAATGACATTTCATTGTATTGCCTATATTTTAGGTAAGCAATTGCATTACGTGCTAGCTAAGTATGCTGCTGCTAAAATGACTGAAATACCTCACATCAAACCACATATCTGAAAAATGATTGGCACTTATATCATGCAACAAATGTCACTCTGATTGCTTTAAGGTTGTATCTCCTCCTTGTCCTTGGATTGAAAGTATTGCATTAATCTCCAGATTTGGAAAAAAAGTTCTTTTAGTTAAATGAAATGTTAATAGAAAAAGTACCCTGAATCTAAAATGAAAAAATAATAATGTCTCTCAGTTTTTTATTGTGCATTATATGTGTACATATGGTAGCGTTTTTCTTTTTTTTTATCACTACAAAAAACATTTTATGGTATTATAGTGGTATATTTACTAAAGTGCAGGTTTTCAGATGTGAAGATGTTGCCCATAGCAACCAATCAGATTTTAGCTATTATCTTCTAGAAGATGCTAGATAAATGGTATGAAGAATCTGATTGGGTGCTATGGGCAATGGGGGTCATTCTGAGTTGATCGCTCGCCAGCTGCTTTTAGCAGCAGGGCAAACGCTAAGCCGCCGCCCTCTGGGAGTGTATCTTAGCTTAGCAGAAGTGGGAACGAAAGGATCGCAGCGCTGATGCAAAAATATTTTCAAGCAGTTTCTAAGTAGCTGCAGACCTACTCCTACCTTGCGATCACTTCAGTCTATTTAGTTCCTGCTTTCGGCCAGCCACTCCCCCGTTTCCCCAGGCACGCCTGCGTTTTCATCTGACACGCCTGCATTTTTTTAGCACACTCCCGGAAAACGGTCAGTTACCTCCCAGAAACATTCATGTCAATCACTCACCGATCAGCAGAGCGGCTGAAAAGCGTAGCTCGACCTTGTGTGAAACTGCATAGTTTTTTGTGAAAGTACGTAGCGCATGCGCACTGCAGCCCATACGCATGCGCAGAAATGCTGCTTTTTAGCCTGATCGCTGCGCTGCGAACAACGGCAGCTAGCGATCAACTCGGAATGACCCCCTATATGTCCACTTCTGAAAACCTGCACTTTAGTAAATATACCCCATAGTGTCTAATGTGACACTGGTATATAATTTTAATAAGCTCAGCGAGAACAAGAGATAAATGAACAGACATTCCATGATTAAGGTTGCCATGTGGCTAGGACTGCACACCAAGCACATGGAATTTGGATACATATTAACATGATCTGATATTAGCAGATCTGGATCTAAAGTTTGATTTGAAAACAAAATATCAAGCTACTTTACTATGGATCATTTCATTAAGTCACCCATATGTTTTATTATTACACCATAACTTAAATAATTCAACCAATAAATAAAGACACGGACAACTGTATAGATTGGAAAAGGAGGTCGCAGCCAAATTTATTTAAATTCGAATCTGGAATTAGAAATCTTAATCATTGGTGGCGAAAAAAGCAGTGCCAACTCGGCCATGGCTTAAAAAACGTTTAATCATTAAACAAATGGGGCCGAGTTTCTGCCCCTTGCGCAATCCGTCTTGGGTAGAACCATCTCCCCTTAACTAGCACAGTGCTGGTCCCTCCTTAAGATGGTGACCTGGTCCTCCCCTGAGGTAGTGACTGACTCGCCTTTTCTCAAAGGGGAAATGCTAGCCAAGCTCTGCTGCGCTAAATTGAGCCGCCGATGAGCACTGCTTTCCGCCCGCTGCGCCTCGCCTTGCTGGAATAACTATAACATTTTATTACAAACTAGAAAAAACATTTAATTGAATTTAAATCAAAATAATTTTGCCGGGTGGGTGGATGGGATCCCAAAATGGCAAGAGGAATTTGAATTCCTCAGCCCTGCCCTATATAACCTCAAACAACCTGCCTACTAAAACAAATTCCATTGGCTAAATGAATGATTGACAGCCTTAACCCCCTATTCACCCATATCAACATAAAAAAACAGTTCCAGCCAGCTTAGCTTCATAACAAACAGGGTGCTTATTCTCTCTCTATTCTATGCAGTCTCTCGTTCATTTTAAGTCACCCATATGTTTTATTATTACACCATAACTTAAATAATTCAACCAATAAATAAAGACACGGACAACTGTATAGATTGGAAAAGGAGGTCGCAGCCAAATTTATTTAAATTTGAATCTGGAATTAGAAATCTTAATCACTGGTGGCGAAAAAAATAAGATTTTACTTACCGATAAATCTATTTCTCGTAGTCCGTAGTGGATGCTGGGGACTCCGTCAGGACCATGGGGATTAGCGGCTCCGCAGGAGACAGGGCACAAAACTAAAGCTTTAGGATCAGGTGGTGTGTACTGGCTCCTCCCCCTATGACCCTCCTCCAAGCCTCAGTTAGGATACTGTGCCCGGACGAGCGTACACAATAAGGAAGGATATTGAATCCCGGGTAAGACTCATACCAGCCACACCAATCACACCGTATAACTTGTGATCTAAACCCAGTTAACAGTATGACAAACGTAGGAGCCTCTGAACAGACGGCTCACAACAAATAACAACCCGATTTTTTTGTAACAATAACTATGTACAAGTATTGCAGACAATCCGCACTTGGGATGGGCGCCCAGCATCCACTACGGACTACGAGAAATAGATTTATCGGTAAGTAAAATCTTATTTTCTCTGACGTCCTAAGTGGATGCTGGGGACTCTATACCAAAGCTCCCAAACGGGCGGGAGAGTGCGGATGACTCTGCAGCACCGAATGAGAGAACTCCAGGTCCTCTTTAGCCAGGGTATCAAATTTGTAGAATTTTACAAACGTGTTCTCCCCCGACCACGTAGCTGCTCGGCAGAGTTGTAATGCCGAGACCCCTCGGGCAGCCGCCCAGGATGAGCCCACCTTCCTTGTGGAATGGGCCTTGACAGATTTAGGCTGTGGCAGGCCTGCCACAGAATGTGCAAGTTGAATTGTGCTACAAATCCAACGAGCAATCGTCTGCTTAGAAGCAGGAGCACCCAGCTTGTTGGGTGCATACAGTATAAACAGCGAGTCAGATTTTCTGACTCCAGCCGTCCTTGAAATGTATATTTTCAATGCCCTGACAACGTCCAGCAACTTGGAATCTTCCAAATCGCTAGTAGCCGCAGGCACCACAATAGGCTGGTTCAGGTGAAACGCTGACACCACCTTAGGCAGAAACTGAGGACGCGTCCGCAGTTCTGCCCTGTCCGAATGGAAAATCAGATATGGGCTCTTATACGATAAAGCCGCCAATTCTGATACTCTCCTGGCTGAAGCCAGGGCCAGTAGCATGGTTACTTTCCATGTAAGATATTTCAAATCCACCGATTTGAGTGGCTCAAACCAATGGGATTTGAGAAAATCCAAAACTACATTCAGGTCCCACGGAGCCACTGGGGGCACAACCGGGGGCTGTATATGTAGTACTCCTTTTACAAAAGTCTGGACTTCAGGAACTGAAGCCAATTCTTTCTGGAAGAAAATCGACAGGGCCGAAATTTGAACCTTAATGGACCCCAATTTGAGGCCCATAGACAATCCTGTTTGCAGGAAATGTAGGAATCGACCCAGTTGAAATTCCTCCGTGGGGGCCTTCCTGGCCTCACACCACGCAACATATTTTCTCCAAATGCGGTGATAATGTTGTGCAGTCACCTCCTTCCTGGCTTTAACCAGTGTAGGAATGACCTCTTCTGGAATGCCTTTTTCCTTTAGAATTCGGCGTTCAACCGCCATGCCGTCAAACGCAGCCGCGGTAAGTCTTGGAATAGACACGGTCCCTGCTGAATCAGGTCCCGTCTTAGAGGTAGAGGCCACGGATTTTCCGTGAGCATCTCCTGAAGTTCCGGGTACCAAGTTCTTCTTGGCCAATCCGGAGCCACGAGTATCGTTCTTACTCCCCTTTGCCGTATAATTCTCAGTACTTTGGGTATGAGAGGCAGAGGAGGAAACACATACACTGACTGGTACACCCACGGTGTTACCAGAGCATCCACAGCTATTGCCTGAGGGTCTCTTGACCTGGCGCAATACCTGTCCAGTTTTTTGTTGAGGCGAGACGCCATCATATCCACCTTTGGTTTTTCCCAACGGTTCACAATCATGTGGAAGACTTCTGGATGAAGTCCCCACTCTCCCGGGTGTAGATCGTGCTGAGGAAGTCTGCTTCCCAGTTGTCTACTCCCGGAATGAACACTGCTGACAGTGCTATCACATGATCTTCCGCCCAGCGAAGGATCCTTGCAGCTTCTGCCATTGCTCTCCTGCTTCTTGTGCCGCCCTGTCTGTTTACGTGGGCGACTGCCGTGATGTTGTCCGACTGGATCAACACCGGCTGACCCTGAAGCAGGGGTTTTGCCAGGCTTAGAGCATTGTAAATTGCTCTTAGCTCCAGTATATTTATATGAAGAGACATCTCCAGGCTTGACCATACTCCCTGGAAGTTTCTTCCCTGTGTGACCGCTCCCCAGCCTCTCAGACTGGCATCCGTGGTCACCAGGACCCAGTCCTGTATGCCGAATCTGCGGCCCTCTAACAGATGAGCACTCTGCAACCACCACAGAAGAGACACCCTTGTCCGTGGCGATAAGGTTATCCGCTGATGCATCTGCAGATGCGATCCGGACCATTTGTCCAGCAGATCCCACTGAAAAGTTCGTGCGTGGAATCTGCCGAATGGAATTGCTTCGTAAGAAGCCACCATCTTTCCCAGGACTCTTGTGCATTGATGAACAGACACTTTTCCTGGTTTTAGGAGGTTCCTGACAAGTTCGGATAACTCCTTGGCTTTCTCCTCCGGAAGAAACACCTTTTTCTGAACCGTGTCCAGAATCATTCCCAGGAACAGCAGACGTGTTGTCGGGGTCAACTGAGATTTTGGAAAATTCAGAATCCACCCGTGTTGTTGCAGCACTACTTGGGTTAGTGCTACTCCGTCCTCCAGCTGTTCTCTGGACCTTGCCCTTATCAGGAGATCGTCCAAGTAAGGGATAATTAATACGCCTCTTCTTCGCAGAAGAATCATCATTTCGGCCATTACCTTGGTAAAGACCCGAGGTGCCGTGGACAATCCAAACGGCAGCGTCTGAAACTGATAATGACAGTTTTGCACCACGAACCTGAGGTACCCTTGATGTGAAGGGCAAATTGGGACATGCAGGTAAGCATCCTTTATGTCCAGGGACACCATAAAGTCCCCTTCTTCCAGATTCGCTATCACTGCTCTGAGTGATTCCATCTTGAACTTGAATTTTTGTATGTACAGGTTCAAAGATTTCAGATTTAGAATAGGTCTTACCGAGCCGTCTGGCTTCGGTACCACAAATAGCGTGGAGTAATACCCCTTTCCCTGTTGTAGGAGGGGTACCTTGACTATCACCTGCTGAGAAAACAGCTTGTGAATGGCTTCCAATACCGTCGCCCTGTCTGAGGGAGACGTTGGCAAAGCAGACTTTAGGAACCGGCGAGGGGGAGACTTCTCGAATTCCAACCTGTAACCCTGAGATACTACCTGCAGGATCCAAGGGTCCACCTGTGAGCAAGCCCACTGTGCGCTGAAATTCCTGAGTCGACCCCCCACCGCTCCTGAGTCCGCTTGTACAGCCCCAGCGTCATGCTGAGGGCTTTGCAGAACCCTGGGAGGGCTTCTGTTCCTGGGCAGGGGCTGCTTGCTGCCCTCTCTTACCCCTTCCTCTGCCCCGGGGCAGATATGACTGTCCTTTTGCCCTCTTGTTCTTATAGGACCGAAAGGACTGCGGCTGAAAAGACGGTGTCTTTTTCTGTTGGGAGGGGGTCTGAGGTAAAAAGGTGGATTTTCCGGCAGTTGCCGTGGCCACCAGATCCGATAGACCTACGCCAAATAATTCTTCCCCTTTATACGGCAATACTTCCATATGTCGTTTGGAATCCGCATCACCTGACCACTGTCGCGTCCATAAACTTCTTCTGGCAGATATGGACATCGCACTTACTCTCGATGCCAGAGTGCAAATATCCCTCTGAGCATCTCGCATATAAAGAAAAGCATCCTTTAATTGCTCTATAGTCAATAAAATACTGTCCCTATCCAGGGTATCAATATTTTCAGTCAGGGAATCCGACCAGACCACCCCAGCACTGCAAATCCAGGCTGAGGCGATGGCTGGTCGCAGTATAACACCAGTATGTGTGTATATACTCTTTAGGGTAGTTTCCAGCCTCCTATCAGCTGGATCCTTGAGGGCGGCCGTATCAGGAGACGGTAACGCCACTTGTTTTGATAAGCGTGTGAGCGCCTTATCCACCCTAGGGGGTGTTTCCCAGCGCGCCCTAACCTCTGGCGGGAAAGGGTATAATGCCAATAACTTTTTTGAAATTAGCACTTTTCTATCTGGGTTAACCCTCGCTTCATCACATACATCATTCAATTCCTCTGATTCAGGAAAAACTACAGGTAGTTTTTTCACCCCCCACATAATACCCCTTTTTGTGGTACTTGCAGTATCAGAGATATGCAAAGCCTCCTTCATTGCCGTGATCATATAACGTGTGGCTCTACTTGAAAATACGTTTGTTTCTTCACCGTCGACACTAGATTCAGTGTCCGTGTCTGGGTCTGTGTCGACCGACTGAGGTAAAGGGCGTTTTACAGTTCCTGACGGTGTCTGAGACGCCTGGGCAGGTACCAACTGGTTTTCCGGCCATCTCATGTCGTCAACTGATTTTTGTAATGTGCTGACATTATCACGTAATTCCATAAACAAAGCCATCCATTCCGGTGTCGACTCCCTGGGGGGTGACATCACCATTACCGGCAATTGCTCTGCCTCCACACCAACATCGTCCTCATACATGTCGACACACACGTACCGACACACAGCAGACACACAGGGAATGCTCTTATCGAAGACAGGACCCCACTAGCCCTTTGGGGAGACAGAGGGAGAGTTTGCCAGCACACACCCAAGCGCTATAATATATATGGGAACAACCTTATATAAGTGTTGTATCCTTATAGCAGCTTAAATATATAAAATATCGCCATAAAAAGTGCCCCCCCTCTCTGTTTTACCCTGTTTCTGTAGTGCAGTGCAGGGGAGAGTCCTGGGAGCCTTCCTCACAGCGGAGCTGAGCAGGAAAATGGCGCTGTGTGCTGAGGAGAATAAGCCCCGCCCCCTATTCCGGCGGGCTTTTCTCCCGTAGTTTGTAATATCTGGCAGGGGTTAAATACATCCATATAGCCTCAAGGGCTATATGTGATGTATTTTTTAGCCATAAAAGGTATTTACATTGCTGCCCAGGGCGCCCCCAGCAGCGCCCTGCACCCTCCGTGACCGTTGGTGAGAAGTGTGTGACAAACAATGGCGCACAGCTGCAGTGCTGTGCGCTACCTTCAAGAAGACTGAAGAGCCTTCTGCCGCCGGTTTCTGGACCTTCAATCTTCAGCATCTGCAAGGGGGGTCGGCGGCGCGGCTCCGGGACGAACCCCAGGGTGAGACCTGTGTTCCGACTCCCTCTGGAGCTAATGGTGTCCAGTAGCCTAAGAAGCCAATCCATCCTGCACGCAGGTGAGTTGAACTTCTCTCCCCTAAGTCCCTCGATGCAGTGAGCCTGTTGCCAGCAGGACTCACTGAAAATAATAAACCTAAAAACTTTTTCTAAGCAGCTCCTTAAGAGAGCCACCTAGATTGCACCCTGCTCGGACGGGCACAAAAACCTAACTGAGGCTTGGAGGAGGGTCATAGGGGGAGGAGCCAGTACACACCACCTGATCCTAAAGCTTTAGTTTTGTGCCCTGTCTCCTGCGGAGCCGCTAATCCCCATGGTCCTGACGGAGTCCCCAGCATCCACTTAGGACATCAGAGAAAGCAGTGCCAACTCGGCCATGGCTTAAAAAACTTTTAATCATTAAACAAATGGGGCGGAGTTTCTGCCCCTTGCGCAATCCGTCTTGGGTAGAACCATCTCCCCTTAACTAGCACAGTGCTGGTCCCTCCTTAAGATGGTGACCTGGTCCTCCCCTGAGGTAGTGACCGACTCGCCTTTTCTCAAAGGGGAAATACTAGCCAAGCTCTGCTGCGCTAGATTGAGCCGCCGATGAGCACTGCTTTCCGCCAAACTCGAAGGCTTCCAGACTTCGATACCGCCACCACCAAAAAAACAACGCCTCATATTTCCTTCGAACCATCCACCAAAGCTGTGACAAATAGCTCCATCCCAATCTTAGACAAATGCACCCCGTCTAATCTATAAAATTCCACTGTCTCGTAACGTAACTCTGGGTGCTTTACCACCTGACCTCCTAGACTAAGGACATACCTGGAAATCGCAGCATTAACCTTTCTCCTCACTCTATCCAAAGCTGCTCCGCCTTGAGTGCCCCTCCAAAATCTATGCGGTACAATCTCTGACCATAACAACTTAACCAGCGGCCAACGCTCCTTAACCAACTTAAAATATCTCTTTATTTCATTAATTAATGCAATACCTTTACAGGTACCCAAATCATTACCACCTAAATGCACAACTAAATAATCTGGGGCACCCCATTTCCCTTCACAATCCGAGAGTAAACTCAATAAACTACTCCATCTCATACCCCTTATACCTATCCACCTAATATCGAAAGGGAATGACTTAGCCGCCTGATGCCTACAGGCCCAATAGACATAAGAATGACCTACAATCCACACCCGGCTTGATAATGTCAAAAAACCTGTAATAAAAGGTAAAACAAAATAATTTTTTTAATAATAATAAATTCCATTCAACTTTCGCAGGGAAAGGAAAAACTTAGTTATTCGGGTGACCCAGATGGAGGTGAACAACACCAAACCTCAATCATTTTGCGAGGAAAAAAGGTGAAAAGAACTCCAAACCCCCTTTAACGGCGGGTAGCTTAAGGCCCTGAGATTCCCAAATAACAAACTCGCAGGAAGCTTCTATTTAACGCAACTTATCGCCACGAATGTAACCCTTATAAGCATCTGACTTCCAATGCCCTAAATGCTTGATTTCTTCGCCCGAAGAACCTGCCGCTGCTGCACAAGTCGCTGCTCCTATTCTAAACAAATGTGTCCCATACTGTTCTAATGGAAGGTCCAAAACTATCAAACATTTTTTTAAAACGCTGGTAAACTGAAATCTAGATAACGGAATAAGATCCCTATGAACCAACCATTGCATCCCCCCACTTGAACGATTTTGGCAATAAATCTCTGCCAATTTTACTGGGCAAATACTCGGCTCCGAATGCGCAGGAACAGAGATCCATTTACCTTTCCCTAGCGGATCCATTTTTGAGCGCTGAATTTTCACCAGCAGCATATCCCTCTTAATAACAACATTCTTTGTCATAATACCCGTCTCTGCTGATCTTTTATTCTCTGCCACTAATTCCCCTACCCTTAAAGCCCCGCAAAATGCTAATGCAGATGCTAAACTAAAAAGATTGATTTCATAATCTCCTAAGGCAATACCTGAAACCGCAGTTATCAAATCTTTCAAAAGACCTATGGTGGTCATTCCGAGTTGTTCGCTCGGTAATTTTCTTCGCATCGCAGCGTTTTTTCGCTAATTGCGCATGCGCAATGTTCGCACTGCGACTGCGCCAAGTAAATTTGCTAAGAAGTTAGGTATTTTACTCACGGCATTACAAGGTTTTTTTCTTTGTTCTGGTGATCGTAATGTGATTGACAGGAAGTGGATGTTTCTGGGCGGAAACAGGCCATTTTATGGAAGTGTTTGAAAAAACGCTACCGTTTCTGGGAAAAACGCGGGAGTGGCTGGAGAAACGGAGTAGTGTCTGGCCGAACACTGGGTGTGTTTGTGACATCAAACCAGGAACGACAAGCACTGAACTGATCGCACTGGAAGAGTAAGTCTCGAGCTACTCAGAAACTGCACAGAGAAGTCTTTTCGCAATATTGCGAATCTTTCGTTCGCAATTTTGATAAGCTAAGATTCACTCTCAGTAGGCGGCGGCTTAGCGTGTGCAAAGCTGCTAAAAGCAGCTTGCGAGCGAACAACTCGGAATGAGGGCCTATATCAATTGGTCTACGATTATCGCTAAACCTTAACTGCTCCTTAGCCCATTCTCTCATCACCCTTGCAAGAATAAATGATTTAGTGGCATCTATTAAACCTTCTAAGTGCGAAAAGTAAGATATTCCTGCTAACGCACTTGACATAGCCGCCTTGGAATGACCTCTCTCTCGTGCCATGACCATACGAACTCTAAAATCGCATCCTGCCAACTCTTACCCCTACCACTGGAGGCCATGTATTCTTGCCAATCACCCCAAGCTGCAGAATAAGCTCTCAACGTTCCAGGGGCCAATGCTTTCAATGCCAACGCCTTCATGCCGGCTTGATGATCTGCCATACAAAATCAGGACATGACAAACCATTCGCCTTGGCTGATGGAGCTAATCTCCTAAATGTATCCCATTGAAAACGAGACAAAGAATCCGCTATCTCATTCTCAACCCCGGGCCCATGCTTAGCATTCAATTCAATGTTTCTCTGTAGACATCTTAAAGTTAAATGCCTCAACAACCTCAACGCATGCAAGCATGAAGTCCTCTGGCTATTTATCGCCTGAACTACCCCTAAGTTGTCGCACCAAAAAACAATTATTTGATTACTAAGCTTCTCACCCCATATCTCTAACGCTACTATTATCGGAAAAAGCTCCAGCAAAAGCATACTGTTAGTAAGACCTTTTACTCGACATTCCTCTGGCCAAGTCTCAACGCACCACTCACCCTCACAATATGCACCAAAACCTAATGAAACCGAAGCATCAGTGAAAAGTTGAATCTCCCTATTATTAATCTCCTCATGTAACCAAATGCGAACCCCGTTAAAATCTTGCAAGAAAAGAAGCCAAATCCTACAATCCTCTTTCAAATCTGCTGAGATACGAATCATATGATGACTGCACTTGCTTCAAAGACATCTTTTTTGACGAAATAAAATTCTCCAACAAATTCTTTAAACGATTCACTTTTTCTGGAGGCAATCTACAAAGCCCTGCTTCAGTATCTATTTCTATACCTAGGTAGGATATACGTGTCACCGGTCCTTCAGTTTTATCCTTCGCTATAGGTACCCCCATGACTGTAAATAATGATTGAACTGAAAAAAGCAATTCCTGACACTCTGAGCTATCTGCAGGACCAACCAATAAAAAATCGTCCAAATAATGGGCAACTCCCGACTGCCCAGTTCCTGCTTCTATGCACCACTGCAAAAATGAACTAAAACATTCAAAGTAAGAACATGATACTGAACATCCCATAGGCAAACACCTATCCACAAAAAAATTGACCATCCAGCTTGAAACCCATATACTTAAATGAATCGGGATGCAGCGGCAACAATCTAAAAGCAGATTCTATGTCCTATTTCGCCAATAGAGCCCCAAAACCAAAACTTTGTACCAAAGCAATAGCATCCTCAAACGATTGATACTTTACACTACAAAACAAAGGATCTAACGCTTTGTTTATTGAGCCCCCTTCCGGGTAAGAAAGGTGCTGAATAATCCGAAATTTTCCCGGCTCCTTTTTCGGAACTACGCCCAATGGAGAAACGCAAAAATCAGCCAAAGCTGGACTCCTGAAAGGACCACACATACGACCCAAACTGACCTCAGCCGCAATCTTAGCCCTTACCACCTCTGGCAGCTCTCTAGCTGACTTAAGGTTTCTCCTGGCTGAAACGAAAACCGGCCTAATTACTGGCAAATTGAAACCAAACTTAAAACCTTTTAACAAGAAAACCGCCTCCTCCCTAAGAGGATAAGCGGCCCAACCAACGCTCTAAGACTTCTAAATTTACTGGTGACTCCGCCTTACCTAGGAACTGTTCTATACTCCCCTCTACCTGCTGACTGACCTGTGGGCCTATTGCAATCTTTGCTGCGTGTACTCCTCCGCACAGCAAACAGGCGTGTCTGTAACGACATGTTGCTCCTCTACTACATTGTACGTTATTAAACGCATAACATTTCCCTCTTCTCGCTGTGCTAACTCCAGATCTGACCTGAAAGGGCTGCCTGCGTCCCGCCACATCTGTGGCTGTCCTACTGCCTTGGGTCACCTCTAACCAGACTTCCACATCTTTGAAACCTAAACTTACATTTTTTTGACCATCTTGCTTTTTCCTAAACAATTCGTCGTACTGACGCCAAACGTTATGTCTAGCCGTCAAGTACATATTGTGCACCAGATGAAAGTACTTTAACACGTTAAAAAATTCAGATGGACGAGACTCTATATAACAAGCTGCAAATACATGCATTCCTGAAAGCCAATTAGAATAACTCCTCCTTGCTTCCTCGGCTGCCGGCCCACCAGCTTTTGCCGTATTCAAAGCTTTCTTGGCGTCATGCGTGATTGCAAACATGTCCACAAAACGGCCCTTCTTAATTCTCTCTTTCACCTTAGACCTAACCCCCCTCAATATTGCCGTATTAGCGCAATGGACACTATCTCCTGACGCATCGGGAGCCGAGCTGGATGCTACACTACGCGCTCCCTTTGAACCTTTACGCTTCCCTCTGAGATGCTGAACAAATGTTTGCATAAATTTACGCGGATTTTCTAGCGAACTAGACGAATCTGATGAATCTTCTGAATGAGATAAATTCACGCTAAGCTGCACTTCTACGCTTTTCTCACCAGTTCCCGACGTGGAAGGACCTGCATCCAGATCTCTTGCACTCACTTGTCCCTCGTTGCACGGTGCGCCCACCGCATCTTGACCAGTTGCTTGTGTATTCACTGTCACCGACGCGTCTACGGACTCTGTATGAGAAGGTAGAACCTGCGGGCTTAACAAAACTGCATTAATCCCTGCCTGAATGGATGAATCTGAAACCGTAGGTGCATCCAATATCGACTGCACCCCAGGTAGAAAGTGGGGCAGGATCGCTGAGGAATGCCTCGGAGACGGAGGCCTAACCGGGGGAGGGGCCTGAGGTAAAGGTGGGAACCCCGAATGCTGCGGGTTTACAAATTGGCCCGGTATTGTTTGAACTAATTGTCCAAATTGATTATATAACTGTGGAGCCGACGCAAAATGGGCAAAATTTGGAATGATATGCGGCTGATAAAATTGACCTACATTCTGAGGCAATTGAGGGTTAAAAAACTGCTGCTGCCCCATGAAAGGCAAATGCATTAACTGCTGATGATCCCCTTGATTAAAATACGGTGACCAAGCTACCAGCGGGGGCTGCACACTGCCTAATGCTTAATAATGAATAGGGGCCGGCATTCTGTATAATGCCCTTGTTGCATCAATACCCGTCATCACCCCACTAGGTTGATTAGCCATGTCACTAGCATTCACTGAATGCCTCCTAACATTATCAACACCCACCTCTGTGGGAGAGCCTAACAGATTTATTCGCCCTTGCATGCAAATTGGGGACTGATCCCTGTTATTGCCTGCAATCACCCCCCCAGCTCCTGAAGCTGTGGGGAAAACTGCAAGGCAGCATTTGTGACTAAAATGGAGTCGGGGCGGGGCTTATCGCCGATGCCGCCGGGACCCCCGACTCACTAGCCCTTATTGAGGATGGCCGGCGGGGGTGGGGGCCTGCGGGGCTGGCGGCCGCACTTGCCAGCCATGCCCGCAGCACCGAAGGAGACGGGTGACGGCGGTGGAGCGCCAGCCGCAGACGGGGCTGACGGAGCTCCGGTGCCCGAGACTGCGCAACGTGACCCACGCACAGTGAAGCGCCGGGCTCTCCTCACCGCCGGAGAAGCAGCGGCGGCTGCGAGGGGCCTGACTGCTTCAACCAAACGGCGAGGGGGGGAGCGCTGCGACGAGGACGGGGCATTCTTAGGTACAAGGACCACAACCTGACAGAAACTAAATGTGAACTTTTAATACAGCTGCAATGTTTTTTTTTTCCGTTTTTTTTGATTTGCAACTTATATGAATTGTTTTATTAAATAACAATGACTGCAATTGGAGAAAATTACTTTCTAGCTGATTATAATGACAAATTGAAAAAACCTGTATTATATGATACAATACTATACCACATCCAGGGATCCCAATTTTTTTTTAACTATACTTACATCCTCCCCCAGCGATTGGTGCTCCGGTAATTGCCTCTATCTCCCTGGTCATGTGATCTCTGGCTCCTGCACTCTGACCTGGTTATCTGCTGTAAACCGGCATTTACAGAAGATTACAGTGTCAGATGACCAGTTCATCTTAAGGCCCATACACACTGGCCGATATATCGTCCGTTCTATTGAATGGCCGATTTATCGCGGGTCCGTCGGCCAGTGTGTACGTGCGATATGTCTGTGAACTCCGTCGTTCACAGACATATTGCATCGGCCCTGCAGCACAGCCGACGGCCAATATATCTACCGATATATTGGCGCATCGCTGTGTGTGTACGGGCGACCAGCCAACCGCACCTACACAAGCTGCGGCAGCCGGCAGTGACTGACAGCTAAACTGGGTGGGCGTATTTACACACCCACCCAGTTCATGATGTCCGTCCCCGACGGATTGGGCAGTGTGCATGCACAGCACACTGCCCGATCTGTCCATAGATATATCTGCAGATCAATTGATCAGAGATATATCTATCAGTGTGTACCCACCATTAGAAGGATACAGACATCCTCATTATGGGAGTTCACGCCTTCAGTGCTGGTGCCCCCAGAAGTTAATGTACAGTAGTTAATCCCCTACACTACAGAAGAAAAGTGAAAAGCAGTGAAAAGTGTGGAGAAATGAGCCAGTGGAGAAGTTGCCCATGGCAACCAATCAGCATTGAAGTAACATTTTACAATTGTACGGAGCAACTGATTGGTTGCCATGGGCAACTTCTCCACAGGCTTACTTCTCCACACTTTTCACTGCTTCATGAATAGACCCCTTAGTCCAGGGATGGGGGAAGCCCTGACTTCCATAGTTTTAGTGGCACTCACATTTAAAAGAGATTATGTGATTGTGCACCCCAGTAGCTTATGTCTGATTATTACTTGTGAACATCAGACAGTATTATCATATTAAAACTAATTTGACGTGTGCTTATCTGAAACATGCACAGAGAAATACCAAAGAAACCTTGGGGCTAATTCCAAGTTGATCGCAGCAGGAAATTTTTTTAGCAGTTGGGCAAAACCGTGTGCACTGCAGGGGGGGCAGATATAACATTTGCAGAGAGAGTTAGATTTGGGTGGGTTATTTTGTTTCTATGCAGGGTAAATACTGGCTGCTTTATTTTTACACTGCAATTTAGATTGCAGATTGAACACACCACACCCAAATCTATCTCTCTCTGCACATGTTATATCTGCCTCCCCTGCAGTGCACATGGTTTTGCCCAATTGCTAACAAACTTGAAGCTGCAATCAACTCACTTATGTGAATCAATACATAAATCTGCCATTCTATTTATATATAAAATTAATTTATTAAAAAAATGATGAATTACCCACAACTTAACAGCTTTTCTGCCTCTAAACAATGAGATACACTATATTGGATCAAATGTTTGTGTTTTTAAACTGAGAGTTAACTTATCAGGACATAACCCAAAATGGCACTACAAAGACCAGCACTCACAAACAAAAGATTTTCAGCCATCTGCGCACACGCAGTGATCGTATTGCACATGCTTACACTGTGAGGTATTATAGCTCCACGGATTTAAGTGGCTCAACCCAATGCGACTTCAGGAAATCCAACACCACGTTGAGATCCCACGGTGCCACTGGAGGCACAAACGGGGGCTGACTATGCAGCACTCCCTTAACAAAAGTCTGAACTTCAGGCAGTGAAGCCAGTTCAATTTTGGAAGAAAATTGATAGAGCCGAAATCTGGACCTTAATGGAACCCAATTTTAGGCCCATAGTCACCTCTGACTGTAGGAAGTGCAGAAATCGACCTAGCTGAAATTTCTCCTTTGGGGCCTTCCTGGCCTCACAGTACGCAACATATTTCCGCCATATGTGGTGATAATGGTTTGCGTTCACTTCTTTCCTAGCTTCAACTAGCGTAGGGATAACTTCCTCCGGAATTCCCTTTTCCTTCAGGATCCGGCGTTCAACCGCCATGCCGTCAACGCAGCCGCGGTACGTCTTGGAACAGACAGGCCCCCTGCTGCAGCAGGTCCTGTCTGAGCGGCAGAGGCCGTGGGTCCTCTGAGATCCTTTCTTGGAGTTCTGGTTACCAAGCTCTTCTTGGCCAACCCGGAACAATGAGTATAGTTCTTACTCCTCTCCTTCTTATTATTCTCATTACCCTGGGTAAGAGAGGCAGAGAAGGGAACACATACACCGACTGGTACACCCACGGTGTTACCAGAGCGTCCACAGCTATCGCCTGAGGGTCCTTGACCTGGCGCAATATCTTTGTTACTTTTAGTTGAGGCGGGACGCCATCATGTCCACCTGTGGCCTTTCCCAACGGTGTACAATCATTTGGAAGACTTCTGGATGAAGTCCCCACTCTCCCGGGTGGAGGTTTCTTAGTTGTCCACTCCGGGAATGAACACTGCTGACAGTGCTAACACATGATTTTCCGCCCATCGGAGAATCCTTGTGGCTTCTGCCATCGCCATCCTGCTTCTTGTGCCGCCCTGTCGGTTTACATGAGCGACCGCCGTGATGTTGTCTGACTGGATCAGCACCGGCCGGTGTTGAAGCAGGGGTCTAGCCTGACTTAGGGCATTGTAAATGGCCCTCAGTTCCAGAATATTTATGTGTAGGGAAGTCTCCTGACTTTTCCATAGCCTTGGAAGTTCCTTCCCTGTGTGACTGCCCCCCAGCCTCGAAGGCTGGCATCCGTGGTCACCAGGACCCAGTCCTGTATGCCGAATCTGCGGCCCCCTAGAAGATGAGCACTCTGCAGCCACCACAACAGCATCACCCTGACCCTTGGAGACAGGGTTATCCGCCGATGCATCTGAAGATGCGACCCGGACCACTTGTCCAACAGATCCCACTGGAAAATCCTTGCATGGGACCTGGCGAATGGAATTTCTTCGTAAGAAGCTACCATCTTTCCCAGGGCTCGCGTGCATTGATGCACCGACACCTGTATACGTATTAGGAGGTCTCTGTCTAGAGACAACAACTCCTTGGACTTCTCCTCCGGGAGAAACCCTTTTTATCCTGTTCTGTGTCCAGAACCATACCCAGGAACAGTAGACGCGTCGTAGGAACCAGCTGCGACTTTGGAATATTCAGAATCCAGCCGTGCTGTTGTAGCACTTCCCGACATAGTGCTACTCCGACGAACAACTGCTCCCTGGGCCTCGCCTTTATAAGGAGATCGTCCAAGTACGGGATAATTATTTTGGCCATTACCTTGGTAAATACCTCGGTGCCGGGGACAGACCAACGGCAACGTCTGGAATTGGTAATGACAATCCTGTACCACAATATTGAGGTACTCCTGGTGAAGAGGGTAAATAGGGACATGCAGGTAATCATCCTTGATGTCCAGTGATACCATGAAATTCTCCAGGCTTGCAATAATCGCCCTGAGCGATTCCATTTTGAACTTGAACCTTCATATATAAGTGTTCAAGGCTTTCAATTTTAGAATGGGTCTCACCGAACCGTCTGGTTTCGGTACCACAACATTTTGGAATAGTAACCCCGGCCTTGTTGAAGGAGGGGTACCTTGCTTTCACCTGCTGGAAGTACAGCTTGTGAATTGCCGCCAGTACTACCTGTCTCCGAGGGCAGCCGGCAAGGCTGATGTGAGGTAACGGCGAGGGGGAGTCGCCTCGAACTCCAGCCTGTATCCCTGTAATACTATTTGCAGAACCTAGAGATCCACCTGTGGGCAAGCCCACTGGTCCCTGAAGTTCCCGAGACGCGCCCCTACCGCACCTGTCTCCACCTGTGGAGCCCCAGCATCATGCGGTGGACTCAGAGGAAGCGGGGGAAGATTTTTGATCCTGGGAACTGGCTGTCTGGTGCAGCTTTTTTCCTTCTTCCCTTGTCTCTGTGCAGAAAGGAAGCGCCTTTAACCCGCTTGCTTTTCTGAAGCCGAAAGGACTGTACCTGAAAATACGGTGCTTTCTTAGGCTGTGAGGAAACCTGAGGTAAAAAAATTTCTTCCCAGCTGTTGCTGTGGATACGAGGTCCCAGAGACCATCCCCAAACAATTCCTCACCCTTATAAGGCAGAATCTCCATGTGCCTTTTACAGGCAGCATCACCTGTCCACTGCCAGGTTTCTAATACCCTCCTGGCAGAATGGACATTGCATTAATTCTGGATGCCAGCCGGCAAATATCCCTCTGTGCATCCTTTATATATAAGACAACGTCTTAAATATGCTCAATGTTAGCAAAATATTATCCCTGTCTTAGCGTATTAATATTATCTGACAGGGTATCAGACCATGCTGCAGCAGCCCTATTTATGCTGAGGCAATTGCAGGTCTCAGTATATAACCTGAGTGTGTAAATACAGACTTCAGTATCGCCTCCTGCTTTTTATCAGCAGGTTCCTTCAAGGTGGCCGTATCCTAAGACGGCAGTGCCACCTTTTGACAAACGTGTGAGCGCCTTATCCACCCTAAGGGATATCTCCCAACGTGACCTATCCTCTGGCGGGAAAGGGTACGCCATCAGTAACTTTTTAGAAATTACCAGTTTCTTATCGGGGGAAACCACGCTTCTTTACACACTTCATTCATTCATCTGATGGGGGAACAAAACACTGGCTGCTTTTTCTCCCCAAAAATAAAACCCCTTTTATGTGGTACTTGGGTTCATGTCAGAAAATGCGTAACACATTTTTCATTGCCGAGATCATGTATCGGATGTTCCTAGTGGATTGTGTCTATGTCTTAACCTCGTCGCCACTGGAGTCAGACTCCTTGTCGACATCTGTGTCTGCCATCTGAGGTAACGGGCGTTTTTTGAGCCCCTGATGGCCTTTGAGACGCCACAGCTGTTACATCATCCAGCCTTTTATGTAAGGAGTTGACACTGTCGGTTAATACCTTCCACCTATCCATCCACTCTGGTGTCGGCCCCACAGGGGGCGACATCCCATTTATCGGCCCCTGCTCCGCCTCCACGTAACCTTCCTCATCCAACATGTCGACACAGCCGTACCGACACACCGCACACACACAGGGAATGCTCTGACTGAGGACAGGACCCCACAAAGTCCTTTGGGGAGACAGAGAGAGAGTATGCCAGCACACACCAGAGCGCTATATAATGCAGGGATTAACACTATAACTGAGTGATTTTCCCCCAAATAGCTGCTTGTATACATATATTGCGCCTAAATTTAGTGCCCTCCCTCTCTTTTTAACCCTTTGAGCCTGAAAACTACAGGGGAGAGCCTGGGGAGCTGTCTTCCAGCTGCACTGTGAAGAGAAAATGGCGCCAGTGTGCTGAGGGAGAAGCCCCGCCCCTTTTCCAACTGACTTTCTCCCGCTTTTTCTGGAATACTGGCAGGGGTAATTTTACATCTATATAGCCTCTAGGACTATATATGATGTAGATTTGCCAGCCAAGGTGTCATATATTGCCCTCAGGGCGCCCCCCCCAGCGCCCTGCACCCATCAGTGACCGGAGTGTGAGGTGTACATGAGGAGCAATGGCGCACAGCTGCAGTGCTGTGCGCTACCTTGGTGAAGACCGAAGTCTTCTGCCGCCGATTTTCCGGACTCTTCATGCTTCTGGCTCTGTAACGGGGACGGCGGCGCGGCTCCGGGAACGAACACCAAGGTCGGGTCCTGCGGTCGATCCCTCTGGAGCTAATGGTGTCCAGTAGCCTAAGAAGCCCAAACTACCACCTGTTAGGTAGGTTCGCTTCTTCTCCCCTTAGTCCTTCGCTGCAGTGAGTCTGTTGCCAGCAGATCTCACTGTAAAATAAAAAACCTAAATATACTTTCTTTCTAGGAGCTCAGGAGAGCCCCTAGTGTGCATCCAGCTCAGCTGGGCAAAAGAATCTAACTGAGGTCTGGAGGAGGGTCTTGGTGGGAGGAGCCAGTGCACACCAGGTAGTCCTAAAGCTTTCTTTAGTTGTGCCCAGTCTCCTGCGGAGCCGCTAATCTCCTGCGGAGCCGCTAATCCCCATGGTCCTTACGGAGTCCCAGCATCCACTTAGGACATCAGAGAAAAGTTTATAAAGTATTGATTTGTAGCAGAAGTAGTTAAGAAATTAAACCTGGGGTGACTGTTAATCCTCTGAACACTCACTACAGAGCATGTACATAACATATACACATACCTCCCAACCTTGACATCAGTGGAGGAACCGATTTTTGGGGCATGGCCTAACGAAAAGGGGCATGGCCTCGCGGCAAGTGCCGCGATCGCAAGCCACGCCCCCATTTTCGTCATTATGGGGGCATGGACAGCGCTGTGAGAGCTGCTGGTCATGCCCCCTGTCCCTCTCTGCCGTGAATAGGCACTATGCGCACAGCATCTATTCATCGCTGCTCTCCTCAGAGCAGCGAGTGACAGGGAGGGATCTCCCAACTGCCCCCCACTCACGGGACACTGCGACCCGCGGGTGGGACAGCGGGACAGACCGTGAAAAACGGGACTGTCCCACCAAAATCGGGACAGTTGGGAGGTATGTATACATACCCTTACAGCCCAACCCCCCAATACAGATCTACATTTACCCTCCATGTACCCAGACAAGAAAACTTAGTCCCAGGACCTGCAGTAATGGATTAGCTTTGTTAGAAACTTGATTCCTGGCCTGAAAAATACACTTTTCAGTTTCATGCAATTAAATATCTGTTTTCCCCAGGCATATTTCTTGCCATTTTTTTCACCCTACTACTTTGCTCTCTCCAGATATAAAATATGTTTCCAATCACTTAATAGGGGCATCCGGTAATATGCTGGCGTTCGGGATACTGGCCATTGGAAACCTGACTCACGGCCATAATACCGGTGCTGGAATCCCAACATGAGTCAAGATACCGGCGTCAACATCCCGAACGGAAGTATAGTGGGACTTGCTCGTGTCCCGCTGCGGAGGACGGGAGGTTAGGTTTAGACACTAAGGGGGGTTAGGGTATGGGGGGAGGGGTTAGGGAACAGGGAGGGTTAGGCACTAAGGGGGGTTAGACACCAAGGGGGGAGGGTTAGGTTTAAACAGCGTGGAGGGGATGGTTAGCCACCACTAGGGAGGGTTAGGGTGCAATGGGTAGGGAAGGAGGGGGGTAGGTTTGGCACCAAGAAGGGTTAGGGTAGGAAGGAGGGTTAGGGTATTTAGCTGGGGGCTGTCAGACTCCTGCATTCCGGGATGCCGCAGTCAGTATTCTGACTGCCAGCATCCCAAATGTCAGCGTATAACACCCAACCCCTTTATAGGGCACAACAATAATGTGCATTATTTTAGAATTTAATAATAGGTGCTCTCTAGGGTATGGGTAGCTGAGTCAACCCCACTTACTGAATGTCGACGGTTGCATTAGGTCGACAGGCACTAGGTTGACATGGACATTAGGTCGACAGGTAAAAAAAGTCAACATGAGCTTTTAAAAAAATGTTTGTGTTGTTTTCTTCGTAAAGTGACCGGGAACCCCAATTAGTGTATTGTGTCCCTTCGCACTCGCTCCGCTACAGCTGCACTTGACACAGGTTACCGTTCCAAACATAGTCCAAGTGGATCGTTAAGTATGAAAAAATCCAAAAATGTGATTTTTTTTTTAAAAGCTCATGTCGACCTTTTGACCTGTCAACCTAACGCCCATGTCGACCTAACACCAATGTCGACCTATTGCATGTCGACTTAATGCCAATGTCGACCTTCAGTGGTCAACCTAATGAGTGTCGACCTAATGCCCGTATCCCGCTCACTACCTGGACTAACTTTATAAGAATTTATTCCATGGTACAGTTCAAAATAAAAAGTTTACTATAGGGTAAATTAGAAAAGAAACATTAGATGAAGCTAATTCTGGAATGGAATTAGTCACTTAATATAACAAAGAAGTCCCCAAAATGCAGTTGGCCATGGCTGTAACCTGCTCAGGGATACGCCTGGTGCACCCAGGACCAGATTACTGACATACTGTGTATCTCCCAGCCTCCACGTCCATTTCCTGAATGTGTCTCCCCCTCTCAGTCCGTTTCGTAAAAGCATCTCCTCTCTCTGGGGGAGATGTACTAAGCAGTGAAAAGAGTGGAGAAGTGAGCCAGTGGAGAAGTTGCCATGGCAACCAATCAGCATTGAAGTAACATTTAAAATTTGCATACTATAAAATTATACACATTAGATTGGTTGCCATGGGCAACTTCTACACTCATTTTACTGCTTAATACATCTCCCCCTCTGTCCGTCTCCTGTATTTGTCTCTCTGCCTCTTAAGGTCCGTCCATACAGACTGTGCAATATTTTAGTCAATATCGCTCATTTTCCCCCTTCTGAGCAATATTGACTAAAATATCACCTAGTGTGTATGCAGCAAACGATGACCGATGTGCGTTCCTCTGCTGGCGGTACATGCAGCTCAATTTGAACTATCGTCCAAAGCTGCATGCTCCGGCCGGCCGCGGCGTGACGTCACTGTGCGATATCATTAACAATATCGCACAGTGTGAACGCTCACTGTCGGCGGTCTGGCTCGGGAGGGGAAACACTGTGGGATATCGCTCATGGAGCACACCGCAGTGTGTACATACCTTTAGTCTATCTACCCCACTAAGTCTATCTTCTGCAAATGTCTCCTCCCTCTCAGTCCATCTCCTACATATTTCTCACAGACCTATTTTTCATTTACACACCAATTTCATCATTCTCCCTTTTTCTCTTTTGAAAGAAAAGCGTTTCTCTTCCCCATGCTTTGCCAATTGTTCCACAATTATGAAATTCCCCACTTTCTGCTGTCTGTTCTCCATCTGTCACCTTAATCTATCAATCACCTGTCTGCCTTTCACTTGTTTGCCTTCGTCCCCAACTTAGGGCCCAATTCAGACTTTGATCGCACATCTACGACCAAAATCTTAGCCATGCGCAGGGACGCCCAGCACAGGGCTAGTCAGCCCCGCATGCCAGGTCCCCTCCCCCACATAGCGGCGATGTTTCCGCATCTGCCTACTAGCTCCCTGCCTACGCAGCCGCCGCGGCCCACCCTGCAAAAGGTCCGGACACACCTGTGTTGTCTGAACTGCGCCCCCCCCAATGCCGTCAACATGCCCCCGACTGCCTCTGTCAATCAGGCAGAGGCGATCGCACAAGTGACATGCCTTCGCATCTCACTGTGTGCGCACATGCAGTGCAGCTGCTGCACATGAGCACACGATGCAGTGACCAGGTCTGAATTAGGCCCTAAGTATGTGCAGTTTCTTCCCCGTGTGAACCACTATATCTCCTTTGTCTTAAGGCGGGTACACACTACCCGATGTTTAAATGCCGGCTTTGAACGATGTAGTGTTCAACAACATAGTGCGTACACACTGAACGTTATCGTTCAACGTTAACGTTCAGTGACATCACCACCGGCATTCTCGAACATGCAGCTCAGCCTGATATTGACGGGTTGAGCTGCATTCAGCTCAATATTGGTAAACGCTGAATGACGTGCTGGAAGGCGCATCGTTCACCATTCACCAATATCACCCCCATACACACTGGACGATTTCAGGCTAAAAATAAACTATAACGACTAAATGTCGTTATCGTTTATTTTTTTTAGCCAGAAATCGCCTAGTGTGTAGGCCTTTAGAATCTGTCTACTCTTTGTGTGTCTGTCATTCACTGGTCATTTGTCCCCCCTGAACCCCACCCACTCGCCCCCCAGACAGATCTTCATTTACCCAGACAGGTGTCCATGTACCACAGGTACTGCAGCTTTGCAGGAAGCACATCAGTTTTTTTTTTTAAATGTCTTGCAAGCTGCAGTGCCTGATAATGGTACATGGAGATTATTCTGACAGCAGCAATCAGCTCAAGTCTGTCTCCTACCCACTTCCTCCCTATGCACACATGCTGAGGCTAGCATCCCTGTCCGGAGGTGGCCCGAGACCGCAGTGCAGGCAGAGTAGACTCACCTCTACTGCTGCTGAACGTGCACCTGCCGCGGCCACGCTCGGCGCACAGACTTTTCCCACAAGGTCCGCGCCCATGATGTCAATGGCGGTTGGCGCGCGGTCCTCCACCTCTTCCTGTCAGCCGTGTGGGCTGGGGCGGAGCATATTCACGGGGCCAGTGGCAGCGGCGCACACAGTTACTTTAATTGAGAACAGAATGTGATGTGTTGGGGGCGTGGCCGCAAATAACAGGCGGCCCCACGCTCCGAGCGGCCTACCGGGATCTTTCCCGGCAGGGGCAATGGCCAATCCGGCCCTGCTTACACTATGCAACCGTATCCTGGAAGGATGTGATCGAATAGTGATTGGCAGGCGGCGAGCGTTCAGGGGCGGTGATGTGGCATTGGGGGGGAGTGAAGCAGGAAATACAGGCATGTCATGGCCATTTTCGGGGTGGCCTGATGACGTCGCCTGCATTTCCTGCAATAGGAAACATGGCCCCGGACCACCTGCACACACAGCCTGGTTGCATGTGCAGGGGGTCTACCTGTAATTCCTGATTCTGTGATGCAAATGCAGTTGAATTGCAATCGCATCACTGGGCGGCGCTACACATGCTGGGGCGGCATTGCCCTGTGCTGGGTGGCCATGGGCATGCGATTTTATCTATAGCAGTTTTTGCTAAAATAGCAAAAACTGCTACCAACTTTGTATAAACCCCATTGTACAGACATAATGGACAGGATGCACTAAGTATCGCATCAGCGAGGCGATACATCCCGCCACTGTTAATCACACTGGTGTATTTCTAGAAATGCGATTAAAATCACAAAGGACAGCTCTCCCGATAAGAGATGGGATCGCAGTCGCAAGCTGGGACAATCCTCGAAACAGGTGTGACGACATCGATTGAGTCAAACACCCCCTGACAGGGGACATAACTCTTCACTGCGAGAGCCTCACAAGACCATTGCATCACATGCGCAGTGCGACTTATACGCTTGCGCAGTAGAAAAAAACTATTGCTCTACAGCGTACTTCAGCATTGCATTCATCTCTGAATCAGGCCAGGTATCAGCTTCAATATATCGGTTTCTACGAAATCCTACATGCTCCTATACACAGCACGTTTGCTGTCACTAAACCCATTAAAGAAAATTACAGCCCGTTCCTTTTAGTCACCTTTTGAAGAAAATGGTCGACAGCAGAAAATAATAGTTTATACTCAACTCCACAGCAAATAAATAAATTACTATAATAAATAATGTAAATACAATGTCAAATCTATCAAGTTGTGTAACGTATGGTAAGCAACTATTACTAGTACAAACACAACTTGTAGTTTTGATTTTGTTGTTTAATGTATAATTCTGCAGTCACAGACAGGCCTGGAGGAACAACGGGAACATTCTCCAGCTAATGCAAAGTAGAAGAAATGGAACAGAATATTGGGGCCTATTTATCAACACGTTTTAGCTATTTAAAACTCATTACGTATGATAAATGGTGGAACAATGAAATCAGTTCCTAACTGTCATGTGTTTGAAATATAGCAGTCGGGAGCTGATTGGTTGGAGCACCATTTATCATAGGCAAAGAGTTTTAAATAGCTAAAACTTGGTAATATATAGACCCCATTATTTGTTTTTAATTAATGAGAAAAATGCTAATACTAAAAAATTGATGGCAATTAGATGAGACATAACATTTAAAAACAAAAAACAGATATTTAACCATTACATTAATGTAATTGTTATAGTGATTACGTAGAGTTTATACAGCTTGCAGAGCTGGGCCCATCTCATGATGCATTCAGCTCTACAAGGGTATCAAATGCATCAGTTTTACTCTGAGAGAGAGCGGATGTAAATGGGGGGAATTCAAATGTTTGAAAAGTCGGTTGGGTGTCTGTTTTTTCCTGTCTATTAGATAGGAAAAAACAGACACCCAACTGACTTTTCAAACAATTGAATATCCCCCTATGTGTCAGGTAGGAGAAACCAGTAGTGTATGCACCTGGTTTATGTCATAGTAGTAGTAAATGTTAATGTTACAGTACACAATTCATACATAATATTTTTTAATGAAATATCATACATTATATACATAATACAGTCTGTCTGTCTGTCTGTCTGTCTACGCAAAATTGTATTAATAAGTACATGGAGGAGATGTATCAATCATTGGAGAGTGATAAAATGAAGAAGCAACCAAGCAGCTTATCTAGCACAGTATTTCAACTGACAGACGATGATTGTTGCATTGGGCATCTACTCAACTTTATCTCTCCACAAGGCTTGATACATCTACCCTTTAGGGCGCTATCCAAATACTGTAGGTGCAGTAATTGACCAAGGCTAATTAACTCCCTGGGGCTATTCAATTAGCCCCAAAGTCAAGGATTTTGTGCAGGCAAAACCAAATCAAAGATAATAACACCTTTTTCCCCCGCAAAAGCATATAGGTCTGTGACTTTTAATGGATCCTAAGTGTTTTCATCCAATAAGTGAATGTTTTTTGGATGTAAAAAATGGCTAATTTAATAGCCCCAAAAAAATCGGCTATAAAAAAAAAATAGTGAAAACGTTTTTTTTTACATTTTTAGCTCCTATTGGATAACCCCTGTACTCTCAATTAACATATAAAATACACTTAAATACAGATTATAACACAGTGGTTCCTAAACTGGGGTGTTGTAGGGAATTTGCTGAGGTGCCATGGGTTGGTGGTCGAGTAAAAATCTAATTTTTATGGTCAATGTAATAGGCAAAACCGGAGCCGGTAGCTGCAAATCATAAAATAAATGAAAAAATAGAAGCACAACGCTGTCCACCAAAACATCATTCAAACTAAGAACACGTAGGCACACTTTACTTTATTTAATAATTTTTGCTGAATTTCTCAATAAGGAACTTTTGCAGTAAAGAAAATGCTGATACTATGATGCCACAATTCAAGAAAGTTTAGGCACTATTTCAGTAAAACAACATTAAAATACTAATTAAATTAAGTTCAATTAAATACAAACATTAGTAATCTTTCCCTTTAAAAAATGAAAATGCTATTTATTTCCTCAGGCAATTAGAAATGTCTATTGATCATCATCATCACTGTAGATTTTGCTCTGGGGATGAGAACATGCAGGTTATACACATCCTGAAAGATTCATGATGTCTCTCTTTGTGCCTGCCCTTACTGTACTTGACCAATGCCAAAGACATAGCTACCATAGGTGCAGGCAGTGCAGCTGCTATGGGGCCCAGAGCTGAGAGGGGCACATCTTCCCTGTCACAGTTACATGTGTTATATACAGGGTGTAGCTACCATTGGTGCAGGGAGTACAGCTGCTATGGGGCCCAGAGCTGAGAGGGGCCCACCTTCCCTGTCAAAGTTACATGTGTTATATAAATGTCTTGCCATTGGGTGGTATGTAGAGGTCCTTTTAAACTTTTTCATTGGGGCCTGCAATATATCTAGGTATGCCCCTGGACCAGCTTATTGTAGTGTGGTATAAAATGAACTGGAGGGCATTTTAATGTTATATAATATGAACTGGGGCACTGTAATGAGGCACAATATGAATGGGGAGCACTATATATCATAATGTGAATTGGGGTACTGTGCGGCATAATGTGGACTGGCAGCTCTGAAATGTGACATAGGGTGAACTTAAGCACTACTACAATTCATAAAAGAAACTAGGGCACTACTATGGGGCATAACATTAAGTTAGGCTCTACTATGGTTCAGAAAATGAACTAGGGCACTATTATAGGGCATTAAATGTAACAACTGCTGCAGAGAAGCGTTTCTCTAGAAGCATTGGGAAGGGGGCCCTTCAACATGTTGCTATGGGGCACACAAAGTTCTGGCTATGCCCTGGGCCAATGCTTGCACGTTCCATCATTGTTTGTTCCACCTCTCTCAGACCCCTTTCATACATCAGACTTGGGAAATTGGCAGATCTAACACACCAGCAAATTCCCTAGTATTAGTCACGGATCCCGAGTCCTTTGCATTCAGACATACCAAAATCCCGGGTTGATGCGAATTCACATGCCTAAACCTGGGATTTTGATGCATGTCCGAAAGGGGTCTGAATTTACTACAGCTTCTAAAACAGAGAATTGGTGATGTTGCCCATAGCAGCCATTCACATGCTGTCTATAATTTCTCTATCGCCTTTCAGAAAATGGACAGCATCTGATTGGTTGCTATGGGCAACATCACCAATTCTCTGTTTTAGAAGCTTTAGTAAATTTACCCCTAAGTGTAAGGAGGCATAACACAATATACATCCATATCTGCATATGCATAAATGTGTAAAACATGTGTATGGGCTTGTGCAATACAAAAGAAAGATCAGGTCTGAATTAGTGATGTGCACCGGACATTTTTCGGGTTTTGTGTTCTGGTTTTGGATTCGGTTCCGCGGCCGTGTTTTGGATTCGGACGCGTATTGGCAAAACCTCCCTGAAAATTTTTTGTCGGATTCGGGTGTGTTTTGGATTCGGGTGTTTTTTACAAAAACCCCTCAAAAACAGCTTAAATCATAGAATTTGGGGGTCATTTTGATCCCATAGTATTATTAACCTCAATAACCATAATTTCCACTCATTTCCAGTCTATTCTGAACACCTCACAATATTATTTTTAGTCATAAAATTTGCACCGAGGTCGTTGGATGACAAAGCTAAGCGACCCAAGAGGGCGGCACAAACACCTGGCCCATCTAGGAGTGGCACTGCAGTGTCAGACAGGATGGTCGATTTAAAAAATAGTCCCCAAACAGCACATGATGCAAAGAAAATAAGAGGTGCACTGTGGTCGCTGGATGGCTAAGCTAAGCGACACAAGTGGCCGACACAAACACCTGGCCCATCTAGGAGTGGCACTGCAGTGTCAGGCAGGATGGCACTTCAAAAAAATAGTCCCCAAACAGCACATGATGCAAAGAAAAATGAAAGAAAAAAGAGGTGCAAGATGGAATTGTCCTTGGGCCCTCCCACCCTCCCTTATGTTGTATAAACAGGACATGCACACTTTAACAAACCCATCATTTCAGCGACAGGGTCTGCCACACAACTGTGACTGAAATGACTGGTTGGTTTGGGCCCCCACCAAAAAAGAAGCAATCAATCTCTCCTTGCACAAACTGGCTCTACAGAGGCAAGATGTCCACCTCCTCCTCATCATCCGATTCCTCACCCCTTTCACTGTGTACATCCCCCTCCTCACAGATTATTAATTCGTCCCCACTGGAATCCACCATCTCAGGTCCCTGTGTACTTTCTGGAGGCAATTGCTGGTGAATGTCTCCACGGAGGAATTGATTATAATTCATTTTGATTAACATCATCTTCTCCACATTTTCTGGAAGTAACCTCGTACGCTGATTGCTGACAAGGTGAGTGGCTGCACTAAACACTCTATCGGAGTACACACTGGAGGGTGGGCAACTTAGGTAAAATAAAGCCAGTTTCTGCAAGGGCCTCCAAATTGCCTCTTTTTCCTGCCAGTATACGTATGGACTGTCTGACGTGCCTACTTGGATGCGGTCACTCATATAATCCTCCACCATTCTTTCAATTGTGACATAATCATATGCAGTGACAGTAGACGACATGTCAGTAATCGTTAGCAGGTCCTTCAGTCTGGACCAGATGTCAGCACTCGCTCCAGACTGCCCTGCATCACCGCCAGCGGGTGGGCTCGGAATTCTTAGCCTTTTCCTCGCACCCCCAGTTGCGGGAGAATGTGAAGGAGCAGCTGTTGATGGGTCACGTTCCGCTTGACTTAACAATTTTCTGACCAGCATGTCTTTGAACCTCTGCAGACTTGTGTCTGCTGGAAAGAGAGATACAACGGAGGTTTTAAATCTAGGATCGAGCACGGTGGCCAAAATGTAGTGCTCTGATTTCAACAGATTGACCACCCGTGAATCCTGGTTAAGCGAATTAAGGGCTCCATCCACAAGTCCCACATGCCTAGCGGAATCGCTCTGTTTTAGCTCCTCCTTCAATGTCTCCAGCTTCTTCTGCAAAAGCCTGATGAGGGGAATGACCTGACTCAGGCTGGCAGTGTCTGAACTGACTTCACGTGTGGCAAGTTCAAAGGGTTGCAGAACCTTGCACAACGTTGAAATCATTCTCCACTACGCTTGAGTCAGGTGCATTCCCCCTCCTTTGCCTATATCGTAGGCAGATGTATAGGCTTGAATGGCCTTTTGCTGCTCCTTCATCCTCTGAAGCATATAGAGGGTTGAATTCCACCTCGTTACTACCTCTTGCTTCAGATGATGGCAGGGCAGGTTCAGGACTGTTTGCTGGTGCTCCAGTCTTCAGCACGCGGTGGCTGAATGCCGAAAGTGGCCCGCAATTCTTCGGGCCACCGACAGCATCTCTTGCACGCCCCTGTCGTTTTTTAAATAATTCTGCACCACCAAATTCAATGTATGTGCAAAACATGGGACGTGCTGGAATTTGCCCAGATGTAATGCCTGCACAATATTGCTGGCGTTGTCTGATGTTACAAATCCCCAGGAGAGTCCATTTGGGGTAAGCCATTCTGCGATGATGTTCCTCAGTTTCCGTAAGAGGTTGTCAGCTGTGTGCCTTTTCTGGAAAGCAGTAATACAAAGCGTAGCCTGCCTAGGAACGAGTTGGCGTTTGCGAGATGCTGCCACTGGTGCCGCCGCTGCTGTTCTTGCTGCGGGAGGCAATACATCTACCCAGTGGGCTGTCACAGTCATATAGTCCTGAGTCTGCCCTGCTCCACTTGTCCACATGTCCGTGGTTAAGTGGACATTGGGTACAACTGCATTTTTTAGGACACTGGTGACTCTTTTTCTGAGGTCTGTGTACATTTTCGGTATCGCCTGCCTAGAGAAATGGAACCTAGATGGTATTTGGTACCGGGGACACAGTATCTCAATCAAATCTGTAGTTGCCTGTGAATTAACGGTGAATAATGGAAACACGTTTCTCACCACCCAGGCTGCCAATGCCTGAGTTATCCGCTTTGCAGCAGGATGACTGCTGTGATATTTCATCTTCCTCGCAAAGGACTGTTGGACAGTCAATTGCTTACTGGAAGTAGTACAAGTGGTCTTCCGACTTCCCCTCTGGGATGACGATCGACTCCCAGCAGCAACAACAGCAGCGCCAGCAGCAGTAGGCGTTACACTCAAGGATGCATCGGAGGAATCCAGGCAGGAGAGGATTTGTCAGACTTGCCAGTGACATGGCCTGCAGGACTATTGGCTTTCCTGTGTAAGGAGGAAATTGACACTGAGGGAGTTGGTGGTGTGGTTTGCAGGAGCTTGGTTACAAGAGGAAGGGATTTAGTGGTCAGTGGACTGCTTCCGCTGTCATCCAAAGTTATTGAACTTGTCACTGACTTATGATGAATGCGCTGCAGGTGACGTATAAGGTAGGATGTTCCGAGGTGGTTAACGTCCTTACCCCTACTTATTACAGCTTGACAAAGGCAACACACGGCTTGACACCTGTTGTCCGCATTTGTGTTAAAATAATTCCACACCGAAGAGGTGATTTTTTTTGTAATTTGACCAGGCATGTCAATGGCTATATTCGTCCCACGGACAACAGGTGTCTCCCCGGGTGCCTGACTTAAACAAACCTCCTCACCATCAAAATCCTCCTTGTCAATTTCCTCCTCAGCGCCAGCAACACCCATATCCTCATCCTGGTGTACTTCAACAGTGACATCTTCAATTTGACTATCAGGAACTGGACTGCAGGTGCTCCTTCCAGCACTTGCAGGGGGCGTGCAAATGGTGGAAGGCGCCACCTCTTCCCGTCCAGTGTTGGGAAGGTCAGGCATCGCAGCCGACACAATTGGACTCTCCTTGGGGATTTGTGATTTAGAAGAACGCACAGTTCTTTGCTGTGCTTTTGCCAGCTTAAGTTTTTTCATTTTTTAGTGAGAGGATGAGTGCTTCCATCCTCATGTGAAGCTGAAGCTGAACCACTAGCCATGAACATAGGCCAGGGCCTCAGCCGTTCCTTGCCACTCCGTGTCGTAAATGGCATATTGGCAAGTTTACGCTTCTCCTCAGACGCTTTTAAGTTTGATTTTTGGGTCATTTTACTGAACTGTTGTGTTTTGGATGTTACATGCATTCTACTATGACATTGGCCTTGGCAGACGACGTTGATGGCATTTCATCGTCTCGGCCATGACTAGTGGCAGCAGCTTCAGCACGAGGTGGAAGTGGATCTTGATCTTTCCCTATTTTACCCTCCACATTTTTGTTCTCCATTTTTTAATGTGTGGAATTATATGCCAGTATCAATAGCAATGGCCTACTACTATATATACTGCGCACAACTCAAATGCACCACAGGTATGGATGGATAGTATACTTGACGACACAGAGGTAGGTAGAGCAATGGCCTACTGTACCGTACTGCTATATATTATATACTGGTGGTCAGCAAACTGTGCAAAACTTAAATGCACCACAGGTATGGATGGATAGTATACTTGACGACACAGAGGTAGGTAGAACTGTACCGTACTGCTATATATTATATACTGGTGGTCAGCAAACTGTGCAAAACTGAAATGCACCACAGGTATGGATGGATAGTATACTTGACGACACAGAGGTAGGTAGAGCAGTGGCCTACTGTACCGTACTGCTATATATTATATACTGATGGTCAGAAAACTATGCAAAACTTAAATGCACCACAGGTTTGGATGGATAGTATACTTGACGACACAGAGGTAGGTAGAGCAGTGGCCTACTGTACCGTAATGCTATATATTATATACTGGTGGTCAGCAAACTGTGCAAAACTTAAATGCACCACAGGTATGGATGGATAGTATACTTGACGACACAGAGGTATGTAGAGCAGTGGCCTACTGTACCGTAATGCTATATATTATATACTGGTGGTCAGCAAACTGTGCAAAACTGAAATGCACCACAGGTATGGATGGTTAGTATACTTGACGACACAGAGGTAGGTAGAGCAGTGGCTTACTGTACCGTACTGCTATATATTATATACTGGTGGTCAGCAAACTGTGCAAAACTTAAATGCACCACAGTTATGGATGGATAGTATACTTGACGACACAGAGGTAGGTAGAGCAGTGGCCTACTGTACTGTACTGCTATATATTATATACTGGTGGTCAGCAAACTGTGCAAAACTGAAATGCACCACAGGTATGGATGGATAGTATACTTGACGACACAGAGGTAGGTAGAGCAGTGGCCTTCTGTACCGTACTCCTATATATTATATACTGGTGGTCAGCAAAATTATGCACTGTACTCCTACTATATACTACAATGCAGCACAGATATGGAGCATTTTTCAGGCAGAGAACGTATAATACTGGTGGTCACTGGTCAGTAAAACTCTGCACTGTACTCCTCCTATATAATACTGCTGGTTCCCAGTCCCCACAATAAAGCAGTGTGAGCACAGATATATGCAGCACACTGAGCACAGATATGGAGCGTTTTGCAGGCAGAGAACGTATAATACTGGTGGTCACTGGTCAGCAAAACTCTGCACTGTACTCCTCCTATATAATATACTGGTGGTCCCCAGTGCCCACAATAAAGCAGTGTGCGCACAGATATATGCAGCACACTGAGCACAGATATGGAGCGTTTTTCAGGCAGACAACGTATACTGGTGGTCACTGGTCAGCAAAACTCTGCACTGTACTCCTCCTATATAATACTGCTGGTCCCCAGTCCCCACAATAAAGCAGTGTGAGCACAGATATATGCAGCACACTGAGCACAGATATGGAGCGTTTTTCAGGCAGACAACGTATACTGGTGGTCACTGGTCAGCAAACCTCTGCACTGTACTCCTCCTATATAATACTGCTGGTCCCCAGTCCCCACAATAAAGCAGTGTGAGCACAGATATATGCAGCACACTGAGCACAGATATGGAGCGTTTTTCAGGCAGACAACGTATAATACTGGTGGTCACTGGTCAGCAAACCTCTGCACTGTACTCCTCCTATAATACTGCTGGTCCCCAGAATAAAGATATGCAGCCCCCTGAAACAAAGTGAGAGGACGCCAGCCACGTCCTCTCACAATCATTTCCAATGCACGAGTGAAAAATGGCGGCGACGCGCGGCTCCTTATATAGAATCCGAATCTCGCGAGAATCCGATAGAGGGATTATGACGTTCGGGCGCTCTCGGGTTAACCGAGCCATACGGGAGAATCCGAGTATGCCTCGGACCCGTGTAAAATGGGTGAAGTTCGGGGGGGTTCAGTTTCCGAGGAACCGAACCCGCTCATCTCTAGTCTGAATTAGGCCCAATATCTATAGTACATGTGAATTAATTGGTTTGCCTCTCTAAAAATGTATACATAATAATTTAAAAATAATGATTATCAGTATAGCATTGTATAAGCGTATTCAGATGTACAACAACTGAACAAATAAATGATATACAAACATTAATAACTTGAATACATGCCAAGATTTACCATGCTTCCTAAAGCTGATTCTGCTGTGCAATTAGACATAATTTTCCAAAATGAAGTTGAAAAATTGTGTTTGAGACCTAAGAATGATGTTTTATTTGCAGATGAACAGGGCTGGTGCAAATAGCAGATAATAAAGATGATGTTTCCCAATGCAGCTCTGACACTGATTGGTGCTTCATTCGTCATCTGGCTACAGAGTATGCTTTTCTGTGCTTAAATACTTTTTTCTTTTTTTCTTTTTTTGTAAATGCAAAATGGGGGTTATTTGTGCTGTATTAGAGATGTTTTGTAGTCTAACTGATGCCTAATAGTGAAAATGTTAGTAATGTATCAAATAAATGGTTTACAGCATTGGTGCAAGTTGCATGTAAGTATCTGTGATGAATAACTGATGTAAACCAAATGCAATAACCCCTGTTGCTGATCAGAATGCATCTTGTGCTCTGTGTATGGGCAGAAATATGTAATTTTTGAGTGTACTTATTTTTAATATTTAGCTTTAGCCAGTGCTCGAAGTGTGCCAGTATACAACGGTATGGAATACTGGCACTTCAAACACTGAACTTTTATTTTTTTGAAGCAGCCATGGCTGATCACTGTGGCAAGCAGAGATTGGGCAACTCGCGGCACCCCACTCCCCATCTAGCGGCTGCAGAGCAGCCTTGCATTGTGTGTCTTGATTAGTGCCAGATTAAGGTTCACATGGGCCTGGAGCTGAGATTTAGGAAGGGCCTATTATGTGCCATCGCAGATAGTGGGATCAGTGCCATACAGAAGTTCTCCCGGGTGGGAAGAGAGGGTGTGGTACTCTGCTTCTTCAAGGCCATGGACAATACAGCAGAGTGGTTGCGAGCTCCTGCCTGATCTGTGGACTGACCTACAGGTGCTCTTCCTGGGAGAGATGATGACCTGCCCAGGGATAACAACTTCCTCTATGTGGGCATGATGAATGTACAGGAGTACTTGCAGAGCCAGACAGTGGTTTCTTACAGATGAGTGCTCTCCTCCCCTCCCTATGCCAGTCCCCCATACCAGCCTGGCACCTCACTGCCTGGCACATCAGCAGGGGAACTATCCTCTGCTGTTTGATCTTCTGTGATCTACTACTGTGGGCATTATGTTTAAAAGCAGCACTACAATTGTGGACACTATGTGTAAAGCACATTATGTGTGTAAGCGGCACTATTACTGTGACCATTATGTGTAAGAGGCACCACTACTATGGGCCTTATGTGCATAAGCAGCACTTATACTGTAGGCATTTTATGTATAGGTGGCAAAAGTAATGTTGGCATTATGTGTAAGGGGCATGGGCATCATGTGTAAGGGGCACTACTACTGTGTGCATCATGTGTAAGGGGCACTACTACTGTGGGCATTATGTGTAGAAGCATCACTACTAATGTGGTAATTCTGTGTATAGGAATCACTAATACTGTGGGCATTTATGTGTAAGGCGCACTACTACTGTGCGCTATATGTGTAAGGGGCACTACTCATGTGGTCATTAGGCGTATAAGTGGCACTACTACTGTGGGCATTACATGTAAGGGGCACTACAACTGTGGGCATTATGTGTATAAGCGGCATTACTACTGTGGGAATTATGTGTAAGAAGCACTACTGCAGGCATTGTTTAAGAGGCACTGCTGTGTGGCATAACATATGTAAGAGCCACTACTGTGTGACATAAAGTGAATAAGGGGCACTACTGTGTGTCACAACATGAATAATGGACACTGAATAATGGACTATGTCAACCTCACCATCATTGTCCTCTTAAGGACATGCCCCCTTTTGAGTGGCTACACCTCCCTTCCCGGCACATGCATGCCTTCGCTGCATGCAACAGAAAACCATGGAGTTATTACTAACTTTACGTTTTCTATACCTCCACTTCAAAATTCCTACATTGAACACTGGCTATAAGTAACTATGCATCAAGCTCTCTGTGTCTGCACATACTATGCTTAATCAACCCTCCATTAATGTCAGGGAGACATAGCAGCAATCTCCTTGACTGCCTGAAGAGTCTAGCATCTCCAAGATTTTACCTAACCCCCATTATGTAGCTCTTGGGGGAAAAAGGAGATCACAGATATATACATTCCAATGGGATCATCAGTGCCATTTCCCTGAATTAGTTACAAGGCACAAGGATCCCTATGGCTACATACATTTTCAAATCTGGTTTCTTGTGGCCACTTGTATGGAATCACTAGTAAAACACAATACATGAACAAGCCGTAGAAAGTATCAGTGTGTTTTTGTAAAGAAGTAAATATTACTGAGCCATAATGCAAAATGCTCAGGTGGACCACTACATGTCCACTTTAGCATCGCATTCAGGGCCGGTTCGAGCCCTCTCTGCGCCCCGGGCAGGAAATGGGTGCGTGACTTAATACAGGGGGCGTGGTCAGTTACGCCCCCTGTACAGTAGTAGCGCCGCTTAAATGCTGAGCGGTGCGCGATGACGTCATTGCGCACCGCACAGCAAAAGGTCCTCTCCACGAAGGGAAACTAGACGCGTAATACCATTTTCAACACAACATAAATTTAGGTGTCTAGAATATTTTTCACTAATGTGAGTTCCGTAGAGGGGATGTTGGCTGTGTACCATATAATCGCATGCTAATATGTGATTGAATGACTCTTGCTTCTTGTATATGCCTCACCCAGACAACATTGCAAAGGGTGAGAGCAGTCAGGCACAAGAACATTCTACCAGCATTCTTTAGTTTTGCAACCGACTATGGGGTCTATTTACTAAGCCTTGGATGGAGATAAAGTCGCTGGAGATAAAGTACCAGCCAATCATCTCCTAACTGCCACTTTTCAAACACAGCCTGTGGCATAGCAGTTAGGAGCCAATTGGTTGGTACTTTATCTCCATCGACTTTATCTCCATCCACCAAGGCTTAGTAAGTAGACCCCTATATAAGGTCATTAGCTTATATAATAAAAGGCTAACGCTGATCCTCACCTCTATGGGGGAATTCAAGTGTTTTGTGTACCAGCGGCCATTAGATGGTGCCCGATTGAGCAATTCAATTGTAGAGGAGCCAACACTGCAGGAAGCCCAGTCTCCGGGGGCAGCCCAGCATCTCTGGGGATGCTGGGCTGCCCTGGAGTTATGTCATCTGAATTTCCGTGAGGCCAAGCCCCTCCAATTTAGGCAATGCCACCTTTTTTGGACACAGATGCACCTCCGGCGCGCCAGGCTACGGGGTGTGCACAGGGTGACATCAAAACCCGTTGACAACTCTGCACAGCCGCACTAACATTACTGTCATGTTGTTCTTTCATTTTAATGGGCTGGTGGTAACTAGTATAATATAATAATAATACTGGGGGAACAAAAAAGATTCAAATTGGTTTGTTTTATTTTGTTTTATTTTATTGCATTTTATTTTAATTATATATATATATATATATATATATATATTTTTTTTTTTTTGTTTTTTTGTTACTGTTACAGAGCTCAGTTACCTTGGTAAAGTATACATATAAATTGAAAAAATTACTGTAATCATTTTCTGTATTAGAAGAAACCCTGCTCTACAATACCAAGCATCTTATTTTTGTCAAAGTATCAACTACAATTTGGCTATACATTTTCCTTTCCAGTATATTTTCTATGAACAGCAAATGAGAAAGAAAAACATGCAACTTAAAAATAGAGGCACAAAAGGTATTTTATCAACCATTCGCATTCCACGTAGTCAGGTCAGAACATACACATTGGATCTTAATTTAAATCTATACAGTAATTGTCATTTGGTGCATCATTATTACACACTTTGTTGTTTATGTGACACTATTTGGAGATTTTTATCTTTGTGTATATTTTTCATTTTTTAATACCAGAGTAATGCAACAGCAATTTTAGCAGACATAAAATAAAAGTTAAGTATTATCACTTTATTAATGAGTATACCTTCTAAAACTGCTTACTTTTCTCTGTATCTTCTTTAATTAATCTCAACAAGTTAGAACTACATACATATATTTTTGGTTTACATGTATTCTACATACTATATACAAGATAATATCTATGCATTATCTTCTCCCTTATCTGCACTGTATTTGTCAAGGATGCCACTGCAGCTCACATCATAGGATGACTCAGAAATCAGTTATAAATTATAATTAAATGACATAAATAGAACACTCAGTTCAGCTCTTTAAATAGGACAGAACTTGCCCTTATGCCATGTGGACTGCAGCAGCTGCATTCTTTATTTATTATTAGTTATTAACAGTTTTTTATTATTATTATTATTATTATTATTATTATTATTATTATTATTATTATTATTATTATTATGATTAGCTTTTATTTATATGGCATCACAAGGGATCCGCAGAACCTATTACCGAGTACATATACAAATAAGCGAAACAAGAAAAAAGCACTTACAGTTTGAAACAATACAGGACAAGTACAGTCCTATAAGAGGACTTGTAAGAGAGGGGAGGTACATATGGTACGTTTGGTGAGAAAGATGAGACAGACAGCAACATTGAGGATAAATTAGAGTGGAGAGAGGTGTATGTCAGGGAGGCCAGAAAGGAGGAGATTACAGTAGTCTAATATGGAGATGACCAGTGAGTGGATGAGTGTTCTTAGTAGTATCCTGGGTGAGAAAGGGTCTGGTCCTGGAAATGTTTTTGAGATGAAAATGGCAGGTTTGTGAGAGGTACTGAAATGTGGTCTGAAGGAGAGGGAGGAGTCAAGAATTACTCCAAGACAGCACACTTGGAGGCTTGAGGAGAAAGTAGTGCCATCAATAGATAGTGAATGTGTGGGAGGTGAGATTATGCGGGAGGGAAGATGATCAGCTCTGTTTTAGACATGTTAAGTGTAAGAAAGCACCGGGACATCCAGGAAGAGATAGCAGATAGACAGTTGGAGATACGAGTAAGGAGGTGAGGAAAGGTAGATTTGAGTGTCATCAGCGTAGAGATGATATTGTAAGTCAAAATAGATAATGAGCTCACCTAAAGAGGATGTGTAGAGAGAGAAAAGTAGAGACCAACAGTCAGAACCATGGGGGACACCTACTGGTAGAGGAAGTAGGGGGAGTGGAGTCATGAGAGAAGATAGAGAAGCAATGGTCAGAAAGATAGGAGGACAGCCAGGAGAAGGCTGTATCACACAGAACAAAGGAGTAAAGGGTTTGCAGAAGGAGAGGATGGTGCACAGTGTCAAATGCAGCATAGAGGTCAAGGAGAATAAGCAGAGAGCAGTAGCCTTTGGACTTAGCAGCAAGGAGGTCATTGTAGACTTTTGTAAGGGCAGTTTCAGTGGAGTGGAGACATCAGAAACACAAGTATGGGCCAAGCAGTAAGTTGAAGGAAAGAAAGACTGTGAGGCAGTTGTAGACTATACACTCAAGGAGTTTGGAGGCAAAAGAGAATGGAGAGATGGGTCAGTAGTTGGAGAGAGTGGTTGGATCAACATTAAGTTTTTTAAGAATAGGGGAGACAAGAGCATGCTTGAAGGCATTAGCAACAGTGCATGATGAGAGAGAGAGAGAGAGAGAGAGGGAGAGATTGAGGAGATGGGCAAGATGGGAATATACAGAAGTAGAGAGGTAGAAGGGGAGGTTGGAGGGGATAGGGTCAAGAGAGGAGGTGGAGGGGGGGGTGAGGAACAGATGAGGGAATTGACTACCTCAGCAGATACAGGGGGGTCAGGGAACAGAGGAAGGGGGGTTGCTCAGGGTCTAGTGTGATGTGATGTCCAGTCGTATGGAGTCAATTTTGGAGGTGAAGTACAGTATGTGTCAAAGTGAAGAGTAGAGAGTACAGAGAGGAGTTGAGGTGGAGATCGGCAGAGGAGCCAGTTGACAATGGCAAATAAGCACCATGGGTTTGAGGACTTGGAGGAGATTAACTTCTTGAAGTATGATTTTTTAGAGAGGGAAAGGGCAGCACAGTAAGATGAAAGGATAAATTTGTAATGGAGGAAGTCTGCCTTAGAGTGTGATTTCCTCCACTGTCACTTGGTGGGATGTGAGCATTTTTGAAGATATCTGGTGCATTTGGAGTGCCAGGGTTGCGGTGTCGATTTGCAAGGGTGAATAGTGGTTGATGGGGTGTCAGAGTCAAGAGCAGAAGTAAGGGATGCGTTGTATAGGGAAGTGTCTTGTTCAGGGCAGGAGAGAGAGAATAGGAGAGAGAAGTGAGTCAAACAGCGAGGAAAGGGAAGTGGTGTCTATAGCTTCAATGTTACACTTAGTGATGGTAGCCTTAGGAGGTAAAGATGAAGAAGCAGAGAGAGCTAAGTTAAAATAGATCAGGTGATGGTCAGAGAGGGGAAAACAGGCAGTTGGAGAAATCAGAAATAGCACAGCAGTGAGGGAAGACTAAATCAAGAGAGTTCCCATTCACATGGGATAGAGAGGAGGTCCACTGGAAGAGATCAAGTGACGATATGAGGTTAAGGAATTTAGAGGTAGGGTATTTTGTGGGGGTGTTGATAGGGATGTTGAAATCACCTAAGATAATGGAGGGAATTTTGAGGAGAGGAAATAAGAAAGCCTAGAAGCAACGTTGTAGAGGAATTTGGAGCTTATATAGCGCAGCAAATTCCATTGAGCTTTACAATTGCAAACAACAATGATAAAACAAAACTGGGTAATAAGAAACAGAAACATATAAAAAAAGAAAAAACAAAAAAACAAATAAAAGATGCAAGTTTGACAGTTTTTCATCACTTACCCAATACGAAGCATTTCATTCTAAATCTTAGACAGATACATTTGCAAATTTGTTTAGAAATGCATACACACACTATACCATTGCAAAACTGCTTTTCCATTTAATAAGCCCGGTGACAATATGATCAGGTGCAATTGGTTAATAATTAGAATAACAATAATAACATACTTTTTTTAGTTAATAATGGTGTTATTAATGAGATATTTTGTGAAAGGCAGATTTCTCAAGTATAATTATGAAAATTGATCTTTTGCATTTACCTTATTCTTTGAAATCAGATAAATGATTTAACCACATGTATTATTTCTAATAAATATTCAAGAGTGCATTTAAACAAGGCTTCACATACCATTCCTCCCATTTAAATAAATGTGTAATTGCTCCACTTTCTTGCACCCGCTAGTTTAGATTAGCTGTCTAACCTGCACAGTGTAGCTGTTTGGTGTTTGCATTTTTAATGGATTTTTTTTTTTTATAGGATGATGAAGACTTAATTTCTGACTTTGAAGTCTGCTCCACAATTTAACCAGTAGTAGCATGTCATATATAAACTGAAGTTCACATCCCAGATAAGAAACCTGGAAATAATATGGAAGATATTAGAAAGTAATTGAAGAATTATTACAAAGTAGAAAACAGACTTAGAAGTGTAAAGCTGTATAAAACAGTGCATGTGATGTAGAGGTGTGGAAGCATGTCAGAGCCGTAACACTCCACCACCTGACCCTGCCTAAAGGCCCCGCAACAATGGTCAAAATAATATTGATTTGATCACGAAAGAAAATCCCAATCAAGCTTTCTTAATTTGTTTCCAAAAGAAAGAAAAAATGAATCAGCTCAAAGAAACAAACGCTTTACATTAAAGAATCTATATAGAAAATGCTGTATTACTGTAATGTACCCATTAACAACTTAAAGTACATAAACCACAGACATCAGAATGACATTACAGTTTCCAGATTGTAGACTGTTGGTTGTTAAAATGAAATATGTATTAGGAGATAATTTGGGAAGGGGGGGTGTTTGACTGCCTAGGGACCTCCACAGGGTTTAATCCGGCATTGGCTCAAGAGCAGTGCCGTTTCTAGCGGCGGGCGAGCCGTGCAACCGCACGGGGCGCCCGCCGCGGCACTTCGTGGGTCTTTTTCTCCCCTCCTCCCTCTTCCCGAGCGCTCCTGCTCGGGGGGCGGAGTTTCGCGGAATGACGCGTTTGCGTCGTGACGTCACGATGCAAACGCGTCATTCCGCGAAACTCCGCCCCCCCGAGCAGGAGCGCTCGGGAAGAGGGAGGAGAGAAGATAAGCGTGGAAGGAGGAGGCGGCCGGCGGACGTGAGGCGGCCGGACCTGAAGAGCGGGAACATGTAAGTATAATCTCTCTCCCTCTTCCTTCCCCCCCACTTGACACCTGCATGCCGCACTGTGAAAAATGGGGATACCTGTCTGCCGCACTATATAAAATGGGGATACCTGTCTGCCGCACTATATAAAATGGGGATACCTGCCTGCCGCACTATGTAAAATGGGGATACCTGCCTGCCGCACTATATAAAATGGAGATACTTGTCTGCCGCACTATGTAAAATGGGGATACCTGTCTGCTGCACTGTGTAAAATGGGGATACCTGTCTGCCGCACTGTGAAAAATGGGGGCACCTGCCTGCCGTACTGTGTAAAATGGGGGCACCTGCCTGCCATACTGTGTAAAATGGGGGCACCTGCCTGCGTACTGTGTAAAATGGGGGCACCTGCCTGCGTACTGTGTAAAATGGGGGCACCTGCCTGCGTACTGTGTAAAATGGGGGCACCTGCCTGCGTACTGTGTAAAATGGGGGCACCTGCCTGCGTACTGTGTAAAATGGGGGCACCTGCCTGCGTACTGTGTAAAATGGGGGCACCTGCCTGCCGTACTGTGTAAAATGGGGACACCTGCCTGCCGCGCTGTGTAAAATGGGGACGCCTGCCTGCCGCACTGTGTTTAAATTGGGACGCCTGCCTGCCGCACTGTGTTTAAATTGGGACACTTGCCTGCTGTAATGTGTAAAATGGGGACTTTTTATTTTTATTTTTTTCCCCGTGTGGTGGGCGTGATGATATCAGATGAGGCCATGCCCACTTTAATGAGACCACACCCATTTTAATCAGGCCACACACCCTTGTCGGGAGCGCGCGCGCCTTCGGCGAGCGCATGCATTTTCTTTTTATAGCTATATGGGGGGAGGGGGACGCAGTTTTTTTTTTTTTTATAGCAAAGGGGGGGGGGCGCATTTTCAAATCTCGCACTGGGAGCCAAATTGTCTAGAAACAGCCCTGCTCAAGAGGATGTATAAGCAGAAGTGTAGAATAGACGCATAGGTGTAGTATATGAATTTGAGAGTTTCTCTATAAGGATCAGAACAGCTAAATTTGGCATTCCTTTAGATTATGTACATACCTCTGGTACAACTAACTCTTGTTATACATTAGCAATTTGACAGTTATAGTTATAGCAACAATATTATTTACACGTTTTAAATTACCTATAAGTTATTATTTGTAGTTTCTCTTATGACAACTGTGTCCTAATTGTGTCATAAGCATTCTCAGCTGCTTTTATAAATTGTACATCAAAGAAAACATTATTTTTTATGCTTTGTACCATAAATGTAATATTTCCATTACAAAAGGCCCTTATTGTACTTTTGTCACCCTGTATATGTTTGAAATGAAAATATTACTGCTATTAGGAAAGAACACAGTTTTGTCCATTAGCTATTCATTCAGTTGCCTTTGCAATATTGGGTATTATGTTACCGCATTCAATGATTTGCAAAGGAAAGCATGGCTCATTATCACTGAGCTTCAGGATAACTCAGACCAGTAAAGCGGTATGCCAAGGACACTTCTTAGTGGCCTCCACTTACCAAGTTACTAACAATGATCTCACATAGAAATAGATGACAGCCAAGGAGAAGGTTGATGGTATCTTTCTGATTTCTCCTGAAGAAACATATGTTTTAATATTTCAACTTTGCTGCTTTCCTGCAATTGTTAGACAAAGGGGAAAACAAAACTATTTTTCATTAGCTGGAAATTGTAATTTCCTGTCATACCAATCACACCATTTTTAATGTACTGTATATCTACATATTTGCATATAAAGAGTTCCCTCAAAAAGAGGTTTACTTCTTTCTTTTTCTGAAATCGTTCTTTCTTTTTCTGAGAAAATTCCCTGTGAATACAGTAACGTACTAATCTCATGTGAGCACCACCAACATTTGAGATATTATTTAGAAATTTATTTTTCCTTTATTACACATATGGTTGGTTAAGTATATCACTTTACACCATTAATTAATTTACTGGTGCAGGATTGACTCTACTCTCTTTTTCCACAGTGTGAATTTATGCATGTAAAAGCAAAGTGTTTGTGAAATTGGTTCAGCAAAGAAAGGGTTAATGAGAAAGTGTATTTCTCTGGCTGAAAACTCAAGTGTTTTGAATCTGTCTCACGAAGTGTTGTGCGGGGATTCCTTTTGCTTTAAGGCAGTCAAAGAGAAAGCGCTATATGCTGATAGCTGTAGTGCCACATGAAGAAAAATAACAACAAATGTGGACCACCTTGCGCACCCTCTTGGTAACCGAGATAGATAACAGGATTAACAGGTATTTATAAAAAATTATATCAAAAAATTATTTTAAAAAATTATATATATATTCGCAATGTTCCACTCTCCCCTTAGTTTACTGGGGTATTATAGCAATATAGTCCAAATATGATTTCAATAAGTGGATTCCAACTTCAAATGGCCAATTTCTTGTTCTCTTAGTCTCACTTTTCTCCAAATGGGCAACCAATTTCGTGTGGAACCCAAAAACAAAAGAAATGGAAAATATAGTGTAATATTGCTTTTATTCAAGAAATTTTAAAAAATTTTACAAATTTTTTACAAATTTTAAAATTTCTTGAATAAAAGCAATATTACACTATATTTTCCATTTCTTTTGTTTTTGGGTTCCACACGAAATTGGTTGCCCATTTGGAGAAAAGTGAGACTAAGAGAACAAGAAATTGGCCATTTGAAGTTGGAATCCACTTATTGAAATCATATTTGGACTATATTGCTATAATACCCCAGTAAACTAAGGGGAGAGTGGAACATTGCGAATATATATATAATTTTTTTAAATAATTTTTTGATATAATTTTTTATAAATACCTGTTAATCCTGTTATCTATCTCGGTTACCAAGAGGGTGCGCAAGGTGGTCCACATTTGTTGTTACTTGTCTTGAACGTATTTTGGTGAGTGGGATCACCGGGACCACCACTGCTGCACTTTTGAGTTGGGGCGCGGTTTTTAACAAACCTGTATTCTAACATGAAGAAAAATGTTTTGCTGTCAAAATGTGATACAGTAAAACAAGAGAAATTGTTGTTAACAAATAAAAATGGGAAATAAAAAGGATTATCCTAGAAGGAGACTGATGTTTACTAGTGTTTACTCTCAAGCTGGAGAGTTACAGTGTGCAATTAAAGCAAGTGTTTTGCAAGAAGGTGGTCTAAAGTTGTTTGAATTCTGATATGGTAACTGATGTATTGGAAAGAGATATTACAAAAAAAGAGACATTAAAAGTTACAACGTAAAGTAAAACTAACAGTGGGTGTGGTAAGTGTATGGAGCAAAACTATGTCAGCATGAAATAATATGAACAATGTTAAGCATGAAAGGCTGTCATATTATTATGTGCATTTAAGTGACTTAAAAAGAAAGTCAGCTGAAGATATAGGCCCTCATTCCGAGTTGTTTGCTCGCTAGCTGCTCTTAGCAGCCGTGCAAACGCTAAGCCGCAGCCCTCTAGGGGTGTACCTTAGCTTAGCAGAAGTGCAAATGAAAGGATCGCAGCGCTGCTACAAAAAAAGATTGTGCAGTTTCTGAGTAGCTCGAGACCTACTCCTAGCTTGCGATCACTGCAGACTATTTAGTTCCTGTTTTGAAGTCACGAACAAGCCCTGCGTTCGGCCGGCTACGCCTACGTTTCCCCAGCCACTCCTGCATTTTTATCTGACACGCCTGCATTTTTACACACACTCCTGAAAACGGCCAGTTACCTTCCAGAAACACCCACTTCCTGCCAATCACTCTGCGGCCAGCTAGAGCTTGTGTAAAACTGCATCGGCTTTTGTGAAAGTACGTCGCGCATGCGCATTGAGCCGCATATGCATGCGCAGAAGTGCCGATTTTTAGCCTGATCGCTGCACTGCGAACAACGGCATGACCACCATAGTGCACAAGCAAGTTGTTGAAAAGCTGCACAGTGAGTTGTCCTCTTTAAAAATGTTCTTTAAACAAGAGGAAGAAATAAACGAGTTGTAGGTTAAAGTTGTTAAAGACACTGACCTCAAATTGACAGTTATTTCTGAACACCTTGAGAAGGCTGAAGAATTAAAATGTATTACAACATATGAGAATGATGTCCTCACAAAAAAAAGGAAAGGTTGTTAAGTGCATGAGAATGAGGTGCTTTTTGCAAAACAAGAGCAAGACATTGTTGACTTATGCCAGAAGTATGTGGTACTTCAGCAGGAAGTGGAAGAATTAAACAAAAATGTGTAGAGGGACATCAGAGTGATGTGTAGCATGCAAAGGTATAAATGCTGTCTTTAGCTCTGGTGGTAAAAGCAAAAGACTATGGGGTAGATGTATTAACCTGTAGAAGGCATAAGGGAGTGATAAACCAGTGATAAAGCAGTGTTAAGTGCAAGGTGATAATGCACCAGCCAATCAGCTCTTAACTGTTAATTTACATATAGGAGCTGACTGGCTGGTCATTGCATTTATCACTGGTTTATCACTTGCATTTATCACTGGTTTATCACTTCCTTATGCCTTCTCCAGGTCAATACATCTGCCCCTTTGTTTCCAACCAAGTACATTTTAAGGATCAAATACAGTCACTTCAATTCAATTTGGCTAGAAATTTGTTTCTGGAGGAAAGTTTTCATAAAGCAGCAAAACTAAGTGACTCTTTGAAGGAAATTTACCATGCACATAGGGGGTAATTCTGGGCATTTTGTTGCATTTTCAAAAAGTTTGAAAAAGATGCGTGTGCACAACAAAACGCATTGGTGACTGCCGTTCCACATTTTTGCTCCTACGGACACTTTGGAACTGGGAACCAAAGAGACCTGGACCAGGCCCCTGCCTTCATTATAGCGACCCAAACTGCCATCCTGGGAGAGTCCTCCTTCTGTTTGGAATACACAGAGCTGCATTTATCAAGGTACTGCTTTATTTACACATGATGCCAAACTGCGTAATACCTTGAAGCTGGCTGTGGTAAAATAACCATTTTCCAATACAATACATGTCGAGGTCCAAGGAGGATTAAGGGGACCGTGACAATTGGAACAGGTCATAGGACCCAATTAATAGTTCTGTCATTTTCTTAGGAGCAACAATTCAAGCCATGGACATTTATGCATGTACTTTTTAATCATTCATTTAATCCATTTTATTTAAGCTGCCAACTTTGTTTTTTAAATAATTAAATAAATGATGTGTTTTTTATTGATCATCTCATCTATGACCATTTTCTAGTGCTGAATAATTTGTTTTACTTGTTTATCTGTTAGAGGTCTGACCAACCTCATAATCAGCTGCTGTGCCAAACCTCCCCATCTTGCGTCTGAGTGAATCACCCTTGGGTAATTCCTTTTCTCTGCATCTTCAATGAATTTAGTCTGACAGAAATATAGATACTCAAGCAGCAGTTACTACATGTTGATCCTGAAAAGGCTAGCATGAAGAATGATATGCCAGAGATGCAAAGCAGATAAACAGTGAATTTCATGAGCAAAGTAAGATGTTCCAGAAGGATAATGGAAGCCAGCAGCAATTGGACAATGGAGATGTCCTCTTTAAATATCCCACTGAGCAAGAAAGGACTGATGTGTCAAATCTGTATGCATTACTGAGATGCATCCTAGAACATAGTATTGGATCATCTGCAACACCAGCTCCATGATCCATGGGGTCACGTAAACAAGCTGCATCAGCAACAATGATGAGGGCAAGAAAACAACATCCTTGGACAGAGATTCTGGCCTCATTCCTCCCCACAACAGCAGTGACACACCCCCTCTCCACCACCCTCTCTGTCCCCAAATGGCATTAGACTGTCAATCACTGACAGTCTGATACTGATCTGCATGCTACTGATACTGATCTGCATGCTACTGATACCAATCTGCATGCTACTGATACCAATCTGCATGCTACAGTAGGACTCTGGCTCTAGTACTTTGCAGCATGTGCCACTACTATAACTGGACCTGAATTAGAGCCTGGGATAACTGAAGTTGTGACGTCCTCCCAAAGGGGTACAGTACCAGATAATCAAGTTGTGTCTTAAGCTGGTGATATAGAACTAAAAAATACAGATGGTGATCATTTGTCGTGTGAGGCAACTGTATAAGATATACAAAAGCCTACAGAGATATTGATTGTTTCCCAGGATAAGACTCTGGTGTCGCCATGTGACCAGAGTGATGTGAAAGTGACCAGGTCCCATAATATTGCAATGGAAAGCAGAGCCTTACAGAAAGTTAATATTGACAGTCTTGTCAAAAGTAATACTCCAGTATGTGCCTGTGAGGAAGTGAATTTGTCTTACACTGCAAAGCTTGAAGTAAGTAAACCAGCTAAACAGATTATGAAATGAAAGACCTCCGGGGAGGAAGAGTCTCATTCTATGCTGATGGAACATGTTGAAGTTGTTCATATTTTCAATGACCAAGAAATAAATGTCCAAGCAATGATCATTATTGAAGTGGCTGATCAAAGTCGTGAGACAAAGGGTCGAATGTAATGATGCCCAAGATCACCGGAGGTGCGAGATGCTGGCTGATCTCTGACGTTTTTTTAAAAGTCAATCACTTACAAGGCATCTTGCACCTCTGGCGATCTCGGGCGTCATTACATTCGGCCCAAAGTCTGTATGCCAATGGAATAAATATTTAACTGTGCTATGTGGACAAGAGAGTCCATAATCTGAGAGTGGAACTTTGATGACAGAAAGTCAAGGTCTGAAGGCAATGATTATAGTGGCTCTTTGAAAGAGGATGAGTTACCAGTGAAGTATGCCAATAGCCCATGCAGTGTTTTAAGGATGAAGGCTAAAGATGTTCCAAACAAAAGCTGGCCAAAGGGTGTGTCTTCAAGAGGTTTAGAAACCTTTATTCTGTAAAAAAAGAAACAAAGAAAAAGCTGTTCTTTGTCTGAACCAGCCGATTATGAGGAAAAGAACTTGCTTGATTTTGATATACAGTAGCTAACAAGAGAAAAGATGAAGTATGTTACTTTGGGAAAAATGTAGTATCCAAGAATGAATCTCAAGCACTGCACATAGAAAGCAAGGAGTTCAAGAGGCAGGGCCAATGACAAGGGGTTCAAAGGGGACACCTGTACCAGGCCCCAAGGTTCAGAGGGTCCCCAAGGATATGCCACTTAATGCCCAATAAGCAGGAGAGCCGTCTTGCGTCGGCCTCTTCTGGTGGGGTGTGAGGGCTGCATGGTACCTGCTGTGCGGTATTTTGGTCTGGATACTGTGGAGTGCAGTGCAGGTGAGTCTCTCCCCAGGGTAAGCATGGATTAGTGATGGGATACAGGGCTTTGGGATGGAGTGGGGGAGCTGGGAATAGAGCATGAAGTCATTAGGTAGAGACAGACCATGGGGTGTGTGGGAAGAAGGAGAGAGGGAGACAGACTGTAGTGTGTGGGGAGGAAGGAGAGATATACATATTTATATACATTCATTGATAACTATATACAATATATATATATATATATATATATATATATATTTTCTTATTTATAGCGCAGCAAATACCATTGCATTTTAATACATGTATTAAATATAAAATCTGAGGGGGCTCAAGATATTTCACTGTACCAGTCCCCAAGACTTCTGTTGCTGGTCCTTTCAAGGGGTACCATAAAATTAGGAGAACATCAGAAAAGAAAACCACAGAACTTGGAAAATGAGACATCCAGATATCACAAAAGCCTGGATGATGATTTTGGATGCTGTGGATGGCCCTCATGAGAAAAAGAGGGACTTCACCATGAGACTGTCTCGTCCCAAGTCGTTCAACCACATAAACTTTCTTATTTTTGTCATATGGCAAGAGATGCTTAAAGACGACTAAGATGCTCCACCACGGGTAGCGATTGGATGGTTTCCCAAAGTTTTTTGTATCAAAATGTTTTAGTTCAAGTAGCAAATTTACAAGGCATGGCTAAATCACAAGTCCATGGCACACCAAATGTTAGGAAAGGTGTATGTGGACACATATGTATAATGATTATTACTACCTTTATACATTTCTAGAACCCTGATACTTTCATAGTATGTATGCTTTCCTTCTCTGAGTAAATTAATTCACCCTAGACAAGAACAAACAAAAGGATTTTTCCCATGCACCATGGCCTGTAGGGCTATTAGTAACAAGACCTGTACACTATATGATAATAAAAATTTAGAGATTCTGGTTACATATATTTTGCAAAAATATGGTAAGCCTCCAGGCCACTTCAAGGCCTCTCTATTGCTGGAGGTCCCTAATACCAAAACAACCATCCAAGTGCCGCCACCCAGCAAGTGCCTCACGTGCCTAATGGGAAAATTGCCACTGGGTTAGCGGTGTGGTGCCCCCTAGATTTGGTGTAACCAGGCTGCCTTGGGGTAGCAGACCATAATATTTATTTAGCACTTTTGTAACACTCCTATCTATTTTTCCACTAATACTACTCTTTTGAGTATTTTACTACCACCTAATTTTTGTATCACTAACACATAGCACCTGCTTCTTTCTTATTAACACATATTAACTATTTCAATGGTGTGCTGCTCTGTGGTGGTTGGGCCTGAGCCAGCTTTGTGGGGTCCGCGCCCTGGACCTATACTTAGTATTAGGGATCTCCAGCAATAGAGATGCCTTGAAGTGTCCTGGAGGCTTATCATATTTTTTGCAAAATATATGTAACCAGGATCTCTAAATTTTCTATTATCATATAGTGCACAGGTCTTGTTACTAATAGCCCTACAGGGTGCACAGGAATGTGAGAATGTGAGGAATGGAGCAGAGTGATATATTAGAGGAGGAGGCAAGGGTGTGAGGGAAGGAGCAGAGAAATGGAGGAGAGGAGGGGACCAGGGTGTGAGGAATGGAGCTGAGTAATGGAGGAGAGGAGGGGACCAGGGTGTGAGGAATGGAGCTGAGTAATGGAGGAGAGGAGGGGCCAGGGTGTTAGGAATGGAGCATAGTGATATATTAGAGGGGGGCCAGGGTGTGAGGGAAGGAGCAGAGTGATATATTAGAGGAGGGGGCCAGGGTGTGAGGGAAGGACCAGAGTGATATATTAGAGGAGGGGGCCAGAATGTGAGGAATGGAGCAGAGTGATATATTAGAGGAGGGGGCCAGAACATGAGGAATGGAGCAGAGTTATGGAGGAGAGGATAGAGCTGGAGTGTGAGGGATAGAGCAGAGCGATATATTAGAGGAGGGGGCCAGAATGTGAGGAATGGAGCAGAGTGATATATTAGAGGAGGGGGCCAGAATATGAGGAATGGAGCAGAGTTACAGAGGAGAGGTTAGAGCTGGAGTGTGAGGGATGGAGCAGAGCGATATATTAGAGGAGAGGGCCAGGGTGTGAAGGGAGGAGCAGAGTGATATTTTAGAGGAGGGAGCCATGGTGTGAGGGAAGGGGCAGAGTGATATATTAGAGGAGGGGGCCAGAATGTGAGGGATGGAGCAGAGCGATATATTAGAGGAGAGGGCCAGGGTGTGAAGGGAGGAGCAGAGTAATATATTAGAGGAGGGGGCCATGGTGTGAGAGAAGGGGCAGAGTGATATATTAGAGGAGGGGGCCAGAATGTGAGGAATGGAGCAGAGTGATATATTAGAGGAGGGGGCCAGAATGTGAGGAATGGAGCAGAGTTATGGAGGAGAGGATAGAGCTGGAGTGTGAGGGAAGGAGCAGAGTGATATATTAGAGGAGGGGTCCAGGGTGTGAGGAAAGGAGCAGAGTGATGTAGGATAATGTAAAAGAGTGTGAGGAATGTCCATGTAGAGGCGCTAGAAGGGAGCAGTCAAAAGGACTGTAAAGAAGATGTAGAGCACAGTTTGAAGTTAAGTAGTTAATGCTAATAATAATATGTATGATCTTGTATTGGTTTTGAGAGTTGATGTTTTGGAGTATATTGGAGTGAGGTGTATGTGGGTCACGAGGAAAAGTCTCAGCTTGGAACCCCCTACCCCACCTTTAGCACGTTTTTATATGTGATCAGACCATCCAGATGCCCCTTATATGCCTTCAACTAGATAGGCCCCCTCATAGACTCCACACCCTATTTAGGGCTACTTCAGAGATCTCCCTGGCTGGTTTTCCATCCCAATCCTCCCCTGCCTTCATGGATGTCAGAGCAGAGCTGGCGTGCAAAACCTGGCGAGTTTCAGCACACACTAGTCCCGGTGGTCTCCTCTCCTATGTTTAAGTGGTGTCTGTGTCAGTATGTTTATTTGTGTTGTCTTTGTCTTTAAGTAGCATCTGTCATTAAGTGTCTGTGCCAGTAAGGGGTATCGATCAGTAAGTGATCTCTGTGTTAGTAAATGGTATCTGTGTCAGTAAGTGGTGTCTGGTGTGTGTGTGTGTGTGTGTGTGTGTGTGTGTGTGTGTGCGTGTGAGTGAGGAGTATCTGTGTCAGTAAGGGTATTTGTCAGTAAGGGTTATCTGTGTCAATAAGTATGTGTGTCAGGAAGTGTGTCAGTGTCTGTGTCAGGAAGTGTGACTGACAGTATGTTTGTCAGTAAGTGGAATCTGTCAGTAAGGGGTGTCTGTGTTAGTAAATGGTATGTGTCAGTAAAAGCTGTTTGTGTCAGTAAGGGGGAGATGTACTAAATCTTAAAAAGTTATACATTTCATGGTGATAAAGTACCAGCCAATCATCTCCTGTCATATTACAGACTGGGTTTGAAAAATGACAATTAGGAGCAGATTGGTTGGTACTTAATCACTGTAAACTATATCACTTCTTAAGGCTTGGTACATCTCCCTTTAAGTGTATCTGTATCAGTGCATTTGGGTCAGTAAGTGGAATATGTTAGTAAGGGATGTCTTTGTCAGTAATTGGTATCTGACAGTAAGGGCTGTTTGTGCCTGTGTGTTTGTGTCAGTAAATTGTATCTGTGTCAGTAAGGGGTGTCTGTCAATAAATATGTATGTACCAATAAGTGATGTTGGTGTCCGTAAGAGGTGTATGTCAGTAAATGGTGTCTGTGTCAATAAATTAGAGATGAGCGGGTTCAGTTCCATGAGAACCAAACCCCCCTGGAACTTCACTACCCGAGCCCGGATCCGAGCCCGGCTCGGGTTTTCCCTCATGACTCGGAAACCAGAACGAGGCAAAACATCATCATCACTGGCATTGGAGAGTGTAGCAAGTGTCTCTGTCCTCAGTGTCTGTGCGGGAGGGAAAGTGGGGTGGCGATTCCAGTGCTGTCTTGTGCTGCTCAGTCCAGTGTAGTGTCTTATGCTGCATCAATCCAGTCACAGTGGTGGTGTCCTCTGCTGTCATATGTCCAGTGCAGCTGTATAAGTCCAGTGCAGTGGTGCTGTGTTGTCCTGCATCAGTCCAGTGGTAGTGTCTTGTGCTGCAACAGTCCAGTCACAGTGGTGGTGTCCTCTGCTGCCATATGTCCAGTGTTGCTGTATAAATCCAGTCCAGTGATGCTCTGTTGTGCTGCATCAGTCATGTGGTGGTGTCTTGTGCTGCATCAGTCCAGTCAGTGGTGCTGTGTTGTCCTGTATCAGTACAGTGGTAGTGTCTTGTGCTGCATCAGTCCAGTCACAGTGGTGCTGTCCTCTGCTGCCATATGTCCAGTGCTGCTGTATAAGTCCAGTCCATTGCAGTGGTGCTGTGTTGTGCTGCATCTGTCCGGTGGTGGTGTACCTGTGCTGCCATATAAGTCCAGTGGTACTGCCGTATATGTCCAGTGATACTGCCGTATATGTCCAATGATACTACCGTATATGTCCACTGGTACTGCCATATATGTCCAGTGGTACTGCCGTATAAATCTAGTCCAGTGATACTGCTGTATAAGTCCAGTGATACTGCCGTATATGTCCAGTGGTACTGCCGTATAAATCCAGTGATACTGCCGTATATGTCCAGTGGTACTGCCGTATAATTCCAGTGATACTGCCGTATAATTCCAGTGGTGTTGCTGTATATTTCCAGTGATACTGCCGTATAATTCCAGTGATACTGCCGTATATGTCCAGTGGTACTGCCGTATAATTCCAGTGGTACTGCCATATATTTCCAGTGGTACTGGCGTATAATTCCAGTGATACTGATGTATAAATCCAGTGGTACTGGCGTATTAATCTAGTGATACTGACGTATATGTCCAGTGGTACTGCTGTATAATTCCAGTGATACTGCCGTATAATTCCAGTGATACTGCCGTATAATTCCAGTGGTACTGCCGTATAATTCCAGTGATACTGCCGTATATTTCCAGTGGTACTGGCGTATAATTCCAGTGATACTGGTGTATAAGTCCAGTGGTACTGCCGTATAAGTCCAGTGGTACTGCCGTATATGTCCAGTGGTACTGCCGTATAATTCCAATGATACTGCCGTATAATTCCAGTGATACTGCCGTATAATTCCAGTGGTACTGCTGTATAATTCCAGTGATACTGCCGTATAATTCCAGTGATACTGCTGTATAATTCCAGTGGTACTGGCGTATAATTCCAGTGATACTGCCGTATAATTCCAGTGATACTGCCGTATAATTCCAGTGGTACTGCCTTATATTTCCAGTGATACTGCCGTATAATTCCAGTGATACTGCCGTATAATTCCAGTGGTACTGGCGTATAATTCCAGTGATACTGATGTATAAATCCAGTGGTACTGGCGTATTAATCTAGTGATACTGCCGTATATGTCCAGTGGTACTGCTGTATAATTCCAGTGATACTGCCGTATAATTCCAGTGATACTGCCGTATAATTCCAGTGGTACTGCCGTATAATTCCAGTGATACTGCCGTATAATTCCAGTGGTACTGCCTTATATTTCCAGTGATACTGCCGTATAATTCCAGTGAATCTGCCGTATAATTCCAGTGGTACTGGCGTATAATTCCAGTGATACTGATGTATAAATCCAGTGGTACTGGCGTATTAATCTAGTGATACTGCCGTATATGTCCAGTGGTACTGCTGTATAATTCCAGTGATACTGCCGTATAATTCCAGTGATCCTGTCGTATAATTCCAGTGGTACTGCTGTATAATTCCAGTGATACTGCCGTATAATTCCAGTGATACTGCCGTATAATTCCAGTGGTACTGGCGTATAATTCCAGTGATACTGCCGTATAATTCCAGTGATACTGCCGTATAATTCCAGTGGTACTGCCTTATATTTCCAGTGATACTGCCGTATAATTCCAGTGATACTGCCGTATAATTCCAGTGGTACTGGCGTATAATTCCAGTGATACTGATGTATAAATCCAGTGGTACTGGCGTATTAATCTAGTGATACTGCCGTATATGTCCAGTGGTACTGCTGTATAATTCCAGTGATACTGCCGTATAATTCCAGTGATACTGCCGTATAATTCCAGTGGTACTGCCGTATAATTCCAGTGATACTGCCGTATAATTCCAGTGGTACTGGCGTATAATTCCAGTGATACTGGTGTATAAGTCCAGTGGTACTGCCATATATGTCCAGTGATAGTGCCATATAAATGCAGTGATACTGGCATATAAATCCAGTTCAGTGATACTGCCATATATGTCCAGTGGTACAGTGACAGTAGTGCGTGTGTGTGTGTGTGTGTGTGTGTGTGTGTGTGTGTGTGTGTGTGTGTGTGTGTGTGTGTGAATAAGTGGTGTGCATGTTTCTGTATCAGTGTGTTTGTGTCAGTAAGTGGAATCTGCCAGTAAATGTGTCTGTCACTAAGTGGTGTCGGTAAGTATGTCCCAGGAGCCCTCAGATCCCTGTCTGCTCTGTATTGCCTCATCTTTTGGAATCTTTCCATATTTTCTCTGTTTTGACCCATCATTGCTTCCCATTGCACCTTCTTTGAATGTTGATACAGCTCTCTGTATTATATGGTGGCCATTGTGATGCTTCCTGTATGATATGGTGGTCACTGATGCTCTGCATTATATGGTGGTCACAAACTTTTTCTTGTTATAGTTAACTATTAAGTGGTTGAAGGTAAGCAATAGCTATGACCACCACAGTGATGCCACACTCATGGCACATGTCACACCCCCTATTTAGACCACACCCACATCAAATTGGTCACATCACCTTAATCTGGCACTGGCAGTAACTAGACATGGTAAAGGTAGACATGAAGCAAGAAAAGAGGAGAGACTAAAGGGGCAAAGCTGAGACAATAATGTAGTAAGTAGATGAAATAAGAATTGACAGACATGAGGTAAAGAGGCAGTTAAGGAGAGTGCTCAGACATAATGCAAGGCTGAAATAAGGGGAGACATTTCATGGCACAGAATGAAGTCCTCCATCATTTACAGAAGACAAAGGGCCTAATTTATGTCTGTACCCAATGCCTATTACCATGCAATGGGGCGATTATTGGCAAACTGTGCATGTGGTGCAAGCACAATGTGCATGCGTCAAGGTGCCGATGCGATCATGGAAAAGTGATTGACAAGAACTGACCATTTGGTGGTATTAACAGGGAGTTTATGGGGAGTATTTGGGGAAACACAGGCGTGTCATGGCCGTGTTCAGGGTGTGTATCTGCTGATGGCTGCCAGCTCGTATGTGCAAAAACATGACATCTGAGTCACTACAGCTGTGTTCAGTTTGCATAGCAATAGGGCTACCCTTTAACTCGATGTTGCTCATTTTTGCATGCAGGCTGTGAACGTGTGCACAATTGTAAATAAGGTTGCGATGGCTCCGTGGGGTGTCTCTTATCATTCCTGGAAAGCAGCTTCAGTTGCTAACGTTCGCAGCTCCATAGCCAAGAAAAACGCAATTGCATTTGTGTACAAACATGAATTAGGCCCAAAGCATGTACAGTAAAGCTATAATGTATACAAAAGGCACTTGAAGGAGCTACACAATATAGGAGCATGGGATAAACACTATATGGTTGGGGTATGGCACTGTATCTTTTTCTGAACATTTAATTCTTATAGTAACTATTTACTATTTCTTATTACAGTATGAATTGGGCATGAATATTATTTACTGCTCAAGAAGCTGGACATTTAAACTAAAACTTTCTGCTTCATGACCTCTAGCTATGGCATTGGTCGGTGTCAGGGGAGAGGTTACTGCAGTGAGTCCCAGGGTTAAGGTGTGTACACACGGTGAGATTTTTCTTTGTGATTTTGACTATATAGTCAAAATTGCAAGGAAAGTTTGTGCAAATCTCACCATGTTAGGCAGCTTGCGATACCGATGCGCATTCCCACGGGTCGGTATCGCAAGGAAAGATAGGCTGTGCAGGCAAGTCAATCTTGACTATATAGTGTACTATGTAGTACAAAGTATAGTAAAAATTGGCACTTAGTTAAAATCGAACATAGTCAAAATTGAAGGTACAGATAGTCATAATGGGTACTTCTGGGCTCTGGGGGAGTTTAAGGGAAATCGCATAGTCAATACCTCACTGTGTGTATGCACCTTTACTACTTACTACCTATGTACTGACGTTATTTCAGAAACTAACAGCGTTCTTAATTATTATATTATTATACGGTGACCATTATTTTACATATGTTGCTCGCCAGGGGACTACTTTTTCTTACAATAGTTCAAACTGGTGTAATTTTGTTTTCTGAATTCCAGGTGATTGTGAAAGCCAAGACACACTATTTGTGCATTGCGACATTGCTGTTTAATAAAATCTTTTACTCTGTGCAGGAAGGAACAATTTAATGCTTCGCTCTAGGATCCAGTTTATCTAAAATCTGCTCTGGTTATAGGCAGACAAAGCATTTCACTGTACATACTGTATGCTGTATATGTTTATGCTAATATTGAACTCACAACAGGCGTTTCTGGAGGTGACATGGATGGAGCTGTGTGCTGTAAGGAGTAGAATGGTGATTGGTGGTCGGAATGATAGACTATCAACTTCACAGTGCCTTGAAGTCATGAAGCCTTTTAGGTCCATCTGTTAGCTTACCGCTGTTTTTTTTTTTATTGTCAAGTGGTCAAAACATAAATTGCAGTGATAGTAAATATGTAGAAAAAAATTCACTAGTGGGCGATGAGAAGCAAGATACAGTAGCAGATAATCCATGTGTTTAGAAGTGTTGGATTTCATACAATTACAACATGTAATAATACTGATTTGCCAAGCACAAAATATTAGAACAGAAAACATTGGAGCATTGTTTTTGTCAGTTCTGCAGATTCAATTTGTTTTTGTAAAAATACAATTCTTAGCTTCAGCTCATGTAAATGATTTCTGTGCTTCTTTTAATTAAGGGTGTGAAGGATGTGATTGCAATCAAAGCCTCTTCCCCGCACCTACATGAAGGTCAATGTGTTGGGGGAGAGTAAGCTTGTATTTAGACCTGCAAGAAGCTCATTCATAATCAGCAATCAACTAAATGCCTTAGGCAAAAAAAAAAAAAAATATGTACATGTACACTGAGCATAAAATGATAAACATCAACAACTATGCTCTGTCAAATACAATGGTGCACTGGTCAGGAGCCAGGGTCTGACAGTGCTATAGGTTTCAAAAGAGTTTCTTTGAGTCTGTTTCATAGTATAATTATTGAGGGTTGAGTAGAACAACATCTGGGGAGCTGTAAAAAGCAACACAATGAACTTGACAGACAGCCAGATTCCTGTTCTCAGTCAGTTTAGGGTTACTATAATCTCATTATTATGCTTGAAAGACGACAAGTAATAGAATCTCAGGTACCTGTTCTGCCTTTACTCAGCCGCATCTTCTCTTTTATGCCGATTTCCCTTGATTACATGAACTAGTGCAGCTCAGTTTTCAACCACTTATCCTACAGAAATAATCATCTGATCAGCCTACAAGGTTCTCACTGCAGTCAATGGTTTTAATGGGTCAAGCGGTAAATTAACCCTTTACAGTGTACCCTTGAGGATGTCTTACATCTTGTCAAGCAATTTATCTCTTCCACATTGTTAACTTCCAATGAATATAGAATGCTTGAACTATTAGTTAAAGAGCTGTATTACATCTCTCTGCCCAGACCAAGTTTTCAAATTCAGTAGTTTTTTAGTTGCAATGGAAATAGGTGTCTTATGTTTTGGCCTAAGAAAGGGAATTTTTGTTGCATATATTATTGTTTAGAGTAGACAGGGTTTTCTTTTGGTAACATTTGAAAAAATATTTTGCTGCTTTTAGTGAATGATAGATGAATGCTAATATATATATATATATATATATATATATATATATATTACTGTGCAAAAGTTTTAGACAGGTATGGAAAAATTGCTACAAAATAAGACTGCTCTCAAATATAGAGGTGCAATTAGTTTATTTTTATCAATTAACAAACTGCAAAGTGAATGAATGGAAGAGAAATCTAAATCAAACCAATATTTAGTATGACCACCCTTTGCCTTCACAGCAGCATCAATTCTTTCAGTTACACTTGCACACAGTTTTTGAAGGAACTTGGCAGGGAGGTTGTTCCACACATCTTGCAGAACTAACCACAGATCTTCTGTGGATGTAGGCTTGCTCAAATCCTTCTGTCTCTTCATGTAATCACAGACAGGCTCGATCATGTTAAGATCAGGGCTCTTTGGGGGCCATATCATCACTTCCAGGACTTCTTGTTCATCTTTTTACACTGAAGATAGTTCTTAATGACAATGGCTGTATGTTTGGGGTCATTGTCTTGCTGCAGAATAAATTTGGAGCCAATCAGATGCCTCCCTGATGATATTGCAAGATGGAAAAGTACCTGCCTATATTTCTCAGCTTTGAAGACACCAGTAATCCTGACCAAATCCCCAACTCTGATTGTGTATGCACTGTTGAATATGTATGCACTATATAAATAATTGTTAATCAATCAGTCAATCAATAAACTGAATGTTGACAGTAGATTTTTTCATGACTTTAGAGTTAGGGTTAGTGATACCTCAGCAATGCAAGTCCATGTGGTTGTCATGCCAACTGTCAACATTCTGGCAATGTCAACATTATGTCAGTGTCAACCTCCCATCCATGTCAACATTCTGAATGTTAACATTTTGCTCCATACTAATTTAAAGCAAAGACTTTAATCTATTTGTAAGACTAGGTCCAGTAGAAGATAAAGAGGGAAGATGACTATAGGGAAAAGCTGCCACAATGCTGAATCCAATTGCCATGACAGACTAAAATATGGGTGGAGAGAGTGATAGCCCCAGGGGTCACACAACTCTGGCTCCATCCACCCAGAAATGTTTATTTAAATGTTTGCAGGTGATAAATCCACCCTTGTCATTAAAAATATGACATCATATAAAAAGCAATATAAACAGTATGTCTGAGGTAGTGGTTAACATACCTACCTCACAGCACTGAGGACTTGAGTTAAATTCCCAGCCATAGATGGTTTGTGTGTATTAGCATATTATCCCATGTGTGCTTGTATTTCTTCTGGGTGCTCCGGTCTCCACTCACACTTTAAACCGTGGCAGGTTAATTGGGTACAGACTAAAAAAACAATAATGTGTCTGCACTTGTATGATAGGCACTTCATTAGGGGAACATATACTAAGCAGCGATAAAAGTGGAGAAGTGAGCCAGTGGAGAAGTTGCTCATGGAAACCAATCAGCTGCTCTGTATACTTTTATAGTATGCAAATTATAAATGTTACGTCAAATCTGATTGGGTTGCCACGGTCAACTTCTCTACTGACTCACTTCTCCACTTTTATCACTCTTTAGTACATGCCCCCCTTATTAGATTGTAAGCTCCAATGGGCAGGGACTAAAATAAATTACATCCACTGCGTTAATCAATGTCACACTATAAATAAACCATATTAATAATAATAAATGAGTTATAGGAATACATACATTTGTATAATAATACCTTTGGGGGGGAAAAACTGTATCAGTGAAGATTTAAGGATTTAGACACTTACCATAAAGCAAATTATTTAAAGCAAACAATTATAAAAAGATCAGTTATTAGCTTCAATTTCTATAGTACCAAATTCAGTTGATGAATATCTTCTATTTTTATAGTACCAAAGTCCCATAAATATCTTACTCTAAGGAGGGCAGTTAGGAAAGATCAATTTCAGAAATAATTATAAAAATCATTATTCTTTTTAGTGATTTGCAGGTTATGTTGCAAATAACCGAAACTATTAGAAGCAAAGTCCACAAAAAAAAATCACTAGCTATTGTAAAACCACTGCAATCGTTTATCAGTGATGCAGACAGTTAAAAGGATTGATTTAGTAAAGCACTATGAAAATTACTAAAACTGTTTCCACTGGTTTCCAAGCCAAATGGTGCAAAGTTTTTCACATACATATCAATGGTTCATTAGCTTCAGTGGTGAGCCTAGTAAAAAATGACAAGCTCATTGTGCCTAATTCAGATCTGATCGCAGCAACAAATGTTTTAGCTAATGGGCAAAACCATGTGCACTGCAGGGGGGCAGATATAACATGTGCAGAGAGAGTTAGATTTGGGTGGGTTATGTTGTTTCTGTGCAGGGTAAATACTGGCTGCTTTATTTTTACACTGCAATTTAGATTTCAGTTGAACACACCACACCCAAGTCTAACTCTCTCTGCACATGTTAAATCTGCCCCCCCTGCAGTGCACATGGGGGGTCATTCCGACCCGATCGCTCGCTGCAGTTTGTCGCAGCACAGCGATCGGGTCAGAACTGCGCATGGCAGTCGTCGTTGCCTAGCGATCGCCTCTGAGACAGAGGCGGTCGCTGGGCGGGAGGGGGCTGGATGGCGGTGTTAAGCCGCCGTTTAAGGGGAGCATTTATGGGGACCGTTGGGGGGGGGCTGGCCGCGGTGGCTGTGTGACATCTCACACAGCCGCTGCGGCCAGCGGTAGCGACGAACAACTCCCGGCCAGCCGCAGGAGCTGCGCTGGCCGGTAGTTACTCCAGAAATACAAAAGCATCGCCGCTGTGCGATGCTTTTGTATTTGTGCGGGGGGGGGATGGACTAACATGCGGGGGCTGGGCGTCCCCCCGCATGTCAGGGAAGATGATCGCTGCTGTGCTAAATTTAGCACAGCTACGATCAACTCGGAATGACCCCCATGGTTTTGCCCATTAGCTAACAAATTTGCTGCTGCGATCAGATATGAATTAGGCCCATTGTTTGACTACACTGCAGATCATCTTATTTACCCATTCCTCACTTACACCTCCCTCCCTCTCTCTCACCCAAGCCCCTTTTCCCCTAAACATCTCTGAACCCATAAGACTTCAATTAGTTATCACCTCAGCATTATTATTTATTATTATTAACAATAATTCATCTAGCGCCAGTGTCGGCTCAGGCTTCTTACCAGAGAGAATGGTCTACACTTTACAGTAGACACATGTAAAGTGCACTGACGTGTGGTGAGGTGAAGCAGAGTCTTTCCTGTCATACTGTACTAACGTATAAGCCAAAGTTTTGACTGTACAAAGTACATATATTAGAAATATCTTCTTAGCATTATTCTAATAATTTTTATAATCAAAAATCTGGAGTAAAAAGTCTATGGCAGGTGAGGCAGTGCCTCACCTGTCTGCCTTTTCCGCACATCTCTACATCACCAAATTTCCAACAAAATATACTGCTACACCAGTGTATAATGCCCATATGAACCTTTTGGTTCATATATTGTGTGTAAATCTGGCTCTGGTACTAGCCGGTGCCTCCTGAGCCATTTACCTCACTGCATGTCCCCGGTAAAGCGTAATGCATATGTGTCTCCTGTAAAGTGTAGACCATTCTCCCTGGTGGGAGACCCTGAGTCATTAATCATTATGTGTGCCATTTGCATAGCTATCAGAGCCATATCTAGACATTTTGGTGCCATGTGTCAGAAAGAAAATTGGTGTCCTCTCCCATATATACACATTACACCACACAGTAGAGCCCCTTATATGAGTATGCCAGGTACATCCCCTTATACACATTATGCCAGAAAAAGCCCCTACACATTATACCATATAGATCCTCTACACATTATGCCAGGTAGAGCCCCTACACCTCATTGCACCTCCTCATTCGTCCATCTCATCATTCCTCTTCCCCCCTCACGGTGTAGCGTCATTGAGCAGTGTGTGTGTGAGCAGGCTATAGTGTCGGTGATTAGTGTGTGTGTGTGTGTGTGTGTGTGTGTGTGTGTGAGCATGGTGTAGTGTCAGTTGGCAGTGTGTGTGTGTGTGTGTGTGTGTGTGTGTGTGTGTGTGTGTGTGTGTGTGTGTGTGCATGTGTGTGAGAGCAGGGTGTAGTGTCAGTGAATGTGGGGGGGGGGGGTGGCTGAAACACATTGAAGCCGCTTTCTAACTGACCTGCACGGAGACTGTTACGGACCATTTGACCTGTGTCTGCAGCACGGGACGGCAACAGGTCTGTTCTGGGACTCTGGTATCCTTCCCAAAAAGCAAGTGTCAGTTTGTTCGTGATTCAGTCATTTTTATTGGACTACTTTGGAATAAATGTTTTGGGTTTTTTAAATATACTTGCCATTTGAAGATTTCCATTTTTCTGTGGATCCGGTATGGGTGTAAGCAATTAAAGAAAACAAGATAGGAACACATGAAAGAATGATTATGTAAGTGTCTTTCCATTAGATCAGTCCATGCTAATATCATGTGCATATGGCCTACCGATTTAAAGAAACTGCTATGTGAATTTGAGAGTTTTAATGTGTCATTTAATTTACTTGAGGAGCAGCAGACACTTCTGGATAAAGAAAAGAGAAATTCAGACTTATGGTTTCGTATCACTTTATTGAGACAGATCTGATTTATACTCAAGAGCTACGTACTTCTCATTTATTTGTCTGATATGCTGTGGCACAGTCAGCAGCTGGCTCCAGTACCTGGAAGTCAATGTAGACACTGCAGGAGGGGTATGGAGCGGAGCACACTGAGGAGAGAGAGAGGGACTCACACACTACCCAGCGATGCCTGCTGTGATGTATATTAGCAGCGGTGTATCCAGCAGAGAAGGGCGCAACGCTATTATTATACATTACAGTGAGGAGCGCTGTAGCTGGCAGTGATGGTGGCCAATTGGGGTTGATGTGGTGACAGGCAAATGCGCTGTGTGCTAAGCACCATATGCACCTGGAGATAAAGGTAGACACTGCAGGATAGAGGGGGATGGAGCGGAGCACACTGAGGAGAGAGAGAGAGACTCACAGACTACCCAGTGATGCCTGCTGTGATGTATATTAGCAGCGGTGTGTCCAGCAGAGAAGGGCGCAACGCTACTATTATACATTACAGTGAGGAGCGCTGTAGCTAGCAGTGGTGGTGGCCAATTGGGGTTGATGGGGTGACAGGCAAATGCGCTGTGTGCTAAGCACCCTCTGCACCATCCTAGTTATGGCCCTGATATATGTACTAGCTTATGAGATGTCTTTTGTTCTTTGAGATTTTCAGCAGAATTTGAGGTTCACAGAGTCACTGGATCCACAAGAAGAACCTCACTATTGAAGATTTTTTTGATGTTGTGAGACACTTTGCATAATCTTAGCACCACAAGACCCATTTGGTGATATCTTTGTTCATTTTGCTTGAAGAGTAGGGTTTATTGTTATATTGCCAGAAATCGAGCTACCATGTCAGTAACTACCAGGGCTATAACGAGGAGTGTGCAAGCAGTGCTTAGCACAGGGCACAGGGTTCTGTGGGCAGTACCATTGTGGCTTGCAGATTACCTTGATAGGCACCCTGCAGCCAGTAGCACTGTTGCAGATGCAGAACATCCAGTGCTCCATTTTCTAGAGCCAGTGGCCCTGCCCCTTAGCTATGAAATTATGCCACTGGTTTAGCGGCGGAGCTGACACAGGGCAGCATAGAGCCCTGTTACGGTCTGGTTACTACTGTTGCCCAGTGGGAATATTATTAACACTGTTTGAGGTGGGGTTATCACATCAAAATTAAAATGGCAGAAAGACATTCAGTAATGCGGGCCAACACAGATGGTGAAAGATCTGGAGAGGATAGGTGACTTTGGGTATCATTTGCATACAGAGGATAATGAAATCCCAAAAAGTTGATTAGGTCTCCAAGGTGGTATATATAGAAAAGCAGAGGACTAAGGACTGAGTCTCCAGATGATAAAAGAAGTAGAGAGAGGTAGACCCAGAGGCAAACACTGAAATAGTATTTTGATAAATAGGACAGTGTCTTGAAGACTTAGGGACTTTATCATTTGTATAAGACTTTAGCATTTGTATAAGAAGAAAATGGACAACAGTTTAAATGCAACAGAGATATCCATGAGCATTAATAGTGATGGCCTTTAGACAGAGCAGTGATCAAATGATTTACCACTTTAGTAAGTGCAGTTTCTGTAGAGTATTAGGAATGAAAGCTAATGTGGGTCCAATAACTTGTGATTCAAGGAAGAATGTGAGGTGGATTTAGGTATGTCCCTTAAGCAGCTTGGAGAGAAGAGGAAGCTAAGGGAACTTAACATTTCAGCATAGAAGTAATCACTGCATTGGCTGAGCACGTGGGAACGATTGTTATGAAAGTGACCGCTCTCAGCCAATCAGCACTTCCTCATTCATTCCTATGGCATCATCATATGCAGATCCACTCTGTCACTCCCTCCATTGGTTATCTGTACTCTACTGTACACACATGGCCATTAACCAAACTACACCAAAGTATATCTCCTTGCTTATATCAAAATATCTCACAACCCAATCTCTTTGCTCTTCACAAGATCTGCATCACTCATCCACACTCATTATTCGCTCCCATCCACAATTGCAGGACTTTGTCCGGGCTGCACCCACTCTGTGCAATGCCTTGCCAGGCACGATAAGACTCTCCTTTAATCTCCAAACCTTCAAGCGTTCCCTAAAAGCTCACCTCTTAAGGGAAGCTTATCAAATTCCAGAACCGCTCACCTAACATTCATAAGCTTTCCTATCCAAATATATCTCCGATGTACAGTCCACGCATATCTTCACCTATTTTCTCTTTCTTCACTTTCCGTTCCTCCTGACCCCGGTTCATCATTGCTGTGTGGCAATATCATGCAGCCCACCAAGAACCTTTGCAATCTGGTGGACAATCATGCAATAGATAGCACCTACTGTAACCTTGTGTATCAAGTTAGCTATAGATTGTAAGCTTGTGAGCAGAGCCTTCTTACCTCTATTACCCCTTTTCCACTGACATGACATTTTTCACATGAACGCGCACCGGGTGGTATTCATGTGACCACCGATCAGCTGAGCGACAGTCACATGACCTCCTCCACCATCCCGACGGCTCACTATCCCGATGGTCGGCATGCCCGATGGTCGGCACGACACCCATAAAGTGGGAATAGAACCCGTGGCAACCGCAGGTCGCCACCGAGCCCACAGCGTGGCGAGCGCAGCGAGCCCGCAAGGGTCTTGCTGCACTCGCCCCTCCCCGCCGGGATCCCGGCGTCGGTATGCTGCCGGGATCCAGGCGTCGGTAAGCTGACCGGCGGTCTCCTGACCGCCGGTCAGCCGTACTACACCCACGCGCACCTACCAGGGATTTTTGTCAGTGGAAACAGCTATAAGTCAAAAATCCCAAGTAAAGTGACCTGGGACTTTTACCCTGGTCACAAGCAGGGTTTTTAGTGGGATTTTCCCAGGTGAGCTGCAGTGGAATTAGCTCTTACCCAGGATTTTTGACCAGGGAATTTACAAAATGCCGCTGATTGGTCCCTCCTGGGCACTGGCAGCTGATGTCATTGTGAAAAGAGGAGGTGATTCCGCACAAGTCAAAAGGAGATTATAATTATAATTATATTGTTTAACCAGAGTTGGATAATGTACTAGGAAGCTGCTTCCAAATTGTATCCGACTGGTGGTGCGCCCTGAATCAGTGTTATAACTAAGAACAGGGTTAGAGAAAAGAAGACTCTTGTGTGGGCGCACTCTTTATTTTACTTGATAATAAAAATTGAGGATGTTAGTAAATTAAAACATAACTTTTATTCCATTTTACGCATAATATTTTGTATCCAACAGTTGAAAAAACAGACTCAACATTAATAGAAAGCTTACAATTATGGTGTGTTCTGGGTTGTCTATATAAATTATAGATTCGTAGAGGAATGCAGACACTGGGGCAGATGTATTAACCTGGAGAAGGCATAAGGAAGTGATAAACCAGTGATATGTGCAAGGTGATAAAGGCAGCAGCCAATCAGATCCTAACTGTCAATTTGTATATTGGAGCTGATTGGCTGGTGCCTTTATCACCTTGCACATATCACTGGTTTATCACTTCCTTATGCCTTTTCCAGGTTAATACATTTGCCCCTCTGACAGTACTGCAGTCATGCCCTACCACACCAGTACAAGGGATACTTGTATTAATGAGACCTGAATTGGCCTTATAGTTTTCAATGATAATTGGACCTGATACACCGGATTCCCATTGTCCTCATTATGTCCTATTGTACGTGATATTCACATTTTGAAACCCCTACATTGGTTATTATCCTTGTACAATTGTTGACTCATAAATTGTTGATTATAGATGTGTTTAGAGTGCAAGACTGCTAGTTTAGTAGGAACGAAAGAAACAATGGTGATCCTGCTGTTAGTGATATGTCAGGATAGATATTATTGTCATACTACTACACTTGGTATTCCCTGGGGGTCAACCTTCCAGGTACTGACCTAGCCCAACACTGTTTAGTTTCCAAGATCAGACGAGATTGGGCACATGCAGTGAGGTATGATAGTAGAAATTGACATATACCTCAGATGCACTAATGAGAGTGCACCTGAAAATAATCTTAGAGTTTTTGCTTAGGAAGAATGTCTGCAAGGTTATAGCTCGCAAAGATACAGAACGTGGATCTGCTGTTCGTGTTAGACAGAGGATCTCCTCTGAATCATGGATGAGAGTCCATTTAGGAAATATAGATATAAGGAGGAAAGAAAATAGCTATATTGGTGAGATATAACAATATTGGCCTGTACTCATACACAATACCATATATAAATCTTATGTCATCACTGTGTCCAGTAATAGGTACACAATTATCAAAGTCAGAAGTAGCTGTCATCCAGATAAAGCAGATGGTATCATAGGTTTTTCTGCTGAACAGAGCATCCAAAGAACTTTGCATCTTAATTTGTGGCATCAAATGAAGACAAGGTGCCAAATGGTTCAGTGAAGATAATTGAGTGGGTTATGTCGGAGGAAGAACATACAGTACTATTTCATGATCTTATCAATCATGTTGTAGGAGGAAGTAGAGATATGCGGGTCCAGTTTTATGAAAGCTGAGACCATCCGAACTTCAGGGATCCAAATGAATTTGAGTTTTCCTGCCAGGCTTGGAGTCCAAAATGAGACAAAACATAATCTCCATGCTGTCATATTTTGCGTGTTTTGTATTTGATATAAGTCTCTCCCACAAGGTGATTTGGGCGCGCCATTTCACATATTACCACCGGAGGGATAGCACATTGGACTGCCTGGCAGCATTATATCCTTCACTGGTGCACAAACCCAGAACTCCTCCCAATATATAGGGCAGCATTTGACATTGACCCTTTATTGGTGCACTGCACAGTCACATTGGTGCTGTAACTGCCCACAGTGCAGAGAGCACCTAATACAGGGACAGCATCAACCCTTGGTGCACACTGTTGTTGCAACTGCCCACAGTGCAACCCAGAGTTCCTCCTAATATACAGGGCAGCATTCATTGGCATTAACCCTTTTTTGGTGCACTGCATTCAAGCTGGTGCTGTAATTGTCCGCAGTGCAGTCCAGAGCTCCTAATACAGGGCAGCATTAACCCCTTACTGGTGCTGTAACTGTCCACTTTAAGTGCAGTGATTCACCGCAGTGTGTAAAAAAAAAAAAATGTAAAACAAAAACATGTGTGTTCAGGGCCAGGCAGTGACACTGTGTTACAATAACACTCAGTAGTAGGTGCTGTGCCACCATGTTAATAACATAAGCGCTGTGAGTTGATATGGAACACGATCAGTTGATAGAAAAGCAGGAACCAGGTACTAGTGATAGTACTGCAACATCTACTAAAGGTGGTCCAGGGAACACAAAGTTTTAGAAAGGGCACCTGAAATCGAATATTTCACAATGTCAAAAAGAAAAGTAGAGGTGTCACCTTTAAAAAAAAACAAATTAGTGTCCCCAAAAAAAGAATGAACTTTGTTCACAAATCCCTTAAGATAGTCTAGGGGTGTCCACACTAGCTATGTTTGAGTCTGACATTTCTCACACTGCTCTGTACACTATAGTACACTGTACTCACTGTACTATAGAGAAGCCTTCTGCCACCATTTATGCACCTTCTACAAATGTGGGGATGAGCAGTGCATGTAAAGATGGTGAAAAGTACATAATAGATATTTAGGATGCTAGTGTGGAAATGCACTACACTGTACTATCTGACGAGGATATCAGTAATGAAGATGTTGATTATGTTGTTAGTGTAAGTCAGCCAGAGGCAACAGTCTTGCCCATGATAATAAACAAAAAGCTATTTGATATGCCTTGGCATAAGACCAAAAAAGCCACCTGGATGTTGAATTATTTTTACTCAAATCCTGACAAAATGTACGATGTTATCTGCTCCATTTGTAAGGCCAAAGTTAGTAGAGGTAGGTACCTCCTCCATGTTACATAATTTACTGAAAATTTCATTTAATTTATTTTGCTAAATTAGAATAATTTCTAAAATAATAACAATCTATTCATTATCAACTACCAGCAGTTTGGACTATCCCATGCAATCTCCGCCACCAACACCCTCATCATCAACCTCCTCATTAATGACCAGAGGTAGTCCTTCCAAACAATTGGTTTGTGGGGCCCAAACAAACCAAGCACTACAGCATCACATTGGCAGACCCTTTCATTGAAGTCCTTGGTTTGTTAAACTGTACGTGTTCTGTTTAATATACAACATAAGGGTGGGTGAGAGGGCCCAAGGACAATTCCATCTTGCACCACTTTTCTTTTCATAAAATATGCTGCATTTGAGGGGGGCAAGTGGGACGGTGCTCCATTGGACCCAATCTATACCCATGGTACTAAAGTACAGTTCCCCAGTATCCACTACAAGAAAAGGAATTACCGGTAGGTATTAAATTCCTATTTTTTTGCTACTGTGCATTCACAAAGAGACTAGGAAACCCTTTCTGCATAGGCTTCAACTGTGTGTGATGGCAAACCCAGCTGCGACAAAATTATTATTATTTGAGATGGCACTCTAGATCCCAGGGACTTTCAGGGCAGAGATGCAAAGTGGCTTAAAGTAATTGAAAAAAGAGGTGGTACCATCGGTGCCCCCTACCAACAGCTCCCTCCCTAGTGCAAAGATGGAGGGGAGGCCAGCAGTGTATACATTTTTTTCTTGCGCCACTGGGTTTTCAAAGCTGAAAACCCTGCATGCATTTTTTTTTTAAAAATACATACCATTGGCATTGGGAGGGTAATGTGTGGGTTTTTTTTCCTTGTAGAAACCAATGTGTGTTGTTTAAGACTAACAGTCAGTATTTGGATATAACCGGATTGGGGGGGAGCACTGCAACATTTCTTGCACCGGGTGCTAGTAGGCCTGGAGCCAGCCCTAGTAGATAGATAGATAGATAGATAGATAGATAGATAGATAGATAGATAGATAGATAGATAGATAGATAGATAGATAATTTATTTACAGATGAAAGTGGACCCAACAAATGTTTAATGATACAGCAATTCTGAAAATGTAAGCTACATTAATGATATTACAAATCATGGATGTAAAAAAGATATAATAAATTAGATAACCTTCAGTGAACAGGAATTGCTTACAATAGGAGGCATGCACCAGGATGGAACAATCACATTTCCCATCTTATTTTATGTGACAAAGAAAGGTTAGAGAAAGCTTTCACAATGCAAGATATGTGTCAGTCATAACTGCCACTAAATTGGGCTTATTCTAAATTCAAAACACAGGAACTTCCTTCAGCAACATTGGCCCTGTCATAACCAGACAATTTTCCTGTCATGTTTCACTCTGTGTTGATGTCTGTAGTCAAAAAAGATCAAGACCTTGAATGCCCTCATTTGTACCATGAGTGTTCAGTATAAAGGAAAAAGAGAATTACTTACTGCACAATTGCTTTATACAGTATATAATACAAATTAATAGACCATTAATCAATGTATAATTTATTATATACAATTTTTTTTTATAATTTCCATTTCTTGGGACACATATTTTAATACATTTCTTCTGCTGGTACATTTTTTTGGGAAATACTGTGACAAACACCCAGACTGTCACTTTGTTTTGACATAGGATCTATTAAACATTCTAAAACGTAGTCAACACATGGAGATTTTCAGATAAATCTGGAGACTTTGCACTCAAATTGACTGTTTCATTAAAGGCTACCAGGCTTTCTCCTAAATATGCACTTGCCTCTTTAACCTTGATCTGCCCTTCATCCCAGTTTCCCCTCCAACAAAGGGCTGATGCTAGGGTGTTCAACGCCCCACTGAAAACTATAAATTTGCGCCCTCCTGTAGTTCTATAAATGGACAGCGTGCGCCTTTGGTGCACATCGGAAAAAAGGGGTGTGGTCTCACAAGGAAGGGGCATAGCCAGACAATATTACCCCCATTTAAAATTACGCCACACAGTAGCACAATCTTATTCACATTACACTGCCCGTAGTAGTGCTGCTTATACACATAATGCCCCCAGTAGAAGTGCCACTTATACACATAATGCCTCCAGTAGTAGTGCCACTTGTACACATAATGCCCCCCAGTAGTAGTGTCCATTACACACATAATTCCTACAGTAGTAGTGCCCCTTATACACATAATGCCCCCAGTAGTAGCGCCACTTATACACATAATAGAACTGAGTAGTGCTGCTTATACACATAATGCCCCCAATAGTAGTGTCACTTATACACATAATGCCCCGAGTAGTTGTGCTCCTTGTAATAATGCCCCCAGTAGTGGAGCAGATTTTACACATAATGCCCCCAGTAGTAGTGCCATTTATACAAAAACCCCGGCAGTAGTGGCACAGCTTACCCATAATGCCCATAGTAGTAGTGACTCTAATACATATAATTCCCCCAGTAGTAGCACCGCTTATACATAATGCCCCAAGTAGTAGTGTCACTTATACACATTATGCCCATACACACAGATACACACACACATATAAATAATAAAACCCAGTAGTGGTGCTGCTTATACACATAAAGTCCCCAGTAGTAGGGCCACTTACACACATAATGCCCCCAGTAGTTGTGCTCCTTGCAATAATGCCCCCAGTAGCAGAGCAACTTTTACACATAATGCCCCCAGTAGTAGTGCCATTTATACATAACCCCCCGCAGTAGTGGCACCGCTTATCCATAATGCCCATAGTAGAAGTGCCCCTTATACACATAATGCCCCCAGTAGTAACGCCACTTATACACTTAATAAAACCCAGTAGTGGTGCTACTTATACACATAATGCCCAGAGTAGTAGTGCCACTTATACACATAATGCCCCCCAGTAGTTGTGCTCCTTGTAATAATGCCCCCAGTAGTTGAGCAGCTTAGTATTAGCCATGCTCTTGTTTTTTATCTATAAGTCTGTGCAGCAACTCTGATACTGTATATTTACCGACTGAGGAAGTGCCAGACTGTCTCCCCTGCAAATTACCATCAATTGCCCTACAAGATAGTTACTTGCCCTACATGTGCCTCATGTCCTCATTCTATCTATTCTGTCATTTTATTGCTATATGTTGTTCCTAGATAGGCCAAATCACACACCATTGTACATGATATGTCAAGTTACACTGTTACTATGAATAATCCTTGTACAGCGTTGTGGAAACTTAGTGTTATCTTATAAATGAAATATAAAATAATGGTGTGAACAACATAACTAATGTGCTCCAGAAGCTCTAAAAATTTACTGGACTGTGGAGCTGCGTGTTGTGTTTATTTTGCCAAGACAACTGGAATACTACTGGACTTAGGTACTGATCAGCACCATGGAGAAGGTAAGTATGGCGTTTGAGTGTGGGTGAGCATGAAGTAAAGGCTTTTAAACATATGGAGTGTATGTCTGGTCATTTTTTAAATATATCCTTTACAGTGGTGGTACAGATGCAAGCAGGTCATTTACTGCCCTGGCATGCTGACACTTATGGCTCTCCAAGTGCCAGAATATGTGGCAGGCTTGCTGGGACCGTTCCACTGCAATGGGTAATATTTTATTCTATTTTTAGTTTTTTACACAATCAATCTTGCACCCACGACCCAGAGGTGCGGGGATAGCTCCGAGCTTCAGCCCAGGCCTAGGGTATACTTGGGAGGGGTATCCAATTATTCGGCCTGACTACTTGGGGAAAGGTTCATGTTTTGGCCGGCGCACCCCATGAAGTGAGTCCCCTAGCTATCGCATTACCTCCCACTGGTTGAGCCCGGTGCTTGTTACTGGAAATGTTTTTCCGGAACCAAAACTGGCTCATATGCCTGGTGCTGGTTTTACTTCTGGAGGAAAAGGACCCCATGCATATTTTTTTCTATTTTTAACCATTTCATTACAGGATAGCGCACAGAAGTACAGATCACACATGCAGCTCATAGGCACATCTATTGATTTCTGCCTAATACGATTGAACTCGCACACGAAACACAATTGTATAGTCCATTGAAAAACACGTTTCAGTGAAATACGATTCTTAGTAAATCTGTGTATTTGAAAAAGAAAAACTCACACGTCACCCAACAATGCCCAGTGTGTTTAATCTTGACCAAATATGATTCTTAGTAAATTTACCACTTGGAAACTTGGACTGCTGTTGACATATTTATGGACATAAAAAAAATAATAATGGAAAGGACTTCTGGGTAATCTCCCTCCAGTAACCTAAGCAATACACAGAGTGACTACTTTAGTTATATTATTATTATTATTATTATTATTATTATTATTATTATGCCATAGAGCTCTGTAGCAGTGGGTAATATTAGTCTGCTCCTCTATTTCTTTCAAATCATCTGTTTATGGCTTCACACATATTTTGACTCTCATAGTATCATTACTGTATGTCCTGTCACTTACAGTTCTGCCCTCCCCTCCACAATCACAGTAGTGAAAAGATCACTGCCTTCCACAAATCAATTTCTCTAATCTCCTGAATTACTCTGTGCATCTGTGAACATTTGGATTTTCTACTTTAGATGCTTTTTTGGCCCACAATAGATGATGAAGACTTATTCCCAAAATAATATATGAAAACAGGCAATGGAGTCATGTGCAGTTTCTTAGATTCCAAACATTTTGGAACATAATTATATTCAAGAGTTTCTTTAAAGTTTGCAGGAATATATTTTCTGCACCTCCCTCCCCAATATGTGACAAGATGTAGAACATATGATTAAATACATGGTTGATATCAATAATGCTTTCAAATATAGATAAAACAGTGACATAAATGTTTATATGGTGAAGCAGCATTAAAACCCTCAATAATGGATGTGATAACGTGTTTCTGAGAGATGTAAAATGATTGAGGCCTATGTACTAAGTATTGTAAATGTTTGTACAGTACTTTATGTAGGTGCAGTAGGCCTGTTCATATGTGCAATACTTGATTTTTCCTGCATAATGTTCAGTAAAGAAAAATAAGTCAAAAGTTTAAGAAGGCAAATCAATATATGTACATTTAAGTCAAATTATAAATTGTTAAATAAAACAAGTAAGGGGCTTGTCAACTGAGTAAGGGTTTAAGGAGTTAAAACTTGTGTACTTAACATTTTCAGTTAGGTATATCCATCTGTCTATGTTGCATATGTTTAACTAAACTGAAGAAAGTTGAATATTTGTATCCCGATTCCCGCATATATTGAGATATTGTGAAAGTGGGAAGGGAATCATATAAGGGCAGGAGACTACAGACTGTAATCCTTTCTACAATACAGCACACCTAGAAGATCTCCTGACTGTATAATATACAGAATGAAATATGCATAATTCTGCATAATACACAAGAATCCCTAATGATGCGACACTAATATTAAGAAACTAGATGTTATTTTCATGACCTTATTTGTGTGCCTTGGTCTAACTGTATGTGCATTAAAAAAAAAAAAAATTTGCATTATCCGTACAGCTGTAATTAACAAAACTATTTATTTTTCCATTGTATTAATACACCTAGAGACACAAAGCATTCTGACATTTACTGGAGACAGTGTAATATTTCCACCTACTGTACGTTTAGAAAAAGAAGTATCCATTCCTCAAAAGTATTTAATTACCATGACAGAGGATCCAAATGGAATGAAAGATTTATGGATCCCTGATTATCGTTCTAAAACAGAAAGTGATCTGTTCCTACAAGTATTATTGGAAGGCACTATATTACTACACCCCAACCCCCCTTGGCTGCTGACTGTAAAATAAGAAAACTATTACCCAGCTGGGGTAACAATAGGCTCACACTGTGCTTTTCTGCTTAGCCTGCAGCTGCCAGAGGAAGTGGAAACCACACCAGCAGGATTACATTCTTTTCTTACAGCCTGTTTCTATAGCCAAGTAGCCCTCCTACTGATTCAATGCATTTTCTATGCAAAACTGCAGAAGAAGTGACATTTTAAAAGTTTTGACCTTTGTTTTTTGTGTGTGTGTGTTTTACACAAACTGAGATATACAATTTTTAAACCTCCTAACAGAATGATAAACCTGCCACATGCATTATTGTTATAATAACATGGATTTTAAATTTGAAAATTCAGAACGATATGATTTAATGGCTAACATTTATATGGGAACTGAAAGTGATGTGGCACTTAAGCCAACGATATGGGTGCCTGTGAAACCTAGATTTTGTCCATTATCACCACATATTGCTGATACAGTCATGTACCTTTTCTTTTTATTTTCTAGAGTGATCCATTTAAAAGATCATTATTAATTCATATGGCAATCATTTTAGTATTATAACATAAAGTGTATTTTAAGATGAGTGTAGCATAAGGGTAAAGGCATAGCTTTCTATGTGTAACTAAAATAACAGAGACAGACAAGAAGCTCCAATATAAATACAAGTTTAAGAAAAATAAAATTCTATTTAGCTTCTTGTAACTAACTTTGTAAAACAGAGCAATATTCTTTGAAGAAGACAGCTCAAGCCAGCACTTGACACAATCATACCCAGGGCCGGAGACAGGGAGAGTGGGGGTTCAAAGGGGACACCTGTACCAGGCCCCAAGATTCAGAGGAGCCCCAGGGATACAGCACTTAGTGCCCGGCAGTGATGTGAGCCGTCTGGTCCAAATAGGGCAGCGAGCTGTAGGCGGAGTGACAGGAGCCGTTTACACACAGTGACTGTGTGACGTGAGTGTGCATCCGCTCTTCTTTTAGATGTGGTGCACAATGTAGCAGGATATGTTAAACAACCTTTCCTCACCTCTCTTATGTCTTCCATGTGTCCCTTCTGTTTCCTTTGTCTGTCACTTTCCTCATGTGTCTGTATCTTCATCCTAGGTAACCCTCTCACTTCCTATATACTCTCCTTTGTGTCTAATCACCTGCATCTTTTTCTTCTATCTCACCTCCTGTGCCTCACTTACCCATCTCACTCCCTGTGCCTCGCACCCCCATCTCACCCCCTGCTCCTCTCACTCCCTGCTATAACTTCAGCCTCTGCTTCTAACTTAACCCCTGCACCTCTCACTCCTGTGCCTCACCTACTGTACCTCACTCCACCATCTCATCTCCTGTGCTTGACTCCACCATCTCACCCCCTGTGCCTCACTCCACCATCTGACCCCCTGTGCCTCACCCCCCCATATCACCTCCTCTGCCTCAGTCCCCCACAGTCTCTCTGGGAGTGGGACGGAGGATGAGCAGGGAGCATCGGCTGGGTCACAGCTGCAGTGCAGTTTAAGCTGTCAGCAGCTGCCAGCCATTCCTGTGGACCGGCTGCTGATGGGGCACTGTGGCGCCGGCGCATGTGCACTTCTGACCTGATCACTGTGCTGCGATGAACGGCAATGTGCGATCAGGTCAGAATAACCCCCTTTGTCCCTTAAACTGCATGTTGTGGCAGCAGCTCTAGTAATGGTAATTTTATAATATTGCTATTGTGGTCATAATTTGAGCTGCAGGCCCAGAAGAGGGTGGTTTCTCTGACAACCGGACCCCCCCCCCCCCCCCCCCCTTTTCCTACAATTGCCTATGAGCTTGTAGACCTGTACAATGCAAATGCTCATAGTTTCTAATTTTTACAGCTTTTTATATTAATATATTTCAGGTAACTTCTAAAAATTCTTCTAGATTCTTCTAGATATCTGCAGAATACTTACTTTTTTCTAAATACTTCCAGATGGCTTCTTATATCTAATGTGGTGAATATGCTATTGTCCCAGTTCCTAATCACAGCTTAATTTATTATTACTAAACACTAGTCATAATAACTACATGAGAACTGTGATGGTTCTGCACCAGTCAGTGTCCTAGTGTTATCAAACTAGATGGAATTCCTAGATGTACAGTACTTTCCTATTACTAATGATAAAGTGCTATGCCATTATAAACCACTATAGTATGAGCTACGGTATAGTAAAACAAATGTCATAGTTTATAGCATATTATAAATGGCTAAGTATAAAATGAAAAAGACATTAATGGATAGGGTGCTTCAGAATTACATAAAATAAAAATTGAAGTAGTAGCTATACAGATCACTAGTAGAAATAATGTAATATGAACAAGGGTTGAGTAAATGGAATGGTATCAGGATGCGGATGCGCAGAATCCTGACACCTGCTAGATAAGTATTCTAACGCTAACCCCCTACTCCCCCTAACCCTCCCTTTGGGCAGCCTAAGGCTAACCCTCTCTGCTTAGTGTCTAACCCCTACCCACTAACCCTCCCTCACCGTAGCCTAACCCTAACCATCCCCCCTTAGTACCTAACCCTAATCATCCCCCCTTAGTGACTAACCCTAACCATCCCCCCTTAGTACCTAACTTTAACCATCCCCCATTAATACTAGAGATGAGCGGGTTCGGTTCCTCTGAATCCGAACCCGCCCGAACTTCAGTTTTTTTTACACGGGGCCGAGCGACTCGGATCTTCCCGCCTTGCTCGGTTAACCCGAGCGCGCACGAACGTCATCATCACACTGTCGGATTCTCGCGAGGCTCGGATTCTATCGCGAGACTCGGATTCTATATAAGGAGCCGCGCGTCGCCGCCATTTTCACACGTGCATTGAGATTGATAGGGAGAGGACGTGGCTGGCGTCCTCTCCGTTTAGAAATTAAAATAGGAGAGTGAGAGTGAGACACGTTCATTACTATACTTACTGGAGCTTAGGAGGAGTTATTATATTATACTACTAGTGACTGATGACCAGTGACCTGACCACCAGTGCAGTTTTATAATTTATTAATATTTAAATAATAATCCGTTCTGTTCTTGTTCTCTGCCTGAAAAAAACGATACACAGCTTAATTGTGGGGGAGACTGGGGAGCAGTTATAGGTTATAGCAGGAGCCAGGAGTACATATTAAACAGTGCACACTTTTGCTGCCAGAGAGAGACTAGTGCCACTGCCAGTGTGACTGACCACTGTGACCAGTGACCTGACCACACTGACCACCAGTACTATAGTACTATATTTATTGATTGTCTGCCTGAAAAAGTACACTCGTCGTGGACTCGTGTGACTTGTGTGGTGTTTTTTTCTTCTTTAAAAAACTCATTCTGCTGACAGACAGTGTCCAGCAGGTAAGTCATTAATATCTGACTGTGCTCACACAGCTTAATTGTGGGGGAGACTGGGGAGCAGTTATAGGTTATAGCAGGAGCCAGGAGTACATATTAAACAGTGCACACTTTTGCTGCCAGAGAGAGACTAGTGCCACTGCCAGTGTGACTGACCACTGTGACCAGTGACCTGACCACACTGACCACCAGTACTATAGTACTATATTTATTGATTGTCTGCCTGAAAAAGTACACTCGTCGTGGACTCGTGTGACTTGTGTGGTGTTTTTTTCTTCTTTAAAAAACTCATTCTGCTGACAGACAGTGTCCAGCAGGTCCGTCATTAATATCTGACTGTGCTCACACAGCTTAATTGTGGGGGAGACTGGGGAGCAGTTATAGGTTATAGCAGGAGCCAGGAGTACATATTAAACAGTGCACACTTTTGCTGCCAGAGAGAGACTAGTGCCACTGCCAGTGTGACTGACCACTGTGACCAGTGACCTGACCACACTGACCACCAGTACTATAGTACTATATTTATTGATTGTCTGCCTGAAAAAGTACACTCGTCGTGGACTCGTGTGACTTGTGTGGTGTTTTTTTCTTCTTTAAAAAACTCATTCTGCTGACAGACAGTGTCCAGCAGGTCCGTCATTAATATCTGACTGTGCTCACACAGCTTAATTGTGGGGGAGACTGGGGAGCAGTTATAGGTTATAGCAGGAGCCAGGAGTACATATTAAACAGTGCACACTTTTGCTGCCAGAGAGAGACTAGTGCCACTGCCAGTGTGACTGACCACTGTGACCAGTGACCTGACCACACTGACCACCAGTACTATAGTACTATATTTATTGATTGTCTGCCTGAAAAAGTACACTCGTCGTGGACTCGTGTGACTTGTGTGGTGTTTTTTTCTTCTTTAAAAAACTCATTCTGCTGACAGACAGTGTCCAGCAGGTCCGTCATTAATATCTGACTGTGCTCACACAGCTTAATTGTGGGGGAGACTGGGGAGCAGTTATAGGTTATAGCAGGAGCCAGGAGTACATATTAAACAGTGCACACTTTTGCTGCCAGAGAGAGACTAGTGCCACTGCCAGTGTGACTGACCACTGTGACCAGTGACCTGACCACACTGACCACCAGTACTATAGTACTATATTTATTGATTGTCTGCCTGAAAAAGTACACTCGTCGTGGACTCGTGTGACTTGTGTGGTGTTTTTTTCTTCTTTAAAAAACTCATTCTGCTGACAGACAGTGTCCAGCAGGTCCGTCATTAATATCTGACTGTGCTCACACAGCTTAATTGTGGGGGAGACTGGGGAGCAGTTATAGGTTATAGCAGGAGCCAGGAGTACATATTAAACAGTGCACACTTTTGCTGCCAGAGAGAGACTAGTGCCACTGCCAGTGTGACTGACCACTGTGACCAGTGACCTGACCACACTGACCACCAGTACTATAGTGCTATATTTATTGATTGTCTGCCTGAAAAAGTACACTCGTCGTGGACTCGTGTGACTTGTGTGGCGTTTTTTTCTTCTTTAAAAAACTCATTCTGCTGACAGACAGTGTCCAGCAGGTCCGTCATTAATATCTGACTGTGCTCACACAGCTTAATTGTGGGGGAGACTGGGGAGCAGTTATAGGTTATAGCAGGAGCCAGGAGTACATATTAAACAGTGCACACTTTTGCTGCCAGAGAGAGACTAGTGCCACTGCCAGTGTGACTGACCACTGTGACCAGTGACCTGACCACACTGACCACCAGTACTATAGTACTATATTTATTGATTGTCTGCCTGAAAAAGTACACTCGTCGTGGACTCGTGTGACTTGTGTGGTGTTTTTTTCTTCTTTAAAAAACTCATTCTGCTGACAGACAGTGTCCAGCAGGTCCGTCATTAATATCTGACTGTGCTCACACAGCTTAATTGTGGGGGAGACTGGGGAGCAGTTATAGGTTATAGCAGGAGCCAGGAGTACATATTAAACAGTGCACACTTTTGCTGCCAGAGAGAGACTAGTGCCACTGCCAGTGTGACTGACCACTGTGACCAGTGACCTGACCACACTGACCACCAGTACTATAGTACTATATTTATTGATTGTCTGCCTGAAAAAGTACACTCGTCGTGGACTCGTGTGACTTGTGTGGTTTTTTTCTTCTATAAAAAACTCATTCTGCTGACAGACAGTGTCCAGCAGGTCCGTCATTATATAATATTATATACCTGTCCGGCTGCAGTAGTGATATATTTTTTATATCATTATTTATCATCCAGTCTATACTAGCAGCAGACACAGTACGGTAGTTCACGGCTGTAGCTACCTCTGTGTCGGCTGACAATGCTAAATTCCTTTGTCGTATAAACAACCCTTTATGAAGCTAAGAACACTGTACGCTGTTTACTTAAGAAGTACCGTAATGGTACGCTAGTTGCGTAACGATCGCTCAGCCGTAGGCGAGACGCTCAGGCGTCACGTTCGCTCACGGCCCAGGGATCACAGGACACGTTATTGGTTATGTCTAGGGGAAAGATTCGCTGTAACGTAGCGTACGCTAGAGACCACGAGGAGGTCACCAGCGATGCAGACGCTCACAACACTATACCTTTATGTTAAACCTTATACCGATGAAACACACAGAATACCTTAATGTGAGTACAGGGTGTAAATGCAACCTTGTGTAACCTGACTAACTACAAAGCTGATTGAGCGTCACCGACGCTCAAGTGAACACTTAACACTATAGTAAATACACTGATACTGGTTTAGGTTTCCAAAGCCTATTAACTGTATTATATCTAATATACTTGTAAAAGGGGATAACAGTACATATGATACGCTACAATATAACAGAGACCTCCTAACCACAGAACTAAACAATAAATACAATAAGACAATACTACGCTGACCTAAATGAAATACAATACAATACTATAATAATATAAGGTATTTAAGAGAAAAGAGGAGAGAGAGAGAGATAGAGAGAGAGAGAGAGAGGAATTGGCTCGCAGAAAGACAATGATTATGGAGAGAACTTACGCACAAAGGGTATGATCGCCAGCGCCTCGATATCCAGCTCCCGATTATCAGCAGATAACCGTTGATGAGAGAGTGAGAGCTGGATGTGGTCGGCCTGCCTATTTATGCCCCACACACAATGCAATCTCCTGGTCCTTACAATCCCATTGTCCATTGGCCGAAGGAATTCGGCCCTGCATCATAACAAAAGGTCATAGGGTGATTCATACAGGTGGGCTGTGACGATTTCCAACAGCTCAGGTGGGTGGGAAACTGGGTTTCCCGCCGCATACCTGAGTATGTGTAAATCATAGAAATGGACATAAACTTCTTATGTCCATAACTATTCGCACGAGCGATTAATACGCTCCAAACCAACACCGGAATATTGCTAATTAAATACTCTTCCGATGGGTACCAAACACTGCAATATGATTCCTGTTAGACCCTTCGTACGATGCAAAGAGGGATTCCTCAGCTCTGGGACATTGTACTTTAACCAAACTTACAGAAACTATCAAAGGGATCATGATCTATAAACTACATTAATTGTGAACATTTGTAACTAATGAGTCGCACGCTACGATCACATAAACTCTACCGTAAATGCGCATACTGCGCGTGCGAGTGCACGCTATTGCGGGTATGCGCTTCCACGGGAGAGCGTACGCATGCGCAGCACGGACCAGTGTGCGGTGCAAATATGGCAACGTGCATTGAGACATTTTTCTGACTTTGACAGTCCACCCTTTGGCAGTCAATAATAACTGCCACAAAACATTTAAGGAGAAAAATGTAAGTCAGGGGTTAATTGATTTCCATGGTTGGGTAGGGGAGGAGAGAGGAGAAGGTGTGAAGAGGGTATGACCTAGTGAGAAAGCAGAAGCATGTGTGTATGAGTCCATGTTTGGAGGGTCATGTATCATCGTGCCGTACGTGTGGTAAATCAAGCTTCGAGGTATTGCGAAGTATACATTTGAATTCCTTCTTATCCTGTGGTACAGGTCTGTGGATGGGCTGTCAAACTTTACCGAGCTCATTTCGGCTGTGGTTGTAACAAAATGGGGATGCACATTTTAGTTGATGATACATGAATGGGGGAGGTATGTGGTTGCTGATATCTGTGCCTGAATTCCCTATCGTCTATGTGTGTCATTACCTGAGGGTTGTAGAGATGAAGATAGAGAACACTTATGGAAAATGCAATGGTATTCTATGTCAGGGAAATGTACATTCGTCGATTGAGGTCTTGATTGGTGTCGGTTGATTGGAGTCTTCTTCTTTGTGCTTTTGCTCATAAATCGTGAGTAAAGCAAACAACGTCCATGGATTTACAAAAAATGTTGGGCTAGCGTGATTTTAAAGTTCCTAGGGAAACTGGGGTACCCATGGCATTGTCCATCAAAATCTTGTATATCAGGTCGTCTGCTCTTCTTCTTTCCATCTTTCCGTTGTCGGCCCCTTGGCTCATCAAATCCTTCGTCTACGTGGGTCTTTGTACCTCGGAGGAAAACATAGAAATGGGTGAAAGACGGACCGTATACTCATTACATCATTACGTCATGGTTTCTAGCATTGGGTCATAAATCAAATCCAGGTTAATTACAGTTTCCTCACTCCTCAAGCTCATCACTTTTGTACTTTGTTTGCACCTCATTAAAGCCTGCCCGCATCTAAATATCAATCCAATCGATATAACGACACCCAAGATACATAGTAGAAACTTTCCAACATCCATTATGACTCCTTGAGCCCAGTCTCCTAAACCGGAGAACCAATTTCGCGGGTTCAACCATGACACCCAACCAGTCAGCTCATTACCTACAGCAGCAAGGGTGAGATTGTGTTTTTGACGAAATTCCCACTTTAGTTGGAGAATATCGTCCATCTTTTGGTCTATGACCTCTACCGGATCCTCGGTGCTATTTGTGATATACGTGCAACACTTTATGCCGTACTGTGTTGCCAATGTAACACAATATCCGCCTGTTACTGCTGTAAGATAATTAAGAACCATCCTATGCTGAACTAGTTCTGTTTTGTAAGCTTGAAGTTCTCTTCCAGTGTATCTAAATGTGTCATCATACATTTCAGTGATATTATCTAACAAATTGGCGAGTGCGGAAATGTATCTATAATTCATCACTCCTCGAGCGGTACGAGTGAAATCTAACGCTACCAGAACCTGAATCCCGGTGGATTCATGGATAAGATCAGAGGCCGGATGCTCTAACCTTTCTGACAGTTGTCTTTTAACTCGGTGTTCGTAATGAGTGTGAGTATAAGGAGCTTGGGCACCACGGTGTATGTCCTTCATTTTGTCATGTGTTACAGTCATCACTTCAGGCAATACTTTTCCAATATAACACAATCCTTCAGAGTTTGGGGCAAGCCACTTGTACGCCTTTCTCCCGCATATGAAATATGCATCATCGGGGAGAACATATGGGACGGAGAAGGACATGACCATGTTACAAACCTTCCAGGTGAAATCTCCTGACCCTAATTCTTCCATCTGCCTAATGCACGCATCAGTTTGTATGACATGTGCACAGTATCCTGGTGATACCTCTCCAACTCTAGTAATCCTATTTCCTAAGGTATATCGATACCGAAAAGATTTTCCTCTACTGGCTATGTGGCGTACCAGCTCTGTATCTGTAGGCATTCTATCTGCTCTGTGTGAAAAGGTCATGGTAAGGTTGCTCCATGACACTTCCCAATTTCCCGGTTTTCTGGGATTGGAGATGTTAAAACATATGAGGGACCTATCCACATGGTATTGGTGGAGCTTCAAACTAGGAGGGCTGGAGATATTAAACCTCCGGTCCACCGGTCTCCCACCACTTAGCTCAAGTACCTCCCCTAACGTTAAAGGAAATGGTACTAGCCCTGATTTACTGTGACCCTGAGGTACTTGAGAGCATACCCAACAATCTGTTTGGTTTAACACGTTACCCACTAAGGAGTGATAGTCACTCAATGGATGCCGGTCTATATGGATATTAAAACTAGATTGGCATTTCTTTATGCATCCATCTTCAACCAGATTATCACAGAGCCTACAGATACAATTTTCCTCAGCTAACAATCCATCACAATTTCTTCTATCGGATCGTTTTCTGATACTCGCCTTTGCTTGTTGGATTGGTTGATCTTGGAAAACTACGCCTCCATCATCATAATCGGAACCCATTCCAGAACCTCTCTCGACCTCTATGGTACTCTCGCCGGAATAGACTGCTCTGGTCAACATCATGGTCAACATCAAAATCCGGATCACAGTCTCTTTGGGCAAGTCCATCTTTGAGGAGGAAATGGAGAAGATTGAGAAGGGGGAAACAGAAATTTTAAGGGAGAGGGGATGGGAAGTGGAGAAAAACAATAAAAGGGAGAGGGGAGTCGACAACTGCTTCCGGTCTTCAAGGCTCAGGTGCCGCCTCAGTCCTCCTGGAACAGACACTCCAGTGATACAACCTCTACCGTCTGTTCCTTATCACGGGACTTCTCTGGATCAGCAACCTTCTTGCAGTGGGATGAATGGACCCAAGTCTCTCTCTCAGCAACCTTCAATGCTGTGGTGCTAGTCAATAAGACCTGGTATGGTCCTTCCCATCTATCAATAAGACAACCTGAGCGTAGAAAATTTCGTATCATTACATAATCCCCAGGTTCAATGTCATGACAATTACTATCTGGTAAATCAGGAATCACCAACTTCAGATTATCATTTTGATTCCTCAACTGCTTACTCATATTAATCAAGTACTTTACAGTTACTTCATTGTTACATTTCAAATCATCCTGAGGGTTAATCATGACATGCGGTTGTCGACCAAACAAGATTTCAAAAGGGGACAGATTAAGAGGGGACCTGGGAGTGGTTCTGATGCTATACAAAACAATGGGTAAAGCTTCTGGCCACGTCAATCCTGTCTCTGCCATTACTTTACTCAATTTATTTTTAATAGTGCTGTTCACTCTTTCGACCTTCGCACTCGCCTGTGGACGGTACGGAGTGTGCAGCTTGCTATCAATTCCCATCAACTTACACATTCCTTGGAAGACATCACCTGTAAAATGGGTACCCCTATCGCTTTCAATGATTCTAGGGATACCATATCTACATACAAATTCCTGCACAATTTTCTTAGCTGTAAACATAGCGGTATTTGTAGCTGCTGGAAAAGCTTCGACCCAATTTGAGAAAACATCTATACAGACAAGTACATACTTTAAATTTCTACATGGGGGCAATTGAATGAAGTCAATTTGTATTACTTGGAAAGGGCCGCCGGCAGGTGGGATATGGGATGGTTCTGTAGGTATTGCCTTTCCAATATTCTTTCTCAGACAGGTAAGGCATGACATTGCTCTTTTACTAGCATGAGAGGAGAATCCTGGGGCGCACCAGTATGCTCTTACCAATTTGCACATCCCCTCCTTGCCTAGATGAGTCAGCCCGTGAGCTGCTTCAGCCAGACACGGAAGGTATGCCCTGGGGGCCACTGGTTTACCATGTCCATCCGTCCAGAGCCCTGAGGACTCCTGGCCATATCCCTTTGCCTTCCAGACTGCTCTCTCCTGAGTGGAACACAAATTCTGCATTTCACACAACTTTCGTGTGTTGATGGTATTAAATACCATCAGTTGTGTGGTGTCTGTCCGTATGGGGGTAGCAGCTGCAAGCTTTGCAGCTTCGTCTGCTCGGCTGTTACCAAGGGATACTGGGTCTTGGCTATATGTATGTGCTTTACATTTGATAACAGCCACTCTGTCGGGTTCCTGTATCGCTGTTAGAAGCCTTTTTATATGAGCTGCATGCGCTATCGGTGTGCCAGCTGCCGTCATGAAATTTCTGAGCCGCCATAGGGCTCCGAAATCATGGACTACCCCGAACGCGTATCTGGAATCGGTGTAGATATTGGCTGACTTTCCCTTAGCCAATTCACATGCTCTGGTTAGGGCGACCAGTTCAGCAACCTGGGCTGAGTGAGGTGGGCCTAGTGGTTCCGCTTCTATGGTGTCTTGGTCATCTACGACTGCGTATCCAGTACACAAGTCTCCCGAGTCTGACTGTCTGTGACAACTACCGTCCGTGTAGAACGTGAGTTCTGCATCTTCTAGTGGATTGTCACTGATGTCAGGCCTTGCGGTAAAATTTTGGGTCAAATATTCCATACAATCATGTGTATCTTCCTTTGCATTAAATCCTCCTTCCCCATCACTCTCACCTCCCACCCTTTGTGCCTGTCCAGGCACACCTGGGAGAAATGTTGCAGGGTTTAATGCACTGCATCTCCTTATGGTGATGTTTACGGGGGCCATTAATGCCAATTCCCATCTCGTAAACCTTGCTGATGAGACGTGTCTGGTTTGGGCAGAATTCAATAAGGCAGATACCGCATGCGGTGTATGGATTGTGAGGTTGTGGCCTAGCACGACATCTTCGCTTTTTGTCACTAGCAATGCTATCGCTGCAACGCTACGCAAGCATGTGGGGAGGGACCGCGCTACCGTATCTAGCTGAGCGCTGTAGTATGCAACTGGCCTGCTGGCATCACCGTGTTTTTGTGTTAGTACACCTGCTGCGCACCCAGCACTTTCTGTTCCGTATAGTTCAAAGGGTTTCCCATAGTCTGGCATACCTAGTGCAGGTGCCTGCGTTAGACACTGTTTGAGTCTCTCAAATGCTGTTTCAGATTCGTCTGTATGCGAAATCCGATCAGGTTTGTTTGAGGAGACCATTTCCTGCAAAGGTAGCGCCAATATGGAAAACCCTGGGATCCAATTACGGCAATACCCACACATTCCTAAAAACGTCCTGATCTGTTGCTGGGTTTGTGGCAGTGTCATGTCTCTAATGGCTTGGATTCTATCAGCGGTCAGGTGTCTCAGTCCTTGTGTTAGACAGTGTCCCAAGTATTTTACCTTAGCTTGGCATAATTGCAACTTGTCTTTGGAGACCTTGTGACCTGTGTCTGAAAGATGAAACAGGAGCTGTTTCGTATCCTTCAGGGAAGCTTCCAGTGAATCTGAACACAGCAGTAAATCATCCACATACTGTATCAATACTGATCCACTTTCCGGTTGGAAAGACTGTAAACAATCATGCAAAGCCTGAGAAAATATACTTGGACTATCTATGAAACCTTGGGGTAACCGAGTCCACGTGTATTGGACTCCTCTGTATGTGAATGCAAACAAATATTGGCTGTCAGGGTGCAGAGGTACCGAAAAGAAAGCGGAGCAGAGGTCAATAACAGTGAAAAATTTGGCAGTGGGAGGAATTTGCATTAGGATGACAGCTGGATTAGGCACTACGGGGAACTGACTCTCAACTATTTTGTTAATCCCCCTTAGATCCTGCACTAGCCTGTAACCCCTCCCCCCACTCTTTTTAACAGGGAAGATGGGACTATTTGCTGTGCTGGACGTTCTTACTAGAATGCCCTGTTGTAGCAAGCGCTCTATTACGGGAAAAACTCCTAACTCCACCTCTGGCTTCAGAGGATACTGTGGGATTTTTGGAGCTATCCTACCTTCTTTTACTTGTACTACTACTGGAGCTACGTTTGCCATTAATCCAGTGTCCTGTCCATCTTTTGTCCAAAGTGACTCTGGTATCTGAGATGTCATCTCTTCTACCTGGGATGGGTTCCTATTTGTCATAATGGTGTGTGACATTAATTTTGATGGGGAGTCTAACATGTCTCGCACTTCCTGAGCGTGTTTCTCAGGTATGTCCAAGAATACACCTTCAGGAGTACAATAAATGACGCAACCCATTTTACATAGTAAGTCTCTTCCCAGGAGATTAGTTGGTGCAGATGCAGCCAGCAAAAAGGAATGCTTGGTATGCAAAGGCCCTATTGTAATCTCGGCTGGTTTGCTAACAGGGTAGTGCTGGACTACTCCTGTTACTCCTATGGCTGGAACTGTCCTACCAGTGGTTCTCATGCCCACTGTCGAATTTATCACTGACTTGGCCGCCCCTGTGTCTACAAGAAAGTTTAAAGTTTTACCAGCTACATTGATTGCAATTTCTGGTTCGTTTCCAAGACTAGCAATCAACTTAACTGGCTGCAGATTACAGGTATGGCCACACCCCTATTGGGTATGCTGACCTCCCTGAATCCCGCTGGCAGCAACTACTTGTGAGGGAGTTAGCTGGGAACTACCAGAGGCATGCCAGTCTCTGTTTGGGGGATATCTTTTTGTTTCCCCTGTATGTGGCTCAAAACTCCGCCTCTGTGGACCCTGCTCCCAATGTCGTGTGTTGTGTTGTTGTCTAGGGGGTTGAAAAGACCTTTGTACATTCTTTGTTCTACATTCTCGTGCAAAGTGTCCCGGTCTGTTACAAGAAAAACATGTTATTACACTTGCCTTACCCACAGGATTCGGTGGTACATACGCAGGCTGCCTTGTGGTCAGCGCCTGTATACTTACGGACATCAACTTATCACTTTGCGACTCCCTGTGCCTAGTGATATTTCTGTCGTGATCAATAGCAGCCTCTCTCAAGGTGGACACTGACAGACCTCGCCAACATGGCTGCGTGGTCTGTACCCTAGCTTTTAATGTTTCTTTCAAACCATCCATCAGTACAGATACTGCTACTTCTCGATGGTTTGGGTTGGTCTTAATGTCTTCTATACCAGTGTACTTTGCCATTTCTAATAGTGCCCGGTGAAAATATTCTGTTGCCGTTTCGGACTCCTTTTGCTTAATGGAAAATATTTTATTCCATTTAACAACGGCTGGGAAATACTCTTTTAGCTGTAAATTTATCCTTTTTACATTATCCTTGTTGTACACGTCTGTAAGCGGTACATCTTTATCCAATGCACAATCAGCTAAAAACTGAGTTGCATCAACATTGGAAGGTAAACAAGCTCTTAGCAGTATCTGCCAATCCTTGTTGTTGGGTTCTACCGTGTTACCTAAATCCCTGATGTATTTTTGGCTAGCAACTAAATCCTTCCTGGGGTCAGGGAATTCGGACACTATTGTTCTTAATTCCATTCTGGAAAATGGAGTGTACATGGCTATGTTCCTTATGGGAGTGGCTCCAGACACATCTGTTTTTCCATTGGGAACTGCTATTACCCTTACAGGAGCAATTCTAACAGCCTCTTCCTGTGTAGATTCTACAGCTTGTTGTGGTACAATTGTTTCAGTGTAGTGCATGGTGCCGTACTTACCCGTTGACACGACCTCACCTATCCCTCCGCTAGGGGCTTTCACTAATCTCGTGGGTGTCGCTGTGCCTACTGTGGTCTCTGCTATGGTGGCTGCAAGAGAGAGAGCTGAAATTGTTGCTGAATCGTCTTCTTGATCACACTCCTGAGGAAGGTTCAAAACAGGGTACATCTTGCACGGGTTAATACTTGCATGAGTTATTTGGTTAACATCATTAACATTTACAGTGTTACTAAGAGTTTGTGTTTTACAACCCAGTGCGTTTCTCTCCGCAATCAACTTTTCTCCTGCAATGTATGGTGGGGGAGGAGCTGTGGCAATCAACTTCCTGACTGCCCCAGATCCTGCCGCCAGAGCCAAACCTCTCTGTATCTCACCTTCCTGGTGCCATAACTGTAAATAATCATGATGCTGAATTCGTCTCTTTGCTGATTTTACGAGACATATCCTCCTCCTTAAATTTTGTAACACTTCTGGACTGAAGCTACCTATTCTTGGGAATTTGTCCCTGTCTTGTACAGTCATTCTCTCCCATTCATCACATAAAGATTCGGTGTGAATTCCATATTTTTCACACATTACATATCGTGCCGACCCAACTGGTCGGTTCACAGAATCAACCTGAACCAGGGTTGATCGCCCCCTACCTGAGCAACTGGCCCCCATAGTCTGCAGGTGTTGCTTAGTCCTCCTTGGATCTCTGTATCAAGGTTTTCAGCAAGCCTTTTCAGACAACCAAATTACTCCACAGTAGGCCGGCGGTGGCGGTTTACCGAGTACCCCACTCACTCGCCCACCTCGACCAATACGACCTGATCACACCGACGTGGTGCTGGCGTACTCGATACAGGGCCCCTATGGAACCTTCAGTTTACTGGAACATATGAGGGTTACCCGCAGGACACTTACTCTTTCCAGTAAAGGTGGGGTTGTTAGATAGTTCCTGAGTGACCAGCGAACTTCCCTTCCAAAAATAAAAAATTACACAAATCACGTCAGAATGTACAAATAGCGTTTGTGACCACTTTACTCTAATGGTATTAGGTCAGATCACTAACTACTGCACACAATTACGTGCGGTCCAATCGTTCAGTACACGAGCACTACTTGTCATGTACTGAAAGACCAATGGAATCGATGTTTCCGGCCGCGATTCCTTCAGCAAGAGCTTATGGCCTATATGGGTTCTGCACCAACACCCCAGGCGTTGTGCCACTGGACTTTTATAGCGGACCTTTTACCTTACGACCTCCTGGTCTTGTTACCTTATGACCTCCTGGTCTTGTTACCTTATGACCTCCTGGTCTTGTTAACCTTATGATCCGCTATACTCTAATGCTCAAATATTATTTAACCAGGGATGCCTCCCTGGCCACCGTATATGTCACTTACACGTATGTCCCTTGACGAGTACCCGGCTTTCCTTTTGGTTCCACCTTAAAGTTATATAAACTTTTGTATACAAAACACACTCACTCAACACATGTACACTTTGTTTCTATATCTATTTCTGCGCAGAAATTGTCTTCAGGCCAAGAGTGTTACCAATTAGGAGCAGGATCTGTTAAACTAAATTTCAGATTTTCTAAAAACAGATTTGCGTTATTTACCGCTTCGCGTTATCTACCGCTGTGCGTTAATTATCGCCTTGCGCTAATTATCGCTTTGCGCTAATTCAACTTTTTCGTGACTTGAGCTACGTGAGCGTAACCGGACGCTACGTTGCGTAATGAACGCTGCGTGCGTCTGCCTTTTGGATTGCGTACGCTAGTCTTTGTTAGCGACACGTGTACGCAATGCAAAGGATCCACCGTAACACAATATATTTATTTATCAATGTAGGTGATCCCTGATCATCTACCGCAATCCACACTGACTGCCTTGTATCTCAGACAAACCGTGTGTTTGTTCTATACTTTAACTATCACCTCTACTATTAAATAACAGCAAATCTCTTTTTAGCACTTTCTATCAACTATAAAATTTGGCAAACAGGAATAGTGATATACGAAAAAATGAAATACACAAGTGAAAAGAAATGCAGGTATGTATGCGTACGCAAGACAAAAGAAAAATAAACAGTTTTAAAAAGACACAAGCGTTTTGTTCTTACTTCCGGTTACCGGGTTCCTTCAGCACTCTTTATCTAAGCGAAGCAGACGCTTATCCCGTCAGCACTGTGAGACAACCTCCCACCCTTTGCTGGAGGGATAATGTCTGCTGATCTACCTAGTGCAGATGTGAAAAGGACCGGACGAGCCCGCAATTGACAATGCTAAATTCCTTTGTCGTATAAACAACCCTTTATGAAGCTAAGAACACTGTACGCTGTTTACTTAAGAAGTACCGTAATGGTACGCTAGTTGCGTAACGATCGCTCAGCCGTAGGCGAGACGCTCAGGCGTCACGTTCGCTCACGGCCCAGGGATCACAGGACACGTTATTGGTTATGTCTAGGGGAAAGATTCGCTGTAACGTAGCGTACGCTAGAGACCACGAGGAGGTCACCAGCGATGCAGACGCTCACAACACTATACCTTTATGTTAAACCTTATACCGATGAAACACACAGAATACCTTAATGTGAGTACAGGGTGTAAATGCAACCTTGTGTAACCTGACTAACTACAAAGCTGATTGAGCGTCACCGACGCTCAAGTGAACACTTAACACTATAGTAAATACACTGATACTGGTTTAGGTTTCCAAAGCCTATTAACTGTATTATATCTAATATACTTGTAAAAGGGGATAACAGTACATATGATACGCTACAATATAACAGAGACCTCCTAACCACAGAACTAAACAATAAATACAATAAGACAATACTACGCTGACCTAAATGAAATACAATACAATACTATAATAATATAAGGTATTTAAGAGAAAAGAGGAGAGAGAGAGATAGAGAGAGAGAGAGAGAGGAATTGGCTCGCAGAAAGACAATGATTATGGAGAGAACTTACGCACAAAGGGTATGATCGCCAGCGCCTCGATATCCAGCTCCCGATTATCAGCAGATAACCGTTGATGAGAGAGTGAGAGCTGGATGTGGTCGGCCTGCCTATTTATGCCCCACACACAATGCAATCTCCTGGTCCTTACAATCCCATTGTCCATTGGCCGAAGGAATTCGGCCCTGCATCATAACAAAAGGTCATAGGGTGATTCATACAGGTGGGCTGTGACGATTTCCAACAGCTCAGGTGGGTGGGAAACTGGGTTTCCCGCCGCATACCTGAGTATGTGTAAATCATAGAAATGGACATAAACTTCTTATGTCCATAACTATTCGCACGAGCGATTAATACGCTCCAAACCAACACCGGAATATTGCTAATTAAATACTCTTCCGATGGGTACCAAACACTGCAATATGATTCCTGTTAGACCCTTCGTACGATGCAAAGAGGGATTCCTCAGCTCTGGGACATTGTACTTTAACCAAACTTACAGAAACTATCAAAGGGATCATGATCTATAAACTACATTAATTGTGAACATTTGTAACTAATGAGTCGCACGCTACGATCACATAAACTCTACCGTAAATGCGCATACTGCGCGTGCGAGTGCACGCTATTGCGGGTATGCGCTTCCACGGGAGAGCGTACGCATGCGCAGCACGGACCAGTGTGCGGTGCAAATATGGCAACGTGCATTGAGACATTTTTCTGACTTTGACACGGCACTCGGCAGTCCATCCATAATTGTATACCACCTACCCGTGGTTTTTTTTTTCTTTCTTCTTTATACATACTACATCTCATTATCAACCAGTCTATATTAGCAGCTAGTATCTAGCTAGTATTATTAGCTAGTACTATTATTATTAGCTAGTATTAGTACTAGTATTATTAGCTAGTACTAGTATCCATCCATCTCCATTGTTTACCTGAGGTGCCTTTTAGTTGTGCCTATTAAAATATGGAGAACAAAAATGTTGAGGTTCCAAAATTAGGGAAAGATCAAGATCCACTTCCACCTCGTGCTGAAGCTGCTGCCACTAGTCATGGCCGAGACGATGAAATGCCAGCAACGTCGTCTGCCAAGGCCGATGCCCAATGGCATAGTACAGAGCATGTCAAATCCAAAACACCAAATATCAGTAAAAAAAGGACTCCAAAACCTAAAATAAAATTGTCGGAGGAGAAGCGTAAACTTGCCAATATGCCATTTACGACACGGAGTGGCAAGGAACGGCTGAGGCCCTGGCCTATGTTCATGGCTAGTGGTTCAGCTTCACATGAGGATGGAAGCACTCCCGCTAGAAAAATGAAAAGACTCAAGCTGGCAAAAGCAGTAGCACCGCAAAGAACTGTGCGTTCTTCGAAATCCCAAATCCACAAGGAGAGTCCAATTGTGTCGGTTGCGATGCCTGACCTTCCCAACACTGGACGTGAAGAGCATGCGCCTTCCACCATTTGCACGCCCCCTGCAAGTGCTGGAAGGAGCACCCGCAGTCCAGTTCCTGATAGTCAGATTGAAGATGTCAGTGTTGAAGTACACCAGGATGAGGAGGATATGGGTGTTGCTGGCGCTGGGGAGGAAATTGACCAGGAGGATTCTGATGGTGAGGTGGTTTGTTTAAGTCAGGCACCCGGGGAGACACCTGTTGTCCGTGGGAGGAATATGGCCGTTGACATGCCTGGTGAAAATACCAAAAAAATCAGCTCTTCGGTGTGGAGGTATTTCAACAGAAATGCGGACAACAGGTGTCAAGCCGTGTGTTGCCTTTGTCAAGCTGTAATAAGTAGGGGTAAGGACGTTAACCACCTCGGAACATCCTCCCTTATACGTCACCTGCAGCGCATTCATAATAAGTCAGTGACAAGTTCAAAAACTTTGGGTGACAGCGGAAGCAGTCCACTGACCAGTAAATCCCTTCCTCTTGTAACCAAGCTCCCGCAAACCACCCCACCAACTCCCTCAGTGTCAATTTCCTCCTTCCCCAGGAATGCCAATAGTCCTGCAGGCCATGTCACTGGCAATTCTGACGATTCCTCTCCTGCCTGGGATTCCTCCGATGCATCCTTGCGTGTAACGCCTACTGCTGCTGGCGCTGCTGTTGCTGCTGCTGGGAGTCGATGGTCATCCCAGAGGGGAAGTCGTAAGCCCACTTGTACTACGTCCAGTAAACAATTGACTGTCCAACAGTCCTTTGCGAGGAAGATGAAATATCACAGCAGTCATCCTGCTGCAAAGCGGATAACTGAGGCCTTGACAACTATGTTGGTGTTAGACGTGCGTCCGGTATCCGCCGTTAGTTCACAGGGAACTAGACAATTTATTGAGGCAGTGTGCCCCCGTTACCAAATACCATCTAGGTTCCACTTCTCTAGGCAGGCGATACCGAGAATGTACACGGACGTCAGAAAAAGACTCACCAGTGTCCTAAAAAATGCAGTTGTACCCAATGTCCACTTAACCACGGACATGTGGACAAGTGGAGCAGGGCAGGGTCAGGACTATATGACTGTGACAGCCCACTGGGTAGATGTATGGACTCCCGCCGCAAGAACAGCTGCGGCGGCACCAGTAGCAGCATCTCGCAAACGCCAACTCTTTCCTAGGCAGGCTACGCTTTGTATCACCGGTTTCCAGAATACGCACACAGCTGAAAACCTCTTACGGCAACTGAGGAAGATCATCGCGGAATGGCTTACCCCAATTGGACTCTCCTGTGGATTTGTGGCATCGGACAACGCCAGCAATATTGTGTGTGCATTAAATATGGGCAAATTCCAGCACGTCCCATGTTTTGCACATACCTTGAATTTGGTGGTGCAGAATTTTTTAAAAAACGACAGGGGCGTGCAAGAGATGCTGTCGGTGGCCAGAAGAATTGCGGGACACTTTCGGCGTACAGGCACCACGTACAGAAGACTGGAGCAACACCAAAAACGCCTGAACCTGCCCTGCCATCATCTGAAGCAAGAAGTGGTAACGAGGTGGAATTCAACCCTCTATATGCTTCAGAGGTTGGAGGAGCAGCAAAAGGCCATTCAAGCCTATACATCTGACCACGATATAGGAGGTGGAATGCACCTGTCTCAAGCGCAGTGGAGAATGATTTCAACGTTGTGCAAGGTTCTGATGCCCTTTGAACTTGCCACACGCGAAGTCAGTTCAGACACTGCCAGCCTGAGTCAGGTCATTCCCCTCATCAGGCTTTTGCAGAAGAAGCTGGAGACATTGAAGGAGGAGCTAACACGGAGCGATTCCGCTAGGCATGTGGGACTTGTGGATGGAGCCCTTAATTCGCTTAACCAGGATTCACGGGTGGTCAATCTGTTGAAATCAGAGCACTACATTTTGGCCACCGTGCTCGATCCTAGATTTAAAACCTACCTTGGATCTCTCTTTCCGGCAGACACAAGTCTGCTGGGTTTGAAAGACCTGCTGGTGAGAAAATTGTCAAGTCAAGCGGAACGCGACCTGTCAACATCTCCTCCTTCACATTCTCCCGCAACTGGGGGTGCGAGGCAAAGGCTCAGAATTCCGAGCCCACCCGCTGGCGGTGATGCAGGGCAGTCTGGAGCGACTGCTGATGCTGACATCTGGTCTGGACTGAAGGACCTGACAACAATTACGGACATGTCGTCTACTGTCACTGCATATGATTCTCTCACCATTGAAAGAATGGTGGAGGATTATATGAGTGACCGCATCCAAGTAGGCACGTCACACAGTCCGTACTTATACTGGCAGGAAAAAGAGGCAATTTGGAGGCCCTTGCACAAACTGGCTTTATTCTACCTAAGTTGCCCTCCCACAAGTGTGTACTCCGAAAGAGTGTTTAGTGCCGCCGCTCACCTTGTCAGCAATCGGCGTACGAGGTTACATCCAGAAAATGTGGAGAAGATGATGTTCATTAAAATGAATTATAATCAATTCCTCCGCGGAGACATTGACCAGCAGCAATTGCCTCCACAAAGTACACAGGGAGCTGAGATGGTGGATTCCAGTGGGGACGAATTGATAATCTGTGAGGAGGGGGATGTACACGGTGATATATCGGAGGATGATGATGAGGTGGACATCTTGCCTCTGTAGAGCCAGTTTGTGCAAGGAGAGATTAATTGCTTCTTTTTTGGTGGGGGTCCAAACCAACCCGTCATATCAGTCACAGTCGTGTGGCAGACCCTGTCACTGAAATGATGGGTTGGTTAAAGTGTGCATGTCCTGTTTATACAACATAAGGGTGGGTGGGAGGGCCCAAGGACAATTCCATCTTGCACCTCTTTTTTCTTTGCGTCATGTGCTGTTTGGGGAGGGTTTTTTGGAAGGGACATCCTGCGTGACACTGCAGTGCCACTCCTAGATGGGCCCGGTGTTTGTGTCGGCCACTAGGGTCGCTTATCTTACTCACACAGTCAGCTACCTCATTGCGCCTCTTTTTTTCTTTGCGTCATGTGCTGTTTGGGGAGGGTTTTTTGGAAGGGACATCCTGCGTGACACTGCAGTGCCACTCCTAGATGGGCCCGGTGTTTGTGTCGGCCACTAAGGTCGCTTATCTTACTCACACAGTTAGCTACCTCATTGCGCCTCTTTTTTTCTTTGCGTCATGTGCTGTTTGGGGAGGGTTTTTTGGAAGGGACATCCTGCGTGACACTGCAGTGCCACTCCTAGATGGGCCCGGTGTTTGTGTCGGCCACTAGGGTCACTTATCTTACTCACACAGTCAGCTACCTCATTGCGCCTCTTTTTTTCTTTGCGTCATGTGCTGTTTGGGGAGGGTTTTTTGGAAGGGACATCCTGCGTGACACTGCAGTGCCACTCCTAGATGGGCCCGGTGTTTGTGTCGGCCACTAGGGTCGCTTATCTTACTCACACAGTCAGCTACCTCATTGCGCCTCTTTTTTTCTTTGCGTCATGTGCTGTTTGGGGAGGGTTTTTTGGAAGGGACATCCTGCGTGACACTGCAGTGCCACTCCTAGATGGGCCCGGTGTTTGTGTCGGCCACTAGGGTCACTTATCTTACTCACACAGTCAGCTACCTCATTGCGCCTCTTTTTTTCTTTGCGTCATGTGCTGTTTGGGGAGGGTTTTTTGGAAGGGACATCCTGCGTGACACTGCAGTGCCACTCCTAGATGGGCCCGGTGTTTGTGTCGGCCACTAGGGTCGCTTATCTTACTCACACAGTCAGCTACCTCATTGCGCCTCTTTTTTTCTTTGCGTCATGTGCTGTTTGGGGAGGGTTTTTTGGAAGGGACATCCTGCGTGACACTGCAGTGCCACTCCTAGATGGGCCCGGTGTTTGTGTCGGCCACTAGGGTCGCTTATCTTACTCACACAGTCAGCTACCTCATTGCGCCTCTTTTTTTCTTTGCGTCATGTGCTGTTTGGGGAGGGTTTTTTGGAAGGGACATCCTGCGTGACACTGCAGTGCCACTCCTAGATGGGCCCGGTGTTTGTGTCGGCCACTAGGGTCGCCCAGCTTAGTCATCCAGCGACCTAGGTGCAAATTTTAGGACTAAAAATAATATTGTGAGGTGTGAGGTATTCAGAATAGACTGAAAATGAGTGTAAATTATGGTTTTTGAGGTTAATAATACTTTGGGATCAAAATGACCCCCAAATTCTATGATTTAAGCTGTTTTTTAGTGTTTTTTTAAAAAAAACACCCGAATCCAAAACACACCCGAATCCGACATAAAAAATTCGGTGAGGTTTTGCCAAAACGCGTTCGAACCCAAAACACGGCCGCGGAACCGAACCCAAAACCAAAACACAAAACCCGAAAAATTTCCGGCGCTCATCTCTAATTAATACCTAACCCTCCATATTTAGTGCCTAACCCTAACCCTCCATCCCCACAGAATAAAGCCTAACCATCCCCCTTAGTGCCTAACCCTAACCCCCAAGCTAGGCCTTGTCCCAGCATTGTGATCAATGTCGGGATCCCAGTGTCGGTCTTCTGACCAGTGTCGGGATTCTGGCATCGATATTCCGACTGCCAGCATCCTGAGGTCCGGTATCTTAACAAGATCCCGAGTAAATTAGTAGATGAAATAATAATAATTAAAACAGAATATGTGCCTAGAGAAATAAGGGCTCACGTACAGGTGTATGTATGTATGTACTTACTTATGAAAAGACACACTTAAGAAAAAGTGTGCTTACATGTAGGAGGCATCTACAGTATAACACCTGCTCTCCTAAAGGTGATATAAATGATAGTATAGCGCTGTACTACTACTTGCTTCTATGATACCTTGTCCTTAGCACAAGTTGCTTCTTTTTTCTATGTATTAGAAGGAGTCCACCAGGGCTCAGCTTGAGAAAACCCCTAAAGTCTAGTGTGTAAAAGTGTGGGACGTATTCCATCCCATCATTACAAATCAGCACAAAGTACACAGGATAGAAAGAATAACCCTATAAAAAAGAAAAATGGTTTAGATAAAATTAGAGATGAGCGGGTTCGGTTCTCAGAGAACCGAACCGTACCAAACTTCACGCTCTGAACCCGATTCTGAGCCCGGAAAATAGAAAATACACAGTACAAATATACAATCTGTATTTATTTGGGATTTGCAGTTTTTTTTAAATAATGCCTTGTTCTTCAGTTGATGCTTCTGTCTCACCAGCTGCTCCTCTCTGCCTAACTCGGAAACCAGAACGAGGCAAAACGTCATCATCCCGCTGTCGGATTCTCGCGGGATTTCGATTCCATATAAGAAACCGTGCGTCGTGGCCATTTTCACTCCAGTCTCGGAGAGTGTATTGAGAGGACGTGTCCTCAGTGTCTGTGTGGGCGGGAAAGTGGGGTGGCGAGTCTTGTGCTGTGTTGTGCTGCTCAGTCCAATCCAATGTAGTCAGTGTATTGTGCTGCATCAGTCCAGCCAGTCACAGTGTTAGTGTCCTCTGCTGCTATATGTCCCCAGTGCTGCTGGCTGCTGTATAAGTTCCTTGCATTTTTGCTGTGTTGTCTTGCATCAGACCAGGGGTAGTGTCTCTCTTGTGCAGCATCATTCCAGTGACCAGTCACAGTGGTGGTGTCCTCTGCTATCATATATCCAGTGTAGCTGTATAAGTCCCTTTCAGTGTTGCTGTGTTGTCCTGCATTAGACCAGGGGACGTGTTTTGTGCAGCATCAGTCCAGTGACCAATCACAATGGTGGTGTCCTCTGCTATCATATATCCAGTGTAGCTGTATAAGTCCCTTAGAGTGTTGTTGTGTTGTGCTGCATCAGACCAGTGGTAGTGTCCTGGCCATCAGTCATTCCAGTGACGAGGCAGTCACAGTGGTATACGCTGCTGCTATATGTCCACTGCTGCCGTATAATAATAATAATAATAATAATAACCACAACAAGTCCCTTACAGTGTTGCTGTGTTATGCTGCATCAGACCAGTGGTAGTGTCCTGGCCATCAGTCATTCGTGTGCCGCATATTGTCTTATATAACTCCCCCAAAATAATGTAGAACAAAAATTTGGAGGATAAAATACGGAAAGATTAAAAAACACTTTCTCCTAGTGCTGAAGCTGCTGCCACTAGCCATGTCATAGACGATGAAATGCCATTAAAGGCGTCTGCCAAGGCTGATGCCCAATGTGATTGTAGAGGGCATGTCAAATCCAAAAAGCCAAAGTTTAGTAAAAAGAACCCAAAAAAATAAATTTAAATTGTCTGAGTAGAAACGTAAACTTGCCAATATGCCATTTACGAGACGGAGTGGCAAGGAACGGCTGAGGCCCTGGCCTATGTTCATGGCTAGTGGTTCAGCTTCACATGACGATGGAAGCCCTCATCCTCAGGCTAGAAAAATTAAAAGAGTTAAGCTGGAAAGAGCACAGAAAAGAACTGTGTGTTCTGAGATGGTATCACAAATCCCCAAGGAGAGTCCAAGTGTGTCGGCGGTTGCGATGCCTAACCTTCCCAACACCAGATGGGAAGAGGTGGCTCCTTCCACCATTTGCATGCCCCCTGCAAGTGCTGGAAGGAGCACCCACAGTCCAGTTCCTTATATTGAAATTGAAGATGTCACTGTTGAAGTACACCAGGATGAGGATATGGGTGTTGCTGGCGCTGAGGAGGAAGTTGATGATGAGGATTCTGATGGTGATGTGGTTTGTTTAAGTCAGGCACCGGGGGAGACACCTGTTGTCCATGGGCTGAAGAAGCCTATTGTGATGCCTGGGCAAACTACCAAAAAAGCCACCTCTTCGGTGTGGAATTATTTCTCCACAAATCCGGACAACAGGTGTCAAGCCATCTGTTGCCTCTGTCAATTTGTAATAAGTAGGGGTAAGGATGTTAACCACCTAGGAACATCCTCCTTTATACGACACCTGCTGCGCATTCATCATAAGTCAGTGTCAAATTGTGAAACTTTAGGTAAGAGCGTAAGCAGTCCATTGACACCTAAATCTCTTCTTCCTCCTGTACCCAAGCTCCTGCAAGCCACACCACCAACTCCCTCAACGTCAATCTCCACCTCAGTCAGGAACATCAATAGTCCTGCAGGCCATGTCACTGTCAAGACTGAGGAGTCCTCTCCTAATCGGGATTCCTCCGGTGGAGCCTTGAGTGGTATGCCAACTGCTACCGCTGCCACTGCTGTTGTTGCTGCTGGGACTCGATTGTCATCCCAGAGGGGAAGTCGGAAGACCACTTGTACTATTTCCAGTAAGCAATTGACTGTCCAACAGTCCTTTGTGAGGAAGATTAAATATGATAGCAGTCATCCTTTTGCAAAGCGGATAACTGAGGCCTTGACAGCTATGTTGGTGTTAGACGTGAGTCCGGTATCCGCCATTAGTTCAGTGGGAATTAGAGAATTGTTTGAGGTACTGTGTCCCCGGTATCAAATCCCATCTAGGTTCCACTTCTCTAGACAGGCGATACAGAGAATGTACACAGACGTCAGAAAAAGAGTCACCAGTGTCCTACAAAATGCGGGTGTATCCAGTGTCCACTTAACCACGAACATGTGGACAAGTGGAATGGGACACACTAAGGACGATATGACTGTAACAGCTCACTGGGTAGATGTATGGCCTCCCGCAGCAACAACAGCAGCGGCACCAGTAACAGCATCTCACAAACGCCAACTCGTTCCTAGGCAGGCTACGTTATGTATCACCACTTTCCATAAGAGGCACACAGCTGACAACCTCTTACAGAAGCTGAGGAACATCATTGCAGAATGGCTTACCCCAATTGGACTCTCCTGGGGTTTTGCAATATCGGACAACGCCACCAATATTGTGCGTGCATTACATCTGGGCAAATTCCAGCATGTCCCATGTTTTGCACATACAATTAATTTGGTGGTGCAGAATTTTTAAAAAATGACAGGGGTGTGCAGGATATGTTGTCGGTGGCCCGAAAAATTGTGGGACACTTTTGGCATTCTTCCACTGCGTGTCGACGACTGGAGCGCCAGCAAACACGCCTGAACATGCCCTTCCATCAACTGAAGCAAGAGGTGGTAACAAGGTGGAATTCAACACTCTATATGCTTCAGAGGATGGAGGAGCAGCAAAAGGTCATTCAAGCCTACACATCTGCCTACGATATAGGCAAAGAAGGGGTAATGCACCTGACTCAAGCGCAGTGGAGAATTATTTCCGTCTTGTGCAAGGTTCTCCAACCCTTCGAACTTGCTACACGTGAAGTCAGTTCGGACATTGCCAGCTTGAGTCAGGTCATTCCCCTCATCAGGCTTTTGCAGAAGCAGCTGGAGAAATTGAAGGAGGAGCTAAGATGGAGTGATTCCACAAAGTATGTGGGACTTGTGGATGGAGCCCTTCATTTGCTTTGCTAGGATTCAAGGGTGGTCAATCTGTTGAAATCAGAGCACTACATTTTGGCCACCTAGGTTTAAAGCCTACATTGTATCTCTCTTTCCGGCAGACACAAGTCTGCAGAGGTACAAAGACCTGCTGGTGAGTAAATTGTCAACTCAAGCATAACGTGACCCATCTGTAGTTCGTCCTTCAATTTGTCCCGCCACTGGGGCTGCAAGGAAAAGGATAAGATTTCCTAGCCCACCTGCTGGTGGTGATTCAAGGCAGTCAGGAGCAAAAGCTGATATCTGGTCCGGACTGAAGGACCTGCCAATGATTACTGACATGTCTACTGTCACTGCATATGATTCTGTCACCATTGAAAGAATGGCGGAGGATTATATGAGTTACAGCATCCAAGTAGGCATGTCAGACAGTCGTATGTATACTGGCAGGAAAAAGAGGCAATTTGGATGCCCTTGCACAAACTGGCTTTATTTTACCTAAGTTGACCCCCTCCCCAGTGTGTACTCCGAAAGAGTGTTTAGTGCAGCCGGTAACCTTGTCAGTGATCGGCGTAGGAGGTTACTTCCACTAAATGTGGAGAAGATTATGTTCATCAAAATGAATTATAAATTCCTCCGGGAAGACTTTTACCAGCAATTGCCTCCAGAAAGTACACAGGGACCTGTGATGGTGGATTCCAGTGGGGACGAATTAATACTCTGTGAGGAGGAGGATGTACACAGTGAAAGGGGTGAGGAATTGGAGGATGAGGATGAGGTCGACATCTTGCCTCTGTAGAGCCAGTTTGTGCAAGGAGAGATTGATTGCTTTTTTTGGTGGGAGTCCAAACAAACCAGTCATTTCAGCCACAGTCGTGTGACACACCCTGTCGCTGAAATGAGTGGTTTGTCATCCTGTCTGACACTTCCGTATATGTCCAGTGGTACTGCCATTTAATTCCAGTGATTTGACGTATAATTCCAGTGATTTGGACGTTTAATTCCAGTGGGAATTGTTTGTGTCGTTTGGCTTAGTCATACAGCTACCTCATTGCACCTCTTTGACATCTTTGCATGAGGTGCTGTTTGGGTACTAGTTTTTGAAAAGTGCCATCCTGACACTGCCGTATGAGTCCAGGGGTACTGCTATATTAGTCCTGGGGTACTGCAGTATAAGTCCACCAATTGCAGAATTTAAAAAAAATGACAGGGGCTTGCTGGAGATGCTGTCAGTGGACCGAACAATTGCGGCCCACTCTCGACATTCAGCCACTGCGTGACACTACTAGATGGGCCAGGTGGTTGTGTCGCTTAGCTTAGTCATACAGCAACCTCGGTGCACCTTTTTTTCTTCTTTGCATCATGTGCTGTTTGGGGCCTTTTTTTATATCTGCCCTCCTGTCTGCCACTGAAGTGCCACTCCTAGATGGGCCAATTGTTTGTGTTGCTTGGCTTAGTCATACAGCTACCTCATTGCTCCTCTTCTACATCTTTGCATGAGGTACTGTTTGGGGCCTAGTTTTTGAAAAGTGCTATCCTGTCCGACACTGCAGTGCCACTCCTAGATGGGCCAGGTGTTTATGCCGCATACTTGTGTCGCTTAGCTTGGCCATCCAACTACCTAATTGCACCTCTTTTTCTTCTTTGCATCATGTGCTGTTGGGGACTAGTTTTTGAATAGTGTCATCTTGTCTGCAACTGCAGTGCCGTCCTAGATGGGCCAGGTGTTTGTGCCGCACACTTGTGTCACTTAGCTTAGTCATACAGCCACCTCGGTGAAACTTTTAGGCCTAAAAACATTATTGTGAGGTGTGAGGTGTTCAGAATAGACTGGAAATGTGTGGACATGGATGTTATTGAGGTTAATAATAATACTGTAGGAGCAAAATTACCTCCAAATTCTGTGATTTTAGCTGTTTGTATGTTTTTTTCAAAAATCATCCAGATCCAAAACCAAAACAAGAAAGGGTGGTTTTTACAAAACCAAGCCAAAACCAAAACACGAAAGTGGAATTAGAACCAAAACCAAAACACAAAACACGAATAGTACCAGCCGCACATCTCTAGATAAAATACAAAAGAAATTATATGTAATGTACAATTTAACTCGCACCGTGAAGGTATACAGTAGTACCCAGGGATATTATTGTTCTAGTTCTCTAAGATAGTTCATTAGTGATTTGTGTACTCTGCAACTCTGGGTACTTACGAACTGTACCTATGTTATATTTTTTAAGCTAAGCAGTGCAATAGTAAAATATTAAACTATATATATATATATATATATATATATAAATAATAATAACAATAACAAAATAATAACAAAAACATGGTTTCATGAGATGAGGGCAGTACGGATGGTGTAATGGTTAGCATTACTGCCTCACAGCACTGATGTCATGGGTTAGATTCCCACTATGGCCCAACTGTGTGGAGTTTGTATATTCTCCCCGTACTTGCGTGGGTTTCCTACGGGTACTCCGGTTTCCTCCCACAATCCAAAAATATACTGGTAGGTTAATTGGATCCCAACAAAAATTAACCCTAGCGTGAATGTGTGTGTGTGTACATGTGGTAGGGAATATAGATTGTAAGCGCCACTGGGGCAGGGACTGATGTGAATGGCCAAATATTCTCTGGAAAGCGCTGCAGAATATGTGTGCGCTATATAAATAACTGGTAATAAATAAATAAATGTGGGACATACTGTAAGGGCCGAATTCAAATCTTATTGCTGTTCAAATGTTACTGCCGACGGGCACGTGACGTTCATTTCAACTCGCTACCCCTGGAGGTGGCGTGCTGAAATGCGCATAAAGAGACCCGTTTGCCAGGGACATGCGGTGAGCTAAATGGCTTAGGAGGCACTGGCTAGCCCCAGAGCCAGATTTACATGCAATATATGAGCCAAAGGGTACATTTGCACATTATAAACTGGTGCAGCAGTATAAACTCCTGGAAATTTGGTGAGTTTTGATCAGAGATGTGCTGAATAGATAGGTGCCTTCCCTGCGATAGACTTTTTACTCCAGAGTTTTGGCTATAAAAATGATTAGAATAATGCAAAGAAGATATATCAAACAAATTATTTGTATTTTTTTATTAACTTTATTCAGTTACAACTCTGGCACAAACGTTAGTATGACAGGAAAGGCTCTGCCTCACCTGCCTCACCCCACTGCACGTCACTGCCGTTTGCGTGCCCAAACGGGTCCTTTCACGCTCTCGCCCATTAGTTTAGTGGGGTTCGTTGCTTTGCATGCCTAAACCTGGCTGTAATGGGCGCAATCAGCACGATAAGTGGGGGCAATTGAATAGCGCCCCATTCTCTCATGTCACTTTAGATGGAAGATTGGGCGTGCTTAAACAACTGAATTCCCCCCTAAGTGTCTGTAATGTGGGCCTGCCATAAACAAGACACACATGCTGCTGCTATCAATTTTGTTTTCTGCATAATTGGCTTTGCGTAAATGTGATCATAACTGGGCAGAACTGACCAGGTTTTGGGGATATGGTTTTGCTAGGTCATAGGTTTGATTATTTTATCTTTACTACATACTGTAACATGTTCGGCGGTAGTGCTAATTTACTAGTACGCAGTAAAATATGTCATAAGAGTTATTGCAGTACATTGGTTTTGCTAATGATGGTGACTGAGCAACTCAGGGTCACAGCATTAAAAGTATTATGTATTAAAACCAGTAAATATAAATAACCAAAGTAAGTTTATTTCACACTTATCGACCTGGTCTATTGGAGAGCATTATTGTTTAAAAATAAAACATCACAAGTTATTATAGAATGATTCCTGATTCCCTTTGTCTTTCTAACTCAAGATCTTACACAGTTGCAAAATAAGATTTCATTTAAAATGAAATGCATATTATTCAATACCGCAAAATATATATTTCTGAAATCAAATTTTGAGAAGAAAGTAGTAGCAAACAACATTCTCTCCATGTAAAATGGAGGTTTGGTCTGAAACAAGCTTAAAATGACATCTGCTTATTAAATACTGCTACATTATCTCTGGACAGAGAGTGCCTTGGACATTCCAGACTGGGAACACTGCCACCAGTAAACACATTGGATGCATAAACATTATCTCTTGGCTGCTTAGCATCATGCTAATCTATTTAGATGGCATGGTGCCTGCTCGCAGGTTTATCCTTTCTATGCTCATGGCATACAGTAAATTCTAAACAATTCATTGTGAGTGATTGTTTTAGAAACAAGCTTGATGATGGTGCCAGCTGTGACGTATCAAAACACGTTATTAAGGAGAAATATAAATAGTTTTCAAGCTACAATAGTGAACTTTATGGATATATTTTCTCAGCAACCTGCCACGTATTTTCCTTTATCTTTTTCCACCTTTCTTATGTTTAGTTGTGAATATTTGTCCCTGGCAATAGCCATTACACTTCCAAGGTCCGCAAAACCAGGAATTCAGGCTGCTTTATATAAGATGCTATTGATAAGATTTATATGCAGACTATCTGTATGCTACCGTTTCTAACAGTACTTTCTCCTTAGGTACAGCAAACTTACTGTCTTTAAATGTACTGAAAGACATATAAAGACATATGCAAATGTAAGGGGTGTTTCCAATTGCCACAGAAAACTCCAGACAGTAGCTCATATTTATTGGCAGACTGTTCTGGGATATCTGGTGCAGTGACGTTAGTCCTCACACTTAAAGACTTAAACAGTAATGCAGGTTTATTTAGCGTACACAGGTGACTCAGATGTAATACTGATAGCGGTAATCAAGAGCCCATATATCACACAAGGTAACATCATTAAGTAGTGGCACTTATCAGGAGATGTCTGTGGTGGTAAAGCATGGAGGACTGCACAGCCGTGCAGTCTGACTCCCACTGTAGAGAAGATAATGCATAAACTGGAAACACTGTGAGTCTCTGTAGCTGAGATCTGCTCCCAGTCTCAGCTCTGCACACTTGTACACTAGGACTCTGTCTCAGTCTCTGTGTGCCACACTCCCTCACTCTCTCTCTGAGATGGAGGAACAGGAACCAACATCATATAACTCCACCTCCAAGTGACTCCTGGCTCTAGAGGTCTGACACTAGGGGATGCACCCATAGACTGGTACACAGAAGGAGACAGGTACAGAGCGCACAATGTCCTAACACTCCCCCTCGCTCACGTCTGTCTCCAGTCACAAGTTTAAGGAACATGACATTTTATCAAACAAATCAATAAAGTCACTCTTGTAACCGAAAACATAACATGAAGCAAAAACAGTAAGAATAAATCAACAATAACCATATTCTAGTCCACATTCCATCAGGAATGCAAGTAGCAAGTGTGATGACAGTCCCTTTGTCATCATGTTGGCAATATTTTCTTCACTTGCAACATATTCCACATTGACAAACTTGTTTTCCACCAACTCTTATAGCAATGTGCTTAGACCATCCATGATGCTTTGTGCTACAAGAAATATCAACTGCTCCCTTGTTATCACACTTTATGTTGATGATCTCACTGTGGTAAGTAAGACCTAATTTGCATAAAGTGTCTCTTATCCAAAGCGCTTCTTTGATGTTTCTGTGAGCGCCATGTACTCTGCCTCTATTGTACAAAGAGCTACTGTGGGTTGTTTCCCACTTGCCCAGTTTACGGCTGCGCCTGCTAGTGCAAACAGGTATCCAGTATAAGAACATCTATCATCCTCATCTGATCCCCAGTCAGCATTACAGAATACTTTTAAGCTGGTATATGATGATCTTGTAATTTTCAGCTTTAGTGAACTTGTACCTTTCAGGTACCCTAGTATTCTCTTTACTGCAATCCAGTGTTGTCTCCCAGGATTATTTGCAAACTGGCTTGCCCGACTGCATGTGTGATGTCAGGACATATCCCAATGCTTTCATAAATCAAACTACCAATGGCATTTTGATAAGGGATTTCTCGCATTTCCTCTATCTCCCCCTTGCTACTTGGTGACATGGCCTTGACTATCTTTGTACTTTTATCAATGGGAGTACTTACTGGCTTTGCATCTGTCATTCCGTATTTGGAAATTATTGCCTTAATGTATGTTTGTTGGTCAATTGTGACAGTTCGCTCTTGCAGGTTTTGTACAAGTTTTATACCTAACAGATGATTTGCAGGGCCTAAATCTTTTAACTTGAATCTTTGTTTAAGCTGGTGCTTGACATCAGTGATGTGATCTTCTTGACCTGCCAAAAGTAAATTATCCAAATAGACAGCTATGATGAACAACTTTTCTTTGATAGTTTTGTGGTCTAGGCAGTGATCAGACTCTGACCTAACAAAGTTCATTTCTAGTAACGCTGCATCCCAACTTTACATACTTTTTTTACATATTTTTTTTTCTTTAGATTAAGTAAAGGGGTCAGCTAGCTGGGGGTTAAGCTAGCGTGGAATTAACTAAGTGTGGATTGCAAAGTGTGCTATCTGAACAGTTAAAAAACAGTTTTATTCTGCTTGAAAGTGGACTAATCATCTATCTATTTCTTCTCATCTTCCGGGTATGTGAAATAATTTCTATTGCACTACAAGTCTCAGATTAACCGACATGCACTTGTAGTGCAATAGAAATGATTTCACATACATTCAAACAGATGAGAAGCATAAGACTTGATGTAGTTTGTAAGCAGCATGTGGGTTAATCTGAGACTTGTAGTGCAATTAAAATTATTTTACATACACTTCAAGCAGATGAGAAGCATAAGACTTGATATAGTTTGTAAGCAGCATGTGGGTTAATTTGAGACTTTTAGTGCAATATAAATTATTTCACATACCTGGAAGATGAGAAGGAATAGGTGTAGTATGAGTTGCCGGTGATCGCTAGTTATTCTCCCTCCAGGAGGGTCGTGGACCCCCAAGAGGTAGAATAGTTGTCGGTATGGCGGGTGTCGGGATTCCGGCGCCGGTATATTGAGTGCCGGGATCCCAACAGCTGGCATACTGAATACCACCTGTTTGAATGTATGTGATATAATATGTTTCTTGTCATTACCTATGTATATGATGACATTTATTGTGGATTAGTTTAGAGTAGGCTTTTGCATGTTTACCCACCCAGTGCAATCTACTGTATGTTCTTTGATCAATTAACATTTCAATCAGGTGAGCAAATGTTCAGAGGTAAGCGTGTATCTTAATCAGACAGTTTTTCTTTAGATTAAGTCAAGGGGTCAGCTAGCTGGGGGTACAACTAGTGTGGATTAGATGTGTGCTATCTGAACAGCTAATAAAAAAACAGTTGTACAAACATTGAGCAACATCAAGGAAAGGTAACTTTCAATTTAAACAACTTAATCCTACACCACTTAACCCAAAATTAACTAACAAACTACCATAGCATGTTGACCAAACTACTGTCTTATTTCAATTCATTATTATTTTTATTATTATTATTATTATTATCCTTTATTTATATGGCGCCACAAGGGTTCCGCAGCACCCAATTACAGAGTACATATGCACATAATCAAAACAGGAAAACAGTGACTTACAGTTGAAGACAATATAGGACAAGTACAGGGTAACTAAGCATAAGCACCAGTAGACGACATAGAGATAAGTTTCAAGGTGGCCAAAAAACTGCAGGATTTGGGCAGTTGAGGATTATTAAAGTAAGAAAAGGATAAGCACATGAGGGAAGAGGGCCCTACTCATGAGAGCTTACATTCTAAAGGGGAGGAGCAGAATTCATGGAATTCACACCAAATGTAACACATTCTACACTCATCCTACAACTCACCCCTATGTGCACATTACAGCTTCTATTATCCACTCCCCTCTTCTAAACACTCATGAGCTTTATAATTACTTCTCTACAAGTACTTTCACAACCACAATCGGCCACCCTAATAAACACTCACAAACATCCACCAATATTTATCTTACTCTTCTGCTTTTATTAGCTGGTGACATATCACCAAATCCAGGCCCCAATCAGCTGTCCAACTCACACTCAGCTGTTTCAAAACAACATAGAAATCCGTCTAACCTCATAAACATCACATGTCTCCCATCCCCCTCCAAATCACTAAAATGTGCCTTATGGAATGCACTCTCTGTCTGTAACAAATTAACATCCATCCATGACATCTTCAACCTGCTGGCCATAACAGAAACATGGCTCACACAATCAGATACAGCCTCCTTTTCAGCAGTGTCACTCGGTGGTCTCCACTTCACACACACCTCCAGACATGGCAACAGTAAAGGAGGTGGGTATGAGAATTTTACTATCCCTATCTGTCACATACACAGTTCTATCTCAGGTTTAATTACTTGCATTCACATAGTTTGAAGTTCACTCTATTAGGATTTTCACCCCCTTCTCTGCATGTTGCAGCTATCTACCGCCCTCCTGGGCAACCCAAGCAACGATTTCTAGAAGATTTTTCTGCCTGGCTCCAACACTTCATATCCTCTGATTCTACCTCCTCTTCTCTGCCTCTATCAGTTATAGTACTGAAAGGTTCAGTCTTAGGTCCTCTGCTTTTCTCAATCTATACCTCATCTCTTGGTAAACTAATCAGCTCCTTCGGATTTCATTATTATTTGTACGCAGATGATACTCAAATCTACCTATCCTCTCTCCAGATTTATCACCATCTGTATTGGTTTGTGTCACTGAATGCCTGTCTGCCATTTCATCTTGGATGTCATCTCGCCACCTCAAACTCAACATTTCCAAAACAGAATTAATTATTTTCCCACCAGCCAAGAGTATTTACCAATGTGATATCTTCATAACTGTTGACAATGTGACTATCCACCCTACCCCACAAACTCGCTGCCTGGGTGTCATCGTTGACTCTGTACTGTCCTTTGTTCCACACATTCAATCTGTCTCTAAATCATGTTACATGCACATAAAAAACATCCAAAATATGTCCTTATCTTACACAATATAGTGCAAAAACTCTAATCCATGCGCTCATCATCTCCCGCATTGATTATTGCAATAGTCTCCTTACTGGTCTTCCCAAACATAGGCTCTCACCACTACAATCCATTTTAACTGCAGCTGCAAGGCTGATCATATTACTCGCTAGACATTTATTGTCTGCTGATCCGCTCTGTCAGTCCCTCCATTGGTTACTGGTATTTTACCATATTAAATATAGAATACTTTTACTTACATACAATGCTATTAACCAAACTGCACCATCATACAGTACATCTCTTCACTCATCTCAAAGTATCTCCCTACCAGACCTCTCCGCTTTGCACAAGATCTGCGTCTCTCATCCACATATATTACTTGTTCCCACTCAAAATTACAGGATTTTATCCGGGCTTCCCCCACTCTGTGGAATGCCCTCCCACGTACAATAAGACTCACCTCTAGTCTCCAAACCGTTAAATATTCCCTGAAAACTCACCTCTTCAGACAAGCCTATCAAATTCCAGACTCACCACATAACCTTCAATGCTTCTCCATCTAATTACATCCTCTCAGTCCACATCTAATTACATCCTGTACAGTCCACATAACCTCACATATTTTGTCTTCCAACACTGCTGGGTAATCATATCATACAACCCATTAAGAACCTATCAATCTGGCGGACCATTATGCAATAGGTAGCATCTATCCTTGTGTATCGATGCCTATTTCCCTATAGATTGTAAGCTTGCGAGCAGGGCCTTCCTACCTCTATGCCTGTCTGTTTTTGCCAAGTTTTGTTCTATTACTGCTGTTCTAATTGTATAGCGCAACAGAATATGCTGCGCTATATAAGAAACTGTTAATAAATAATAATAAATAAACATACCAGCAACGACCACTTTGCATGAGGCCATATAACAACTTCTTTAAGAGACAAACTTTACCAGTTTGGAATATGTCCATATCATGATGTTCAGGTGGTTCCACATAAATTTTCTCAATCACTGCTCCCTTAAGGAATGCGGAATCAAAGTCTAGTATAACAGTAGATCATGTAGTGTAGCCATAGGTGCCGATTTATGTTTTTGCTGGTGGGTGCTCGGCAAGAGCGGGAATGAACGGGTGGCCACGGCAGTGACTTATGCCCATTACACATAATGCTACACACCGTAATGTCTATTACACAATATGCCACACACCGTAAAGCCCATTAGACATTATGCTACACACCGTACTGTCTATTACACAATACGCCACACACCTTAATGCCCATTACGCAATATGCCACACACTGTAATGTCAATTACATATTATGCCACATACAGTTATGGCCCTGACATCATTTTATGCCACACAGAATAATGCCCCTTACAAATGATGCAACACAGTAAGGCTTCTAATAACTTTTAAATTACCTGCCTGTTGTCAGGAGTCTCATGCTCATTGCCAAGGGTTTCATGCACGTTGTGAGGGGTTTCATGCTCTGGGTTTGATGCTCGTAGGGGTCTCCTGCACGTTGTCATGGGTCTCCAGCACGTTGCTAGGCATTTCAAGTGCGTTGCCAACAAAGTATGGGATGGTGGATGCTAAACATATGGGGTTTTTGCAATGGTACCACACACACTGCTTCCTGGGGGAGGGGGAAGGCTTGGTGATACATATAATGGGGGGCATTGTGACACACACTCATACAGTGGGGGGCAAGATGACACACACATACACACGCTGCGTCCTGGGGGAGGGGGGTCATGATGACACACACATACACATACTGCGATCTGGGGGAGGGGGGACATGATGACACACTGCATCCTGGGGAGGGGGGGCAAGATGACACACACATACACACACTGCGTCCTGTGGGGGGCAATATGACACACACATATACACACTGCATCCTCGTGGAGGGTTGGTATGATGACACACACATACACACACACACTGTGTTCTAAGGGAGGGAGGGGCATGATGACACACACATACACGCCCTGCATCCTGGGGGAAGGCGGCATGATGACACACACACACAGACACTGCGGTCGGGGGGAGGGGCGCGTGATGACACATACAGACACACACACACTGCATACTGGGGGAGGGAAGGAGGGGCTTGGTGAAACCCTTAAAAAGGCCTGCCACTGGGGAGACAGGCGCTAGAGGTCAAATATGACCTCTAGCGTCTGTCTCCTCCTTGGCGGTGGCCATTTTTGGTGTGTTTTTTTTTTATACTGCACTGTACGGAAACATTACCACAGCCCCAGTGCATCTCAATCCTCTGCGGGGGCTGCGGCGGCTAGCAGTAACTGGGGAAGCGGCTGTTTCCATGGGTGCTCCTGTTTGTCCGTGGGTGCTCGGTCCTGGGAGCACCCATGGAATTGACGCCTATGAGTGTAGCAACAGCAATCACTAGCCTTAAGGTGCTATACCTTTGCGACTGGTAAGTAGATTCCATCTCCGTAATCGATTCCATACTTCTGGCTATATCCCTTGGCAACAAGGTGGGCTTTGTGACAAGCTACTGTCCCATCTGTATTCAAATTCTTTGCAGAAAACCCACTTGTTCTTAATAATTTTACGGTCGCTTGGTCTATCAACCATAGTCCATGTACTGTTATCATTTAGTGATCATTTAATGTATCAATTGCTGACTTCCATTCCGTACATCCAATAATACATTTTGTTGTTGCTCCACTGCTCCAGTTTGTGGTGCTGTCTCGTAGAATACCACATCTCTGGATTCAAGAAAAGATTTACTTGTAACATCCCTAAGTCTGTATCCTTTGCTTTCATCACAGTATCTGAGCATTATACATTCTATGGATTTTGGATCTAGCTTTCTCATTTGGTATATGTGCAAAAGCTTTGTTCCTGAAGACAAGAGGATAACTGATACTTGGCTTTTTCCTGCACCACACCTCCAGTGGCGTTTTACCTTTGATGGCCACTGTAGGTGCACGATTCTTTAGGTATACTGCAGTAGATACTGCTTCTGCCCAAAACGTATTTTCCAGGCCAGCATCACTTAACATAGTCCGTGCTCTCTCAACAATAGTGCGGTTTGCCCTCTCACTCACGCCATTCTGTCCCGGTGCGTAGGCAATTGTTAGCTGATGCTTAATGCCATATTTCCTAAGGAATGCGGCTAAGACTTTATCATACTCTCCACCGTTGTCTGATCTCAGGATCTTTAGTTTCAGACCTGTCTGATTCTCCACTAGGTTTTTGTACTCCACAATTTTGTGGACAACTTCACTCTTCTCCTTAAGAAAGTACACGTGTGTCATTCTTGTGGCGTCATCAATGAGAATTATGAAATACCTGTAGCCACTGATTGATTCTTCCTCCATTGGACCACACACGTCTGTGTGCACTAGAGCTAACGGTGTCTCTGCTCTAATAACTGACTGTAGAAATGGGTTGCGAGTTTGCTTGCCTTTTATGCAACTCTCACATATGGGTATTTCAGCGTTACTCATGGTGATCCCTGTTACCATTCCATCTAGCAGTTTCTGGACATTGTCATAACCCAGATGACCCAAGCGTTTGTGCCACAGCTCCATTGACTGTTTTTCATCAGTAGCCATCATTGCAGTACACTCCTCAGTGTCCACAACATATAGTTGGTTGCACCAGGTTGCTGAAGCAATAACAGTCCCTCTTGTATTCTGCACCATACACTTGCCCTTCTGAAATTGGACTTTGTAGCCTTTTTTTTCTAGAACGCTGATAGCAGTGAGATTACTTCCTATAACAGGCACGTACAACACATCTTGGATATCTGTAACAACTCTCTCACCTCCAATTCTTAAATGTACTATGATTGTCCCAGCTTATAATGCAGTAAGGGCCTTATTTCCAATCCCTGCAACTGTAGTGGGAACACACGGTGTTAAAGAATTGAAGCAATGCTTATTGCAACTGAAATGTCTAGTGGCCCACGAGTCCATGTACCAGCAATCCTTCCTGTGACTGTCTGTTACATTCAGTGCTGACTTGTTTGGTTTGTCACGCTGCTTCTGCGCACCACTGGAATTTCTGATCTTGCAATCTGAAGATTTATGTCCTATCTTGTGACATACAAAACACTTGAATTTGTGCTTTTTGGACTTTGTGCCCTTTGTGATCAAGGCACAACCCTCAGCTATGGTCTCGACAGGAATATGTTCTTGGAACTGCAGCAACTTGGCTCTTACAATCTCCGTTGTCAGTTTAGTGTCGTTTGACTCTAATGCAACCACCCAAAAATCTGGCATCAGATTCTGTAACATAGCCATTGCGACTTCTCCCTCGTACACCTGTGCCCCCACAGATGCCAACTGCTGAGCTATCAACATTAACTTATCAATGTAATCATTCATGTCCTTGCAGGCACTCAGTTTCATTCCATGTAGCATGTGTCTTAAACTTATCCTTCTCATTAGACTGTTATCTTCATATGCATTTTGCAGGGCTGTCCACATGTCCTTAGCTGACACTTTCCCACTGACTATTGAATTGACATGCTGCTCCACAGCTAAACATATCATCCCGATGGCTCTGTCTACGTCATCTGGGTTTGGACCTGCTTCCAGGTCTATAGTAACCTTCCACAACTTTTCCCGCTTAAACTGCATCTCCATGGCAAACTTCCATGTAGCATAGTTATCTGAACCTTTCAGCTTAGCAAAGTTCATGCTGTGTCCTGTATTTTACATCCTTTCTGTGCTTGTATAAAATATCACTTTAAACTGTGTCACTGGGATTACTCAGGGGGTTAATGTTCAAGTACACGCGAGTCTGGGCATGGGACTGGGCACATAACCTGTTGGCAGAGTGTACTGGGCTATCTGGTGCAGTGATGTCAGTCCTCACACTTAAAGACTAAAACAGTAATGCAGGTTTATTTAGTGTACATAGGTGACTCAGATGTAATGCTGATAACGGTAATCAGGAGCCCATATATTATACAAGGTAACAGCATTAGGTAGTGGTACTTATTAGGAGATGTCTGTGGTGGTAAAGCATGGAGGTCTGAATCCCACTGTAGAAAAGATAATACATGCACTGGAAACACTGTGAGTCTCAGCTCTGCACACTTGTACACCAAGACTCTGTCTCAGTCTCTGAGTGTCACACTCTCCTCACTCTCTCTCTCTGAGATGGAGGAACAGAAACCAACATCATATAACTCGGCCTCCAAGTGACTCCTGGCACTAGAGGTCTGACACTAGGGGATGCACCCATAGACTGGTACACAGAAGGAGACAGGTTCAGAGCGTACCATATCCTAACAATATCAGCTCAAACAAACCATGAGAAATATAGCAGTAGTATATAATATAATTTTTACAAGCACAATGGCCACAACAAGCATTGTAAGGAACGAAACGGAGCTGCTGCGCATGCCCTCTTACTAAGTCTGTTGTGTGTTTGGATCTGAGCGCTCAATCAGCATACAGAACCAAAGAGACCAGAGCAACTGCCAGCATGGAGAGACAGGCATTTGAACAGGAGGTGGGAGAATGTGTGCTTAGAAAGCTCAGTTATGTCTCCTACTGCTTTTACTATGTATATTTGATATAAACCCTTTAACCTTTTTCTGACCACTTACACTGTATGATATTTATAATTTTTTGTAATAATGCATTCTTGTTGTCTGAGGAAGTTATCATTTGCCGTCAAGCATATGATATATTCTATAAACCATGTTGACAACACTCACTCATATATTACACATCCTCATCCATCGTATAACTTATTATTTGCTTGATGAGAAGCCCAACATTCAAACACACACCCGTGCCAATTTCTGCAACTAGGAGTGTCCCAAATATGCATGTTTATAATTAAACTTACCCAGTGCCATAGGAAATCGGATTAATCTAAAAACAATTCATGCATATTCTGAACATTTGTTGCACAGTATCTCTCTCCAGTCTCTCTCCTGTCCTCCTATGAAGTACTAGTAAATAAATGGAATACATCTCAGCCTCTCCGCTCAGCCCTCTTTCCCTCCCATCTGCATCCCCACCCATCTTTCTATATTTACCCTACATTCAAATTCCACTTCTGTCTTATTGGTGTAGTTTGTGTGTGCACATCACGCTTAATATGCATGACAGGTTTAGTAGGAGCTGGGACACTCATGCTTAGGGGCAGATTTAAAGAGTGATATTCTTGTTATTTCTCATTATGAATGATAAATGGTGCTCCAACCAATCTGCTCCTGAAACTGTAATTTAAGGAGCTGGAGCACCATTTAACATTTGTATATTTGATAAGAAGAATAACATCTGTTCTTAAATTGGCCCCTTACTATGCATGGCACGTTCAATAGGAGCTGGGGCATGCGTGTGCACGTTGCATTTAATTAGGTCATCACGCAAACTCTATGACCTCATTTTGATCAGAATCCAATTTTATGAAACATTTACTCTAAGCCTCTAGTCCTTTTTACCGACCTACTGCTCTGGCCTTTGGTCTCTATAAAACAATTACTAGCCTTTCCTGCTCTCATTATATTCAAAAATAGACAATATGACCTTTCACCTGTGATTGCACACATTTTTAAATTTCTGTATTATTTAGAAAATAATAGTGTTGAGAAATAAGAAACAACTGTTAAAGGCCAGATATGTGGAATATCTGCAGATTCTAAGAACTTGACAACTCTGATATATAAAATATGATATAAAATAAAACTATTCTGTTTAGCATACAAAGTAAAATGAAACCAGATAATACTACAAAACTTGATCCAGGAGGTAATATATCCTAGGATGATTCATTCCACTTTGTTATTTCGCTCATTTAGCAAATGTCTAAATATTTCCTTAAGAGGTCACTATATTTTCTGACTGAAACCATTGTAAGCATTGTCTGTAGTACAAGTTTGTCCTCATTATATAACAGTTGTTTGTGCATATTAAACGTTGATAGGTTTGGGAAGGAGATATAGTTTAGGAGACTGTAGTGTAGAGAACTCTTTTGCTGGTTGGTTGGTTGGTTGGTTGGTTGGTTGGTTGGTTGGTTGGTTGGTTGGTTGGTGGGTGGGTTGGTTGGTTGGTTGGTTGGTTGGTTGGTTGGTTTAGTTAGTGAGTATAAATTGATTACTGATTGCTTTTCTCTGTGCATTTGTAGGACATTTTGTTTCAATTTTTTGTGTCCTTGGCGGGGAGGCATCACTTCGCATTGCATTTGCATGTGATGCATCCTGACACTCATCCCAAGCATAGTGCCATTTAGTAACAAGAATGAGTGAAATTAAACCTCAATGAAAGCTCTCGCAATAAGAGCTGTTCTTTGTAGTACACGGACTTCTACGCATGTATCGGATGACACTCGTGCCGCAGGGGAAATTGGGAGGGATCGCTCTCAGTGCACATTGCGAAAAAAGAAGCCCATCGGCTTCTATTAGACAACGCCATCTACAGATAGCATTACTTACTGGGTCCAATCTCAGGAATGTATTGCATTGCTGCATATGATAAATGTAACCAAACCTCTAAAAAAAAAAGGCATTGACCACATTGTTACCTTTGATGCATCCTGCCCCTTGTCTTTTGTATATTTCTGTCCTATACTCTTTGTGTGTAAGAATCAGTATTTGTTTGTATTGTCTTTATGTTTTCTGTGTAATGACAGTAGGAGAAGAGGGGGTGTGAGTTTAGTGATGAGGAAGAGGAGAATGGAGGACAATAACAGTTAATGAAGGACAGTGGAGAGAGGGCTGAAAGGCTGAGGGTGAGAAGGGAGGTAGGAAGTTGGTATATACCTGGTAAACCAAAGACATTGTGCAATATTAGGATTAGTTATGCCTTTAAATTGTGCCGTTGACAGTAGTAATGTGCTGGTATAAGACTGGATCCTGGGCAGTCTAGCACTCAGAACATGCTTGGCCAGGAAGAAGCAGTTGTGGGTTTTATTATGCAAATTGGTTATTTCTGTTGGGCATATCAAGTAGAATTTTGAGAACTGCCACCAATAGTTTCTCTGATGTTAAAAGAAGATTAAAGGTAATGCTTGCCGAGGAGACCAGAGCAGCAGTGGGGACTGGAAAGGGTCCCCACTCCGTATTGAGATCTGCTTGTATTAAAAGGAGCTGCTGCAGCAATTACCCACAGAGAACCTCCCTGGCTCTCATGTGCAGGACATATATGGTCATTCAGACCTGATCATTAGGGTGCATTTTTTGCATCCCTGCGATAAGGTAGACGCCGCCTATAGGGAGAGGGTAGGGAGTGTGTGCAGGTGTGCGATCGCATTTGTAGTAGAACTGCACAAACATCAGTTTGTGCAGTTTCTGCTCAGTCCAGGACTTACTCAGTCACTGCGATGATCGGGGGCCGGAGCTGACATCAGCATACCTCCCTCCAAACGCCTAGTCCCCCTTGTGTTTTCCAGGGCACTCCTTGAAAATGATCAGTTGCCACCCACAAACGCCCTCTTCCTGTCAATCTCCTTGCGATCGTCCATGAGTTCGGAAATTTCACATCATCCTGTCGCTGACCGGCGTTCCCCATTGCTGTGGTCATTCGCGCCTGTGCATTTCGGTGCATACGCATGCACAGTTCAGATCTGATCACAGGCTGTGATAAAATGCAGCCTAGCTATCAGGTCTGAATTACCCCCATAGACCACTGGCTCAGTCGCATCCTGGTGATTACCAAACACTTTCTCACATCAAAATATAATTTTTTACTATTATGTTTTTTTTCATAGGACAATGATTAAGCCACAATTGTAATAGAGCAGATCGTAATGCTTCAATATACATTTATAAAGGCTAATATTTTTACAACCTAAACAAGCACACAGGGGTAGGTTTATCAAAGCTTGGAGCGAGATAAAGTGGAGAGAAATAAAGTACTAACCAATCAATTTCTGACTGTCACTTTACAGGCAGAGCCGACTTAACAGCAGTGTAGGCCCCTGGGCAAAGCAATGCACTGGGACCCCTACCCATTCTCCAGCAGTAGGGTGGGGGTGCTATCAGCAGCAGCTCCATTGTCTCGCGGGTGTTAGGGTGTGTTCTATTATCTGATTAGCATGTAGGACCTGGAGCAGTAATTTATGCTAAGTACTCCTTTACTGCGCAGATGGGGCAGGAAGGAGAACACTACACTGTACAAGGGGGCATTGGGCTAAATTAAGTGCTGAATGACTTCCAGGGTGATAGGGGGTGTTTAATAAGCAGGGGAGGGGTGGATAGTGGAGAGGGCTTGATAGTCATCATTTTCCAATGGGAGGGCAGTTTGCATGACGGCAGATAACTTCAGTTCATGGAAATAGATTTCTTCCAGTGGGAGGGCAGCTTGCATGACGGCAGATAACTTCAGTTCATGGAAATAGATTTCTTCCAGTGGGAGGGCAGCTTGCATGACGGCAGATAACTTCAGTTCCTGGAAATAGATTTCTTCCAGTGAGAGGGCAGCTTGCATGACGGCAGATAACTTCAGTTCCTGGAAATAGATTTCTTCCAGTGGGAGGGCAGCTTGCATGACGGCAGATAACTTCAGTTCCTGGAAATAGATTTCTTCCAGTGAGAGGGCAGCTTGCATGACGGCAGATAACTTCAGTTCATGGAAATAGATTTCTTCCAGTGGGAGGGCAGCTTGCATGACGGCAGATAACTTCAGTTCCTGGAAATAGATTTCTTCCAGTGAGAGGGCAGCTTGCATGACGGCAGATAACTTCAGTTCCTGGAAATAGATTTCTTCCAGTGGGAGGGCAGCTTGCATGACGGCAGATAACTTCAGTTCCTGGAAATAGATTTCTTCCAGTGGGAGGGCAGCTTGCATGACGGCAGATAACTTCAGTTCCTGGAAATAGATTTCTTCCAGTGAGAGGGCAGCTTGCATGACGGCAGATAACTTCAGTTCCTGGAAATAGATTTCTTCCAGTGAGAGGGCAGCTTGCATGACGGCAGATAACTTCAGTTCCTGGAAATAGATTTCTTCCAGTGAGAGGGCAGCTTGCATGACGGCAGATAACTTCAGTTCCTGGAAATAGATTTCTTAGCTTTCAACTGGATAAAAAACTAGAGGGATCTTGGGGATCAGAGTTCTGGAGCTAGAGCAATCCACCAACGAAAATATAAACAGTATACCAGGCATGTGAGCTGGAGCAGGGACCAGCAGCTTGAAGTCTGATATCTCTGGTTCTGGGCATAGTAGAGACAAGCTACCAGTGTCCACCGAAAGGGAAGAGTCCCAGCTTTTGGGGTCTAAGGGGTCTATTTACTAAGCCTTGTGTGGAGATAAAGTACCAGCTAATTAGCTTGTAACTGTCATTTTTCAAACCCAGCTTGTGGCATGGCAGTTAGGAGCTGATTGGCTAGAACTTTATCTCCGTCCACTTTATCTCCACACAAGGCTTAGTAAATAGACCCCTTAATCTGCTTTTGGAGTCTAAATAGAGTCAGACAGAACCCAAGATATCTGGCTGGGAAGAGTAATTAACAGGCTCGGATGGGTACCACTACTTTGAAGTTGGATCTCTCTGGTTCCTCAGGGCCATTTTTCACAAATCTGGTACCCCTGGAAAGATGGTGCCCTCAGCTATCAGCATAGGGCTCTTATACTCCTGGGGCCCATGGGCAACTGTCCATTGAGCCCATATGAAGAAACTGCCCTGTTTACAGGCTGTGTTTGAAAAATGATTGTTAAAAACTGATTGGTTAGTATTTTCTCCCTCTACTTTATCTCTCTCTAAACTCTGATGAATCTTAATTTACAGATTTCGGCAATCTCGCTGTCCTAAGGTCCAACTTGTGTTTTACAAGTTATTCTGGCGCATTTCCATCCTGACCATTATATCTGGCAACTTTTATTTTTACTATTATAAAAAAATGTAAACAGCGACTTGATCGATTTAATAATTGATTGACTGTGGCGGGTTTGCCTTTAGTCTCATTCTATGGCAACTTGAACCTCACTGGAATAACACCAGATTGCACCAGTTTTGCCAAATTACTACCTACTACATTCCCTGCTATGTGTTCATGACTTTACACTCTCTGCAGAAGTACGCTGCTCAATTTTAGACCAGTACAGTTTTCTGGCATAAGTGTATAAACCATACTGACATTCCAGTCTATCATAGTTATACACAAGGGACGTGCAGTCAGGGGATTGATTAGAATAATAAAAAGAAGATACTTATGACACATATTCTGTGTCATAAGTAATTTCTTTATATTATGCTTCCCATTCCAGTCCTTTTAATCAGTTTGGGAGGCACTGATAGCAGTGCCTCCCGTTAACAATAGAAATGGGCTAAAACGGGGGGGGGGGGCAAGCACTGGGCCATAAAAGCCCATTCAAAATCAGCGGGGTAAGCGGCACTTATGCAAGTGCCTCATTGATGGGAGAAACCCGCCACTGTCAGCGAGGCAGATGTGATTGGACAGCGGATCCAGTACTGGATCCGCTTATCCAATCACCGATACGTGGTGGGCAGAAGCGGCGGCGGGACCCGGCGCTGCTGTGGCGCTGTCACTTCTGTACAGTAGTACGGGCGAGTGAAGCGGCGGCGGGACCCAATATCAGAGCTGCGCTGCCTGTCACTACAGCAGCAGGAGCTACGGAGGCAGCGGGCTGGGGACCGCACGGCGGCACTGGGCAGCGCTGGAACTGTAGCTCACCTTCCTCGTCCTCCGCTCTCCTCACAGCAGCACCTGCACCCTCCGGGACAGGGGTCCATCACTACACAGGCGAGGGGGTGGGGGTGGTGGTGGGTGAAGGGGGAAGGGGGAGGGGGCAGTTGTACTGGGTGAAGTGACTGGGCAGCTCACCCTCAGATTACCTGGACTGCAGCTCACCATCAGATGATCAGGTGAGCTGCAGTCCAAGTGATCTGGGGGTGAGCTGCAGTCCAAGTGATCTGGGGGTGAGCTGCAGTCCAAGTGATCTCGGCCAGATCACTTGGACTGCAGCTCACCCCCAGATCACTTGGAATGCAGGGACAGTAAGGAATAAATAAAATAAATGTAAAAAAATTATATATATATGTATATATCACAGCCGCCCGCCGCTCACTGCTGACCAACGCTCACTGCCGCACGCTGCACCGCCACTGAAAGCTGACCACCGCAGACCACAACTGGCGGTGGTCAGAGGGACATCAACGCTGCAGCAACAAAGGACAGCTTAATACCGCCGCATCCCCCGCAGACCATGGGCTCCTCCGCCGATGATGACGACAGTCCCTCCCGCACCTCCGCTGCACATATCAGGTAATGTTCCCCTGCATTCCTATGTCTCTGCTGTCACTTTCCCTGTCCCTTCTGTCACTCTCTCTGTGCCTGCTGTCACTCTCTGTCACTACTGTCACTCTCTCTCTCTGTCCCTCCTGTCACTCTCTGTCACTGTTGTCACTCTCTCTCTCCCTGTCCCTGAAATGTGTATCATACCGTGTGCTATAATGTGAAATTCGTCTCATACCGTCAGCTATAATGTGAATTTCGGGTCATACCGTGTGCTGTAATGTGAATTTCGGGTCATACCGTGTGCTGTAATGTGAATTTCGGGTCATACCGTGTGCTGTAATGTGAATTTCGGGTCATACCGTGTGCTATAATCTGAATTTCGGGTCATACCGTGTGCTGTAATGTGAATTTCGGGTCATACCGTGTGCTATAATCTGAATTTCGGGTCATACCGTGTGCTGTAATGTGAATTTCGGCTCATACCGTGTGTTGTAATGTGAATTTCGGCTCATACCGTGTGCTGTAATGTAAATTTCAGCTCATACCGTGTGCTGTAATGTGAATTTCGGCTGATACTGTGTGCTGACATGTGAATTTCGGCTCATTCTGTGTGCTGTAATGCGAATTTCGGCTCACACTGTGTAGTATAAGGGGAAAGGGGCACCAGTATAGTATAAGGGGTCCTACTACACTGAAGGACATGCCCCCATTTGAGTGGCCATGCCCCCTGTTCCGGAGGCGCGCGCATAACCAGTGCCTCCCCAGCCAATGTACTCACCGCACGTCACTGTTATACACAAACAACATGATGTATTATCTCTTATTGATACACAATATCTTATATCTCTCTTAACTTTCTAATTACTAACTTCTGCTGTCTCATATTATATATGATAAAGAACACCCCTATCTTTCCCACCTCTTATTGTTACAATTGCCATTGATCCAATGCAGGGACATACAGTCAGGGTAGGCAGGGAGGCAGGGCTTTGTCTGTCATACTTCATGTCATGCTCCAGAGTTTTGGTGTAAAAATGATTATCTATAAATTATCTTTTTTGTTTGTAGTGATAATTTTTATAATTAAAACTGACCAAATCTATGGAGCTCCCTGGAATTGCATGGAGAGATGAAAGGTGAGACAGTCAGCCTCACCTCTGATAGTCAGACACTACTTGCAGAGCTGTGGGCAGGGCCACACCACGGCCTGTAATACTGCACAGAAAGAGAGCCTAAAGAGGCATACCTTAGTGTGTCAGTGTTGGAAGCTGGGGGGGGGGTGTGCCTTGAGCACTTAAGGACACTTTAGATGTGTCATGTGACCAGGACATCCACTGCTCAGAGACTGGAGCTCAGCAGAAGCAGCATCATGGGGGGTAGGAGAAGACACTGTGATGCAGATAGGAGAATCAATTGACACTTAGGGGTCTATTTACTAAGCCTAGGTTGGAGATAAAGTGGTCGGAGATAAAGTACCAGCCAATCAGCTCCTAACTGTCATTTTTCAAACACACATTGTGACATGGCAGTTAGGGGGTGATTGGCTTGTACTTTTTCTCCGTCCACTTTATCTATCTCCATCCAGGGCTTAGTAAATAGACCCCTTAAGCTTAGTGTAGTGAGGGGAGAGTTACAGTGAGCAGGGCTGTAACTAGGTATGTGCAGAGTGTGCCACCACAAATAGCGCTGCAGGGTATGGGGCGCTGTTGGCAGCAACTTGTCAGTTATCTGTTTTAATTACTTTCACTTGTAGCTTTCCCCATTTTGAAGCCCAGCATCTCCTGATCACCCCTGTCTCTTACCCCCATTTTCTTCCGTCGCTACTACCCATACAACATTCATGAACTTAACTTTTTTGCTCTTTGTTATTCAGTCACACTGTGCTTTATTACATTTTAAGATGCTGACATACCCGGGATTTGAACCCATTGCCTGTGGCATTGCAGTCAGACACTCTGCAATACGCTATCTGCCCTTACATAGAAAGCTAGAGAATTCTAAACTAGAGAATTCTAACTACTTGAAGCTTACCTTGTACTTTGTGAAAAAATTACCAGCATTGCAGCTAAGCAGATCTATGTAGTGTGTGGCTGCAAGAGATTGGATGTGTGACTGCACTCTACATAGATCTGCTCAAGCGCAATGTTTTTTTACAAAATGCAAGTATCTTCATATAGTTAGAGATCTCATAGTTTTTATAAAGGATTAAATAGCTCAATGAGTAGGGTGTTTGACAGGAATGCAACAGGTTATGGGTTTGAATCCTGGGCATGGCAGTTTATTGACGTGTTATTTAATAAAGTATATTGTAACTGAATTAAAACAAGCTCTAAGGTTAAATCCATAAATTGTGTTCAAATTTTGTCATGCCCTTTCCGCACAAGGGCATGCACCTTATGTCCCTATTGTAAAAATGGGGTGGGGGGGGGGCACTTCTTTTTCTGGCACAGGGCTCCTAAAAGTCTAGTTATGGCTATGGCAATGAGTACGGGGTGAGACAGGCTACCGGCACTTAAACCCATTCCCATGTGCCATTCACCTCACGTCACTGATCTAACGTACTAAATAAAGAAAACTCGAGTCATATATTCTTGGCATATATATTTTATGGCATATAATATGTCCATTATTTATGTAAACTATTATTTACTATAAAACATAAACTGTGTAATCCACTCTGTTAGGTCTACGCCTATAATTCCATCAAGACACAAACTTCAAAACACCAAATTGATCAGGCCCTAATTGACAACGACACATAACCTTTTCACTCTCGCAAAAGATGTTATGTCCTCCTTTCAGTAATATTACTGCTGAATGTCTCTGTAATGCTTACGCCATCTATAGATGGTGATAGTGACAGAATTTCAGCTTCAACAAAGCCTTCCAGATATTGCAGAGTCCCCGCCGCGTGAACGCGTCATACGTATGACACAAAAGCTGGTGGCTGGCAGCAGTAGTCTACCAGCAACAGTGTGATACTTCCAAGATTGGGGATGTCGCTGGACCTCGTTGGAGGGATAAGTAATGTAAGATTCCAACAGCGTTTTCATGAGTATCACTGCGATACTAAGGAAAATATGCCACTGGTAATAAGGTTCATTATTAAATGGGGCAATTAGTACTGTATGTAAGCATTTCCTATACTTTTTATACAATACTCTATTTAGTGCTACACACTTTTAAACCAATCTGTAGATTTTCTGAATGTCTTACAATTATTTTAGCAGGTCACTTTTGCTTCAGACTTGGCATTACCTAACAGTAGCACTGATTTCATTTCCATGAATAAGATTATACATACATTGTGCCAATACATTTCAGGCCAAAAGAATGTATCCCCAAGTGTGTGATGCCCAAGGACTTTTAGAGCAAAAAAGGAAGAGTTAAAATGATATTTCAGCAGCTGCTTAGACACTGTTAAAACCAAGGAGTTGGCAGCTAGTATCAATGTCATTGTACAGCATTTATTGTTCCGCTTCCTCCTAAGGACAGATGTGTGAACCTTGCCACAACTTAGTGTCCTCGTCCATATCACTTTCAAACATTCTGTCTACACTGTTATGAGATTCCCTCCTCTTGTTTTCTATGCCCTCCATTTATAATCATTTAGTGTATACCTGCTATGTTTTATTTTTATTCATTTTCTGTTGCTGTACATATAGCTTGCAACCACTATGATTTTTATTGACCATTTTGTATATTTAAACTTTTCTAAACTGTTTATATTTTTTATTATCAGTAGTAGTATACGGCTATCAAATAATAAATATATAACATTATATAGATGAACAACTGTGTTTTTTTCTTCTCTCAAATGTCTTTATTTAAACTTTTCTAAACTGTTTATATTTTTTTATTATCAGTAGTAGTAGACGGCTATCAAATAATAAATATATAACATTATATAGATGAACAACTGTGTTTTTTCTTCTCTCAAATGTCTTTATTTAAACTTTTCTAAACTGTTTATATTTTTTTATTATCAGTAGTAGTAGACGGCTATCAAATAATAAATATATAACATTATATAGATGAACAACTGTGTTTTTTTCTTTCTTAAATGTCTTTATTTGAATTTCAAATAAAGTATACAGTATAAAAAACATAAAGAACGTAACCACGGCCGTACAAAGGACCTAGTCCCAAAGGATATCAATACACAGTACCGACCTGTCGAGTAATTATACATGTAAGTAATTTTGACATTTTACAGTAAATCAGTACACATAGAAAAATTACAGTAATGTTGTATATCAAGAAAGCATACACCAAGCATTTGAATGGGCAAACTACAATAAAAAGGTAAGTATGCAAGTGTGTGATATACATACCTATATATAATTATGATATACATTAAATAAAAAGATATCTAGGATGAAAACCGGACCCGTGAGGAATACCTGGATTAACATATCAGACAATTACTCATCGCAATATCACTTTATGCTTTGGATCACAGACCCACACGGCCATTACTGAAATGGGGAAACTCTTTCTGAATTTTTTCAGGAAAAAGGGGAAAAAAAGTGGGGGGACTAGGAGTGTAATAGGGGAGGGGGGGAACTAGGAATGTAGCAGGGGAGGGAGGAAGGGAAATAGGGGTAAGGAATATTGTATCCATTATTCGACCCTAAGGTTAAGGTTACTGTTGACAATTTTATCTTATTCATTTCTAAGACACTCATCTCAAAATATAAATATACACTTAAGAAACAATCATCATTCTTGTATCATTATGCTTAATAGTTTCTAGATCTATACTTTAATTTCATAGATCTCGTGAAAATGAGATTGATATTTTCGCCGATTTAGAGGCAATATGTGGTCCCCACCTAGATAGAAAAGAGCTTGATTTCTTCTGGCTGTCAACCGCTGCTCCATACTTATCAAATGATATGTATCTCATCAGAAGGCATTCAACGTCTCTAAGCGTTGGAGTATGTTTATCCACCCAGAAGTTTAAGATTACTTTTTTAGCCACTGTGGCTAATATAGTTAGAATGGGAATCAGGTGTGTGTTAGCTACTGACAGATTCCATACATCAAAATTTGCAAAAAGTAAGGCAATGGGATTTAAGGAAACATGTAGTGAAAAAGATACGTTTATAATTTAATAATCTTATGGCAAAATGTTTTGATGTGTCCACAGGACCAAAGATCTTGAAAAATCGTTTATATATTACTTTAATATGTACTTCTTGTAAAACAGAAGTTCTCAACACACGAAGCATTTCCTCAAAATGTTTAAATAAAATATCTTCCTGAATTAATAAAGGTACATCCCTACTCCAGGCCTCTGTGGATTGTTTCCAAATATTACTATTGAAGGGTTCTAAGAGTTTGAGGTAAATATATTTCGGTTTATATTTATTTAGTTTAAATTTAGAAGTAATGCCTCTCAGCGAATCAATCTGATTCCTAGCAATGAGGAATTTTGATATGGAGGAAAAATAAAGTGAAAGTTGCAAATAAGGGAAGTGACAACTGCTTGGGAGATTGAAGTTTCTCTGTATGTACTCAAAGGACATCATCTCACCCCCAGGGTCAAATACTTGAGAAATAGCCATTAAACCTTTTTGGTACATTCATCGAAAAGCAGGGATATCTATACCTGGGGAGAACATTGGATTACCCCAAATCGGGATCCAGTCAGTCCACAGCAGATTCCGGTCAATTTTTTATATTAATCAACCGCCACGCTTCAAAGGTATCCTTAAAGAACACATTATTATATATACACATATTTAGGAATGATATGTTTAGGAGCATGCAGTAAAGCACTAAGGGAGTATGGGACAAAGAGCGCGCACTCTAAGGTAAAATTTGAGTAATTATTTTGTTCCAGTATCCAGTCCAAAGCGTATATAAATAGAAGTGTCTTGGTATATAATGTTAAGTCCGGAAGTCCTAATCCTCCTGATTTTTTTGACATTTTTAGCTTTTTAAGTGCTATACTAGGTTTTTTTTATTTCCATATAAATTTCGAACATATCCTATATATGAGTTTAATATCTCTTGTTGATACTTTAAGGAGAAGCAACTGCATTAAATAAGTTATTTTTGGGAACACAATAGCTTTAATCACTTCTATTTTACCTAACATGGAAAGAGGGAGGTCGTGCCATGATTCCAATAGTTTTTCCATTTGATTGATAATCGGGGAGAAATTATATCTATATAGGTTTTCTATTTTGTTAGGTATTTGGGTACCTAAGTATTTAATTTGGGATTTACCAGTTTTAATAGTATTCAGATTATCCTCTAGCAGAAATACAGATACAGGTCCTTTTAATACAAGTTCGGATTTGCTAATATTTTATTTATAGCCTGAGAATGAGCTAAAATGAGATATAATCTTAAAAACAATGGGGATCGAATAAAACGGGTTTGATACACACAAAATCATGTCATCTGCAAAAAGTGACACACAAACATCCTCCTGTCCTATCTTAATCCCTTGGTACATGGGGGATTGTATCAAAGTAATGGCCAGAGGTCCTAATGCCAAATCAAACAAAAGAGGAGACGGGGCAACCCTGCCTCATCCTACGCATTATAGGGAACTTATCGGATACTAAACCATTGCAAATGATTCTTGATGCAGAATCAGTATAAAGAATTTTTAAGTAAAAAACAAATTTATCTGGGAAATTAAAGCGGTTTAATAACTCAAATAAATTATCCCAGTGTACCATGTCGTAAGACTTCTATGCATCCAAAGATAGAATTGCCCTAGGAGTGTTCGACATGGCACACTGGGAATCACAAACTACCGATAAGACTTTCCTTATATTTGATACCAGATTCCTACCGGAGATGAACCCCGTCTGATCCCGATTAATCAGTTCAGGGAGTATAGATTTTACTTGATTCACCAAAATTTTTGTTAAGATTGTTTAAGAGTGATATTGGACGGTAAGCTGGGATCAGACAGGTTCCTGCCCGGTTTAGGCAGAACCCTCAGCATTGCAGTAGTAAAGTTTCTTGGAATATTTCCTGATGAAAAAATTGTATTATAAAAAGATACCAATATCGGAGCAATGGCCATCAGTTTATATAATTCCGGGGTGAATCCATCAGGACCAGGGGCTTTACCTATATTTAAATTAGAAATCTCTGAAATCACCTCCTGAGAAGTTATCTGAGTTATTAATGTTTGTCCGTCTGATTCTGATAATAGAGGTAGGGGAAAATTATCCCAGAACTCTTGTGCTTTTAGGGAATCTGAACTCAGAGTAGAATAGAAAGATTCATAGAAGTCTTTCAACACTTCAGCAATTTGGGCATTTGATGTGGTTAACGAACCATCATTTCTTTTTAGAGGATGAATGGTAGAGGGGGATCATTGCCATTTAAGCAAATTTGATAGTAGTTTACTAAACTTGTTGGCAGATTTATATAATTTAAAACTTCTAGTGAAGAAATAAGATTCTTCCATCTTTACAAATAAGGCCTCAAATTTAGACGTCACCTCCTGATATGCCTGTCTATTTGTAAGTGAGGGGTCAGATTTGTATATATGAAAGGTAGATGTAAGCACATCATGTGCACTCAGAACTTTTTGCATTGTATCACACTTACGAGCCATAGAGTAAGATATGATTTTACCTCTCAGTGTCGCTTTCGCAGCCATCCAGTATAATACTGGATCTGCTGTGGATTCATTGTCTCTACCATAATTAACATATGCTAACTTCACCACCTCTTGCAATCTACTAGAAGTGTGTAAAGATGATGGGCACCTTCAATTAATTAAATTACCTTTCTCTTTAGTCACTTTTAAGTTGACCCAAACCCCTGCGTGATCAGACATGTTAATTGGTTCCATATCTGATTTAACAATTTTTGGTAGGAGCACACTGGAGACTAACACATAGTCTATCCTAGACATAGTGCCCTTGGAAGCTGATAGACATGAGAAACTTCTACCTGTTGGGTGCATAATTCTCCACACATCAATCAGATGTAGATTCTTTGTAAGAGTTTGTATCCCCAATTGTGGCAATTTATTCCCAACTATACCTGTGTTTTGTCTATCTAGATACAGATCTGAAACAAAATTAAAGTCCCCACATAATATGATCATTGATTGTGAATGAGGGGTCAATAGGGAAATTATTTCAAGAAAAAATGGTTTCGAGTAAACATTCGGTGCATATACATTCAAGCATACAAATTGTGACTTGTCATGGGACAAATGACACAGTACATACTGTCCCGATGGGCAGAGCTGGATTAAGGCTTGGGGGGGCCCTGGGTATTTAAAAGAGGGGGCCCTGTCAGCATTCTAATTGTTGGGATACCGGTGTCTTCATGTGAATGCCAGCATCCCGACCGCAGGGATTTTCTACATATATGATATATTTATATATATATATGTATATATATATATAGAGAGAGAGAGAGAGAGAGAACACAATCTCCCTTGTTGCGCTATATTAAAAAATATGTGAATAAGGATTTGTGGGCTGCCTTATTACACTAGGTTCTCTGCTAGTCAGAACCAAAACACACAATAAACACAACTATAGTCAAATTGGCTCCCCATGGGGTGGTATACACCTGACCCCTCTTATGTTAGTATCTCTTTCAATATATCTTACAGAGAGCATAAAATACACAGGTAGTTCCAATATACAGAGTTTTTTATTAAAACATTATTAAAATATCAATTATGTCCTTATATCTTTAGATGCATTAACAGATGACAGCCTCCTCACATAACATGGAGGTTTGATTTTTCATAGATGATCAGATTGCTTCTTTCATGAGATCCTCCTTCCAATGATACAGGTTGGAGGTTACATCAAAGCATAATAGAATACCTAACATGTTTCATCAGATAGACTTCATCAGGGGTGTATCTTCATCAAAAATATGTGTTCCTAAGGTAATATCTCTAGACAATATTTTCCATCAAACAGGCCTCACGCAGTTAAAAAGGTGAGTATTGTTGCCTGATTGTGTCTACAAAAGGCATATGATACTTAGGACGTCACAATTGTGAGAGGTTCACAGGAAAAAACTCTGATTCATTCAACCATCTAGTGAAATGAGCAGTGCATCCAAGTATCAAGTGATTCTTCATACATTACTGGACAGCTGAGCCGTCGCTCAGCTGTCCTGTCTGTGCTGGGCTGCTGGCTGTTGCCGCTTAGCAGGCCGCCGGCTTTTGCAAGTGAGTGGGGACAGTTCTCGGTAGCGCTGCACCACAGATCGGATCATAAGAGAGATCCGATCTGTGGCATGGCGGGAGGCCCATTTGGAATGGGGGTCCTGGGGTACTAACCCCCAGGGCCACCCCCTTAATCCGGCTCTGCCAATGGGCCCTGCACAGTATCAATTATTTCAATAGGTAATTTCGCCTGTGCCAGAATTGCTACTGCCCTTGCTTTCGAATTGTGTGAAGCTGAGCCTATCAGTTTCCAGTGCAACATATTTAATTTAAGCAATTCACTGGGAATGAAATGAGTTTCTTGAAGGAAGATTAAATCGAATTTTAACTTGTTTAAATACATAAGAATGAGTTTTCTTTTTGGGGGGAATTTATACCCCCCACGTTCCAGCTTCCTATTTTAAGTGACATCTTTCAGTACTAGAGAACAGCAAATAAACAATGTGGTTAACTGTAATTAAATATGCAGTATACACAGCAGCCGAATAATGTACCTTAACGCCCATGGTTTTGAATGGAACATAGTAGGTTGGATACAGGTCAGAAATAGTCCATTGAGGACTAAGTGTGTAAGGGAACTACAGGGAGAAACATACAAAATACAACAAGAAAACAAAAAACAGCACGGTAACAAGGTAGAAGTTACTTTATGACTTCCGCACAGTTACATACTTAGATTAAAGTAGAATATACAAATTCTGTGTGCCTTAGAGCTCCTGAGCACAACAACACCAATCATTATAGTTAAAACTTTGAAAATAACTGAAGAATATTTATAAAGTGGTCAGCCAGTCCACTTGAGCGGAGAGACTCATATTAACAAAAGGAACACAGTCACAAAGTACAGACTAATAGGTGTTTTCTGCATACCGCCAGTCTCTTATAGTGCCATATTACTCAGATCAACAAAGAGGTATTCATAGACAGACTACATTTGAATAGTAGAGGTAAATATATATATAAAGATATGGCCTTCCAGACAAGAATATTAATCACAATCTGACATTTGCGCATTTGAGTCTGCTGCAACACCCTTTTCCTTCAGGTATTCTGCTGCGTTGGATGCTGATAAGATATCTTTGAAGCATAGGCCTTCATAGATGCACAGCCGCGCATGGTAAAGGAGTGCAAATTTTCACCCGTCATGGATCTAATGTGAGTATAATGGAGCAAAGTCTTTTCTTGCTTTGGTTAACTCAGCAGAATAGTCTTGAAAGATTAATATTTTATGGCCTTTCCAGGTAATATTTCTTTGTTTGCACGAAACAGCCCACAACAATTCCTTGTGTAAGTAATTGAGAGCCTTGAAAATCACAGCCCTGGGTCTGGCTCCCTCCTGTGGTCTCACAGGACCAATTCTATGTGCTCTTTCTATGATAAAGTTTTGGCATCTATCTTGGACCTGTAGTAATTCCAGTAGAGACAAACATAGAAAATCAAATAATTCTTGGCCATTAATGGACTCCGGGAGCCCTATAATTCTCAAATTTTGTCTGCGGGACCTGTTTTCCAGATCTCGGACTTTGTTATGTAAATGATAACATTCCTCCTGAAGTCTGCTAACCTGTTTTTTTCTGCTCCGCCACCTCTGCAAATGTCTCACCTAACCGGTGTTCCATTTCTAACACTCTCTGTACAAGCTGAGAGAATTTCTCATTATTTTCTGCAGCTTGGGCTTTTAAAAGGGGACCTGTTGCTTGTCAGATGTCGTTCGCCATTTCCCCTTAAGTCCATATGTGAGTCCATATGTGGCATTACCTTATCCTGTGGTACAGGGGAATCTGGAAGAGAGTCACCCTCAGACATCTCCGGTGTGTCAGTATGCTGGGAACAGTCCCACTGAGGCAGGAGGGAGAGCGGTGGTGCTACCACGTGAGGAGCAGGCGCCAGCGCCATCTTAAGCTCTGTGCGGCATCTCTCCTTGTCTTTCAGCGCTCGTTTTATTTCCACTCGGCATGGCTGTTAAGTATTTATCCATGCAGTGTACCTGACTCTGCAGGGTCTCGCTGCTTGGGGAGTCATTTATAGAGGCTGAAAAAAGCCATGAAATTGCTGTGATCAGCGCTGTTACCAGCTGAGCTCTCAGACGTGGCTACTGCACATGAAGCAGCCGGAACCGGAAGTCTCTGAACAATGGTGTTTGGGGAGTGCTCAAGAATTAAACACTGCTGTAACCGTAGATTCCTTAAAATCATCATCTCTTGACCTTGTGGGTCTTATGTTTATGTGTAATGTAAGGTGATTTTTAGTTCAGTCAATACATTTTAAAATATATAGACCTCAAATATTTTTGTCTGATTTAAACCTTTTTGGGTGTACTCTGGTATAAGGGTCTCTATTTCAGGCACAGCTGTCCAAAAAATCATGTCTACTCTTCAAAGTCTCTGAAGGACTGAAAGATCTTTAAAGGAATCAGCCGCGTTTAATTCTTGACTGCCCAAACACTGCTGTTCATCTAGTTAATTTGTTCCTCGCTGGCAAAGGACATTTGGGGACAGTAGCCGATTTTCATAAGGACATTGAACATAGGAACAAAGGGGGACATGTCCTAAGCGTGATAAAAGTGGAGAAGTGAGCCAGTGGAGAAGTTTCCCATGGCAACTAATCAGCTGCTCTGTATACTTTTACAGTATGCAAATTATAAATGTTACGTCAATGCTGATTGGTTGCCATAGGTAACTTCTCCACTGGCTCACTTCTCCCCTTTTATCACTGCTTAGTACATCTCATCACTTAAGAACTGTTTTAAATTGAGGGATTTCAGGCGCATTTTGCTCTTTAAATATCACATTATGTGTAATATGATGCAATGTCAGTAAGTATAGTGTAGGACTTTATAACTGGTGGCTCATTGGTCTGACTCAGTCACAAATAGCCTTTTTTGTTGTGTTCACCAGATTTAATTTGCGTAATGCACAAATTCTGTTGCACCACCAAGTGCCTGAGTCAGAGGTGGACACTGTGGTGACATTGGTTACAAACAGACAATGGGGTCTATTTACTGTACTAAGCCTAGGGTGGCGATAAATTCAACGGAGATAAAGTACCAACCAAGTGGCTCCTAACTGTCATTTTTCAAACACAGCCTGTGACATGGCAGCTAGGAGTTGATTGGCTGGGACTTTATCTCCATCCACTTTACCTCCATCCAAGGCTTAGTAAATAGACCCCTATGTTTTTAGTCTACAAATGCATTCGAGCTGCACTGTGCATGTGTCCCAATGGTTACCACACTAAGGTGCAGAACAAAGTTGCACACAGATACATGCTATTTCAGTGGGCATTTCTGGGTGACTAATCAGGCACGGGAATGTTGTGGACAGTGCCTGTGTCTAAAGATGCAGTTGAATGGACACAAATGGAGATTCTTTGTCTCCACAAGGCTGGTGCAATCTCCGAATGGGATCAATGGTGGATCTTTGTATGGCACATTAACACAGCAGTGTCTGCCTCAGTAAGATGACCATCAGCCACCAAATTAGCATCAGGATGCAGTAGCTGCATCAAAAGATTACGTATACCTCTGATTCACTTCCCAAGTGTGGTTCCAGGCAGGGGTGTAACTACTGCCAGAGAAGCCCAAATACAGTGACGCATGTTTATACGCTCCAGTCCCCCATTCTGCTTTTTTCAACATATGTGTATCCCAGTACATGCTCCTTGTTTTGTTTTTATTTCCACTATGATCATTAGACATATTGTCATGCTCCCTCTACCCACCCACACAGGGTCGGACTGGCCCACAGGGGTACCAGGGAAACCACCGGTAGGCCCCATTGCCTGAGTGCCCACTCCTTCCTCTAGGGATCAGGTTCCAGACTATGAATTTGTATTATACATGGTAGATATGTTGCATTACACTGCACTAGACTATTGTGTATTTCAAACCTCTGTGGAGCCTGGCCACACACCCCTTTGTAGGCTGACCACACCTTTAAGTATGGGCCCCTATCACTGCATTCCCCCGGTGGGCCCTTCATGCCCCAGTCCGACACTGCACCCACATTTACTATGGAGCCCAATGATTTGTGAGTTTTTCCCGGGTTACAAGAAACATTGCACCTAAGTTAAGTGTGTGAGACCCTTAGGAACACAAAAAAATAATAAGCTTTAATATATATCTGTAAGCATTGTACTCCACTGTGTACTGATTTTCATGTACTATGTACATTTGCTCTGTTCTAGAAAGACACATGCACACTGTGAGGTCTTAGCCATATTTTCTTAACCTTCTATTATTATTATTTTCTGTTGTACTTTTGACTGCGGTAACACAATGCCAAATATAATGCTTCACCAGGCTATGTGAGAAGGGCATCATCTATCAAATCGTCTAACTCAGTGATTTGTGTTGTCAAGTTTCCTCTATGCTGTACTTAACAGCTAAAACACTAGGGCAGTACAATTGTGATGTGTTAAGGTAAAAGGTTTAATTTACTGGTTTCCAAACTATAATTACCACCTGTTTTATCTCATTAATGTCAGTTCTGTGAGGTCCTTTCCATCACATTGATTGACAAGGCATTAATACATTATACACCTTCACATACTGTACACTCCTTGCTAAGTGATAGGCATTGTTATGTCCTCAAAAGAAATCATGCAAAAATAACATTCAAATTAACAGCAATTAAACCAAGTTTTAGATTTCATAATGTGCAAGTATCACATTAAAGCCATCCCACAAAGATTACCCTTTAAATGCACAGTAATATCTACTTCATCTCCTGACGGAATGTAATGAGGACAGAAACTGGAAATGTAGCGTCTTTACACATACTGAATCCATATATACTGGTGTGAAAGCAAGCAGTATCGCTGACTTATAATAATAATAATAATAATAATAATAAAATATTTTTGTTGTTGGGTCTCAAAATAACATCTTATATTAATATAGGACAATTTTCAAGTAGATCTTTCTGTATTTGGTGAGATTTGTTTTTACATTTTGATACAAAAAGTTTCTGATGGATTGGTCTCTGTATGTTTTTTGGTTCAAGTAACAAACTGATCTCCAGTTTTGATATTTCTATATACTTTCTTTACTAACGGGCATATTTATCACAATCCACATTTTTAATGCGGATGTGATAAATATTTTTCACATAAATTCCCAAATTAAAAATGAATATTGAAGAATTTACTGTTTTACCCTTTTCACACCGCACAAATAACCCGGTATCGACAGGTCAGTGCGCAGTGTGAAAGCACCATGGCGAATTCCTGGGTCGCCTGACCCGGTAATTCAACCTGGAAATTAAGCAGTGTTATTCCTGGGTTGAATACCGGGTCAGTGGCAGCATGAACGGGTTGCCGAGTCGATGCGACCCGGGACCCGTACTCTACATAGGAAGAAGCGGCGCAGAGATGAGCTCATCTCCAGCACCACCTACACCTTCCGCCCCCAATGACACCACAATCCCCACCCCTGGATGGCAACCCGACCCGGTGTAGGGTCAAATGCTGGGTCCCACCCGGTAAGGACTAATTTCCAATTACCGGGAGAAACCCGGCATTTGCGATGTGAAAGGGGTATTTCTCTTGCAAGAAGACAGCCTCCAATAAGAGTCCATCCTAGCAAAGAGCTGGAAAGTGTGTTAGTGCTTCCTGGTTCTGATACCCAGCAGCCAATGCGCATGTGTGGACGTCAGCCAGTGCATAAGTCAGCCAATGAGAGTACCCTGAGTATGGAATAGAATAGATAGACATAATTCACACCAGGATATGTTGCAACCGAATGCTGCTTCCCTATGTGTGTAGGCTGTCCTACAGTGAACAATGGGTAAGCAGTTCAGGCCAGAGAGCATGGAGATGGTATGGGCAACTACAATATAGCTCTCAGGGAAGGTGTGTCCGGTTGCATATGCAAGTATGCCCCTGAAAAGAAAATGAGTGTACACAGTACCTGTGTCCAGGGAGGGAGATAGCTGGTCGCTCAGGTGACCGTATTATTGCCTATGTTGGGAAGGGGGGGGGCGATTACACTGGGCTTTATCAATCGGAAGTCCACCTCAGTACAGTATGGAAGCACATCTCAGACCCATGTAGATTTCTCTTGTGCTTTCTTTCTGGAAGTCAATACTCCACCAGTCGGTGTAGACGTTATACTCTCATAAGAAAAATATGTCAAAACTACAAAGGGGCAGATTAAATTGTTACAGGGATATTTAGCATCCAGTTTAAGAGCCTGGGAGCTATGCTACTGATTTCCGTGACCAGGCTGCATGTATCTCGGATTTCTGATCACATCCTCCGGAGGGGTGTAGTAGGGTATGCCGGCGGCCTGTGTTACATGTTGCAAATTAGCTTCCAGAGGTGACTGTGATGTTCTGTCCTTATTAAAAAGTAGAATTATAGACACAAGCAATATGGCAGTATTCAGCTCACCAATTTCCTTGGCTACTACCAGGGGAACCTTTCTCAATGTGTATTAGAATTGAACAGAGGTCCTACAGTCAAGTAATGAATCTGGATTGAGGAACAGCTGTGCAAAGTTCTAGTAACTATTTTTACCTGGCTTCCCAACTTGCCAACAATACATCATCCCACTGTCTCCTCCATTCTACAAGTCTGGAATTCTCTGCGGGTGCAAAACTCCATTTCATTACAGATCTCCCTGTTTACCTCATTTTTATTTAATTGCTCATTCGCCCCAGGCTTAGACGTTATGACATTACAACACTGATTTTCTGCAAGTATTTTTTGGGTTGTGCAGCTGGCAGGGGCTGGGAGCATTCACTCCTGTACTGCATGATGTGCTACTTGGACACTTGCCTCCTGTAGAGGAATGACGCTATTTGCAGATACGTCACTTACTCTCCACCAGTCACCTGTCTGTGCCTTCTTGCAATAAGAACATCTTTGTGTTTTCCCTCGTACACTTGAACTTGCCATATCTCAATTATATTATCTTTAACAGATCAGGGGCCACATGTAATGCCATGCAAGTTTTTAGGCAATTTACAACTTGCACCTTCTCACACTTTCAGAAGGTGCAAGTTGGTGCTTATATTCGCACATGTAATGCAGTGTGAGTTTATAGTAAAAAAAACCTCTACCTGCATGCGTGGTCTGGCGAAAATACAGTCCAGAAACCTAGTGGTTAAACTCGTATACTATAATGTAAGTTTCATTACATTGTGCAAATTTGGCAGAAGCATGCAGATCAGTGAAATCTGTGCATGTTTCTGTCTGTAAAAGTATAGAAATAGTTAAAAAAGTAAAAAATAAAAATAAAAAAAAGGCGTGCAGATCCCCGCTAAAAACATAACCAGCACCGGACTCTTTGAGCCGCTCCTTGTTGCTAAAATACAGGAAAAAAATTGGCTAGGGGTTCCCCGTATTTTAACAACAAGCACCAAGCTCTTGCACCACTCCTGGTTCCAAAAATATGGGGGGAAAAGGACATAGGGCCCCCCGCCCCCGCATTTTTAAACCAGCACTTGGCTCCACTAGTTAAGGAGATAATGCCACAGCCAGGGGACACATTTATATAGGTCCCTGCTGCTATGGCATTAAATCCTCAACTAGTCAACCCTGGCCAGGGTTCTCTGGGGGAGTGGGGGCCACCCAATAAAGGGGTCCCCCCCTCAAGCACCCAAGGGCCAGGGATAAAGCTCGGGGCTATGGCCACCAACCCAGTGCTGTGAGTTGCGACTTCATAGCTTCTTTGTGTAAAGAAAGATTTAGATATTGTCTTTTGCTGTGGAACTACAAGTCCCAGCAATCCTCCCCCGCATGCTGGTACTTGGAGAACCACAAGTACCAGCGTGTGGGGCATTAAAGGGCCTGCTGGTACCTGTAGTCCCACAGTAAAAGAAATGCAGTGCATCCGGAAAGTATTCACAGCGCTTAACTTTTTCCACATTTTATTAGGTTACAGCCTTATTTCAAAATGGAATAAATTTATTTTTTCCCTCAAAATTCTACACACAGTACCCCATAATGACAACGTGAGGAAGATTTTTTGAAATTTTTGTAAATTTATTAAAAATAAAAAAATAAGAGATCACAACTACATACGTATTCACAGCCTTTGCCATGAAGCTCAGAATTGAGCTCAGGTATGTCCTGTTTCCACTGATCATCCTTGAGATGTTCCTACAGCTTAATTTGAGTCCACCTGTGGTAAATTCAGTTGATTAGACATGATTTGAAAAGACACACACCTGTCTATATAAGGTACCACACTTGACAGTGCATGTCTGAGCACAAACCAAGCATGAAGTCAAAGGAATTGTCTGTAGACCTACGAGACAGGATTGTCTTGAGACACAAATCTGGGGAAGGGTACAGAAAAATATCTGCTGCTTTGAAGGTCACAATGAGCACAGTGGCCGCCATCATCCATAACTGGAAGAAGTTCGGAACCAACATGACTCTTCCTAGAGCTGGCCAGCCATGTAAACTGAGCGATCGGGGGAGAAGAGCCCTAGTCACGGAGGTGACCAAGAACCCGAAGGTCACTCTGTCAGAGCTACAGCATTCCTCTGTGAAGAGGGGAGTACCTTCCAGAAGGACAACCATCTCTGCAGCAATCCACCGATCAGGCTTGTATAGTAGAGTGGCCAGACGGAAGCACCTACTTAGTAAAAAGCACATGGCAGCACACCTGGAGTTTTCCAAAATGCACCTGAAGGCCTCTCAGCCCAGGAGAAACAAAAATATCTGGTCTCATGAGACAAAGATTGAACTCTTCTGCGTGAATGCCAGGCATCATGTTTGGAGGAAAGCATCACTCATCACCAGGCCAATACCATCCCTACAGTGAAGCATGGTGGTGGCAGAATCTCCCCGGCTCCCTGCGCTCCCAGCCATGGTCAACTACAGGTTCCTGTCCACAACATACAGAACGGGATGAAACGCGTTGGGTAATTATTACTGACTCTCCGCTTTCCTATGTGATTGACAGATAAGCATTTATATTGTCACAAAATTGTACGAGTCCATTATTATGTTTTTTTGTTATATTAAATGTTTAAAAACAGTATTACACTATTAGAGTTTTTTCCCTCCTGGGAGCATTCTCATTTTAAGGTGCTTTTGTCTGATGGATGACACTGAGGCCTCCATCTGCTCATGCTGTATTTTGAAAAACGTGAGTACTGCCCTGTTATATTAATTTATCTGGTGCTGCACCCTCAATATTGGTAAATAAGCACATTACCATAAGGGTGTCCTTTTCAAAAACTTTTTTGGCACATTATAGCACTATAGCACTTTTTTTTCTGCACGATTCTTGCACATTTTTTGCACCACTAGCACAGTGACACTTTATATTCTGATCAGTGCACTTTATTGATACATTGTCTTCCATCTCCCATCCACGTGGAATACCACGTAAATATCCGGATGGATATAAGAGGAGGAGTCTAACAAGGAGGAAGACCGAGATGAAAATAAATCTTTTATAAGCACATATCAATGTGTGTCTGGTAAGCATATTTGGTTATTATTTAAGGACACTTTGTTGAATCACTTTTAAGAACACTGAAGGTGCGGCTGATTTACCTTTGGAACACTATTTAGAACTGGTCTTTTTGGAAATTGGACTGTTTTGAAATCTGGCTGCTGCCACTGAATATTTTGAAGTGTTTATATGTTTATATGTCTGACTAGCTAAGCTAGTGATTATTTGTTTTAAGGCGCTTAAGTTCTTTTTGAGTATAAGGCTGTAGCGCTACTTGCACCTTTCATACAATATATATATATATATATGTATATATATATATATACAATCATACTCACCTATTCCCAGTGTTGATCGGTCCTCTTCAGTCCTTGTAGGCATCCAGGGTTTAAAAAATAAAAAAAGCATCAACCCGAAGCAGCCGAACTTAAAGGGGACATGAATCCCCTTTTCCCGAATGACGGGTCCCCTCGTGACTTCTGTCACTTAGAGACTCGCCAACCAATCAGGTAGCACAACGTCATAGTGCTCTCCTGATTGTCTGTGCGCTCCCGGCCTGCCATTCAAACAGAGCATAGGATATAATGGGGGGGAAAAAATCCCCATTATAGTCTGTGGTGGGAAACTGTGGTCTACCGCAGACCGCAAGGTTAAGTGAGGTCACTCTTGTTAAATTGTTAAATCACAGATCTAACTAATTTGTATGAATGACAGTTCTGTCTGTTTTCCAGCGTTTGGGATCAAATGGTCGACTGTCATTTGCTCTCATCCAATACCAGATTTTCATTCCAACCAGCTAGATCTGGCAGATGATCTGCCAGATAATTGTATATTGTATGCCCAGCTTAAGTGTTTGAAAATGAACAGCTGAACAATAACAGTAAACAGGTATTTGAACATTTAACTTTAACAATTGCAACTTCATTACACTCTTAGCCTAAATAAGTAGTTTTATTTCAAATACACCTACTCTCCTCACGTGCAGTCCACAATACGTCATTTATGTCATCATCTGCCCCTGCGGGCTACTGTACGTCGGACAGACCATCAGAACTTTCAAAGAACGCATGGCCCTTCATCGATCGGCCATCAAGGCCGCTATTGAAGGCAAGGATAACGACCAGCCAGTTGCACGTCATTTCAAACTTTGCCAACATCCATTATCTAGTTTGAAATACCAAATAGTGGACCATATCCCCATTTCCACCAGAGGCGGCGACAGACAGAAGCTACTATCACAGTGTGAAACACGATGGATTGTCCGGCTTAACACCATAGCTCCGCACGGACTTAATGAAAAAGTAGCATGGAGTATTTTTCTTTAATGTTTCCCCGTAGTGGTTTAATTTTTTGAGTCTAGCTTTCATTGTTTCCTTACATATGTAAGGTTGAGCCCAGTTCAGTGCTGCTGGATGTGTCTATTGATGTTCCAACATTAGCCTACACTTATTTTGGTTCTGATTGTATGCAGTATATACGTGTTGTAACCAATCATTATTGTCTAATATGGCTTTAACTAGAAGTAGGTGCACAGGGACCTTTATACAAGGACGCTCATTGAATGTTTTCCCAGTGTTTGCAAGATACAGTTTGTTTTAAATTCACTACACATTGCTGGAAACGCTACCTCGTTTCCCCTAGAGTTTTACGTGTCACATTTGTATCTGCCACAGTTCACATGCACATTGCACTTTATTGTTATTGCACTCCTCATTGCTCCCGTGAGAGGCGCTGGGCCGAGCGTGTCTGGTTGCCTGGCGACGGCAACGTCATCTCTCGCGAGATGCGCTGGGCCAAGCCTTGCCAGATTGCCTGGTGACAGCTACGTCATCTCCCGCGGCCGGACGCCGGGACTGCCGGAGGCGCTCCCGCCCCCCGCCCTCGTTTGGTAGCAGTGGCGTGTGTAAAGTACTTAAGGTAAGAATTGTTTAAACACTGTTTGCTTCACCATGTGTCCTTGAAAAAAACACCCGCCGTGGTGTTGAAACGTCGGACCCTCATGTTGTTTTTCACATAAAGATTTACTTTTTTTCACTAAATCCGTGGAGTGCCGCCTGGTTTTGTGACACGGGGCCAGTGGACATCTGTCCCCCATTATCGCAAACCCTTCACTGTATATATATATATATATATATATATATATACAGTCATACTCACCTATTCCCAGTGTTGATCGGTCCTCTTCAGTCCTTGTAGGCATCCAGGGTTTAAAAAATAAAAAAAGCATCAACCCGAAGCAGCCGAACTTAAAGGGGACATGAATCCCCTTTTCCCGAATGACGGGTCCCCTCGTGACTTCTGTCACTTAGAGACTCGCCAACCAATCAGGTAGCACAACGTCATAGTGCTCTCCTGATTGTCTGTGCGCTCCCGGCCTGCCATTCAAACAGAGCATAGGATATAATGGGGGGGGGGAAATCCCCATTATAGTCTGTGGTGGGAAACTGTGGTCTACCGCAGACCGCAAAGTTAAGTGAGGTCACTCTTGTTAAATTGTTAAATCACAGATTTAACTAATTTGTATGAATGACAGTTCTGTCTGTTTTCCAGCGTTTGGGATCAAATGGTCGACTGTCATTTGCTCTCATCCAATACCAGATTTTCATTCCAACCAGCTAGATCTGGCAGATGATCTGCCAGATAATTGTATATTGTATGCCCAGCTTAAAGGGGGGTACTCACGGGAGAGATGTGTGCTGAGCGATCTTAACACAGACCGCTCAGCACACATCTCTCACCCCGCTCAGCACAGCGCGATGTGCTGAGCGAGGGGGAAAGCCGACGGGGGGCCGCTCACTTCACACAACGGTGAAGTGAGCGACCCGCTAGATTGAGCCTGCATGCAGCCCAACCTAGCATCGGCGATAGCGATGCGCGGGGCCGCGCATCGCTATCGCTGGAGGGCATACACACGGCAGATCCGTGCTTAAAATCTAAGCAATCTAGCAAGATTGCTTAGATTTTAAGCACGGATCTCTCCGTGTGTACCCCCCTTAAGTGTTTGAAAATGAACAGCTGAACAATAACAGTAAACAGGTATTTGAACATTTAACTTTAACAATTGCAACTTCATTACACTCTTAGCCTAAATAAGTAGTTTTATTTCAAATACACCTACTCTCCTCACGTGCAGTCCACAATACGTCATTTATGTCATCATCTGCCCCTGCGGGCTACTGTACGTCGGACAGACCATCAGAACTTTCAAAGAACGCATGGCCCTTCATCGATAGGCCATCAAGGCCGCTATTGAAGGCAAGGATAACGACCAGCCAGTTGCACGTCATTTCAAACTTTGCCAACATCCATTATCTAGTTTGAAATACCAAATAGTGGACCATATCCCCATTTCCACCAGAGGCGGCGACAGACAGAAGCTACTATCACAGTGTGAAACACGATGGATTGTCCGGCTTAACACCATAGCTCCGCACGGACTTAATGAAAAAGTAGCATGGAGTATTTTTCTTTAATGTTTCCCCGTAGTGGTTTAATTTTTTGAGTCTAGCTTTCATTGTTTCCTTACATATGTAAGGTTGAGCCCAGTTCAGTGCTGCTGGATGTGTCTATTGATGTTCCAACATTAGCCTACACTTATTTTGGTTCTGATTGTATGCAGTATATACGTGTTGTAACCAATCATTATTGTCTAATATGGCTTTAACTAGAAGTAGGTGCACAGGGACCTTTATACAAGGACGCTCATTGAATGTTTTCCCAGTGTTTGCAAGATACAGTTTGTTTTAAATTCACTACACATTGCTGGAAACGCTACCTCGTTTCCCCTAGAGTTTTACGTGTCACATTTGTATCTGCCACAGTTCACATGCACATTGCACTTTATTGTTATTGCACTCCTCATTGCTCCCGTGAGAGGCGCTGGGCCGAGCGTGTCTGGTTGCCTGGCGACGGCAACGTCATCTCTCGCGAGATGCGCTGGGCCAAGCCTTGCCAGATTGCCTGGTGACAGCTACGTCATCTCCCGCGGCCGGACGCCGGGACTGCCGGAGGCGCTCCCGCCCCCCGCCCTCGTTTGGTAGCAGTGGCGTGTGTAAAGTACTTAAGGTAAGAATTGTTTAAACACTGTTTGCTTCACCATGTGTCCTTGAAAAAAACACCCGCCGTGGTGTTGAAACGTCGGACCCTCATGTTGTTTTTCACATAAAGATTTACTTTTTTTCACTAAATCCGTGGAGTGCCGCCTGGTTTTGTGACACGGGGCCAGTGGACATCTGTCCCCCATTATCGCAAACCCTTCACTGTATATATATATATATATATATATATATATATATACAGTCATACTCACCTATTCCCAGTGTTGATCGGTCCTCTTCAGTCCTTGTAGGCATCCAGGGTTTAAAAAATAAAAAAAGCATCAACCCGAAGCAGCCGAACTTAAAGGGGACATGAATCCCCTTTTCCCGAATGACGGGTCCCCTCGTGACTTCTGTCACTTAGAGACTCGCCAACCAATCAGGTAGCACAACGTCATAGTGCTCTCCTGATTGTCTGTGCGCTCCCGGCCTGCCATTCAAACAGAGCATAGGATATAATGGGGGGGGGGAAATCCCCATTATAGTCTGTGGTGGGAAACTGTGGTCTACCGCAGACCGCAAAGTTAAGTGAGGTCACTCTTGTTAAATTGTTAAATCACAGATTTAACTAATTTGTATGAATGACAGTTCTGTCTGTTTTCCAGCGTTTGGGATCAAATGGTCGACTGTCATTTGCTCTCATCCAATACCAGATTTTCATTCCAACCAGCTAGATCTGGCAGATGATCTGCCAGATAATTGTATATTGTATGCCCAGCTTAAGTGTTTGAAAATGAACAGCTGAACAATAACAGTAAACAGGTGTTTGAACATTTAACTTTAACAATTGCAACTTCATTACACTCTCAGTCTAAATAACTAGTTTTATTTCAAATACACCTACTCTCTCCAAAACAATTAAATCATTCCCTTTCCTTGCAACTCACTCCTCTGTACACATTGCACCTCAACTATCCCATCCCATCTTATTAACACCCATGAGCTTTACATTTATCTTTATACATTGACAATAACATCCACAATCTGTCACCATAAAAAAAATCACAAACCTCCTACAGCTACATTTCTCTCTCTCTCTCTCTCTCTCTCTCTCTCTCTCTCTCTCTCTATCTCTCACACACACACACACACACACACACACACACACACCTGCTTCTTTTAGCTAATCACATTTTACCAAATCCGCCCCAACCACTTGCTCCAATCACATTCACCTGATTCGCAGCAAAATATAAATCCAGCTAACCTCACAAACATCACATGTCTCCCTGAACCCTCCAAATCACTAAAATGTGCCTTATGGAATGCACGCTCTGTCTGTAACAAATTAACATACATCCATGACATCTTCAACCTGCTGGCCATAACAGGAACGTGGCTCACACTTCACACACACATCCAGACCTGGTAACAGTATAGGAGGTGGGGTAGAAAATTTTACTTTTCCTATCTCTCACATACACAGTTCTAACACAGGTTCCATTACTCACATTCACATCATTTGAAGTACATTCTATCAAGATTTACACGCCTTTCTCTCTGCATGTTGCAGCTGTCTATCGCCCACCTGGGCAACCCAACCAATTTCTGGAAGATTTGTCTACCTGGCTCCCTCACTTTCAATCCTCTGACATCTCCACCATCATCATGGGTGATTTCAATATTGCTATGGATAGTCCAAAATCTGCTGCTCTAGCCTTCAAACTACTCTCCCTAATCTCCTCTCTCTACCTCTCCCAGTGGACAGACTCCTCCACTAATCAGGAGTGCCACTACCTTGATCTTGTATTCACCAGACTATGTATGCTCAGTTTCTAAATTCACTAACACACCTTTCCCTCTCTCAGATCACAACCTTATCACCTGCATGCTTTCCTCCATTACTTCAAACTCATTGTCACTGAAGTCCACCAATCCACCTCAAACCCACAGAAATAATAATGCTATTCATTTTCAAGACGTTTCCTCCTCTCTGCAACAACTGCTCTCACCAATTTCTGCATTCACTTCTCCTGAGATGGCTGTATGACACCTTAGCCAGACTCATGAATAGCCCTTGATGAAGTGGCTCCAGCTACTCATCACAATCCATGCAGGCCTAGATGTCAACCATGGCACTCTAAATTAACAAAGCACCTGCAAAAACTCTCATGTAAAGTTGAACTTAAATTGCGTAAATCTCGTACTCCAAGCAACTTCCTCACATATAAGACTACCTACCACTCCTATTGTAATGCCCTGGACACTGCCAAACAAACATATTTCCAAACGCTCATCTCTGCTCATATTTCCAAACGCTCATCTCTGCTCAATTAAGCTACAGTTTAATACATTTAAATCACTTCTCAACCCTCGCTCACCCAACTCACCAGCCATTACCAGAGCACAAGATTTTGATTCCTACTTCAAGGACAAGATTGATAAGATCCAAGATGAAATGGTATCCTTTACCTCATCAAGTGATCTGCTCAATACACTACCTGAACCCTCTGACATTTGATACTACAAATGAAGATGAAGTATCAACACTCTTTCTATCCTCCTACTCTGCTACCTCTCGTCTTGATCCTATACCCTCACAAATAAGTACAGCTCTGTCTCATGTGCTCATGCCGACCTTAACTAAAATTTGGACTCTCTCTCTCTCTCTCCACTGGTATATTTCCTTCACTGTTCAAGCATGCAGTGATTACTCCCTTTCTGAAAAGACAAAATTCTGACCCAAACTCTCTCTCAAACTATCATCCCATCTCTCAGCTCCCATGCTCATCCAAGCTACTTTAGAGACCTGCCTACACTCGCCTCACACTCTTTCTTAACTCACACAACTTCTTGGACCCATTTTAATCAGGCTTTCATTCCCAACACTCCACAGAGACAGCACTGACTAAAGCAGCGAATAATCCGGTTACTGCAAAGTCTAAAGGCCATTACTCACTTCTTATTCTAGATTTCTCTGCTGCTTTTGTAAGTTGGAGTACTGCAAGGATCAGTCTTAGGCCCTCTGCTTTTCTCAATCTATACCACATCTCTTGGCAAACTAATGAGCTCTTTTGGATTTAATTGTCAACTGTACATGGATGATTCTCAAATCTACCTATCCTCCTCTGATTTGTCATCATCTGTATTGGTTCGTGTCACTGAATGCCTTTCTGACTTTTCATCTTAGATACCGTCTTGCCACCTCAAACTGAACATTTCCAAAACAGAACTGATTATATCTCTACCGCCCAATTGTAGTTACCAACCTGATATCTCTATCACTGTTGAGAAGTCAACAATCAATCCTACCCCACAAACTCACTGCCTAGGTGTCATCCTTGACTCTGGACTGTCTCCACAATCAATCTGTCTCAAAATCATGTTACATGTATCTAAAAAATTATCCAAAATACGACCATATCCTACACAAGACACTGCAAAAACTTGAATCCATACTCTCATTATCTCCTGCATTGATTATTTCAACAAAAGCCAAAGAGGTATTACAAAAATATACACCTGGCGCTGTCACCTTACAAGGTGAAAGCAGCTAGTCTCGGGGGACTGATCCCAGTTCACCCAAAGATATAGAAAACAAAATCGAAGAATGAGACAGCGCTATTCACTTTGTATAAAATCCTTTTAGTTTACTTTTTTTATATATAAAAAGAATACAACATACAAATATACAGTACAGATATTATACTATGGTACCGGCCGGTATTAATATTAATCTATTAAGAATTATTTAAAAGATATGCCATATCAAGGCTGAATATTTCCACAATAAATCAACTTTTCTAACCACCTGCGTTACCGGACTCTTTGTCCCTTTAATGGGAGTTCTTATTCCTAGAATCACTATAACACAGTGGTCAAACAAGCTAATCTGTTTGGACACTATCAACACGATCTTAACCAAATACAATATATATTATAATTTATAGGTAGTGTCCATTCATTGTAGCAAATTGGTTTATTAAAACACTGAACATGTAGTGCACGATGCAGCTGCACATGTTATATCTGCCCTCCCTGCAGTGCACATGGTTTTGCCCAACTGCTAACAAATTTGCTGCTGCGATCAACTCTGAATTACCCCCATTGACCATAAATAATTTGAGTTGGCCCTGGACCACCAATCCAGGGAACTCCTGCAAGTACCCTGAGGCATCCCTAGGGTGCCATGGCACACAGTCTGAGAACCACTGATATATGCCCCTTTATCAGAACAAACTGAGGAAGTAAGACAATTCAGAAATGTTTTGATATTTAAAAGACTCGACAGGACAAACAAAATTCACAACCAGACAAAACTGTTATTATTAGTACAGTACATAGTTGTGAGATTATCTGATTTTTTCACACATTTTAAATTGAATTAGAGAATAGGAAATTATTTGTTTAAAGGATGACACACTCCCATTTTTCATTGTATAACATACATTATTTCACACAATGCAGCAACTCCTAGTCATCTACAAATATAAAAGGCCATAAGATAAACGTTCATCTGTGGCTATCCAGCTGTTGTGGAACTACAAGTGTCAGACTGACCTGTCAATTTCTCACCTATTATCTAATACAATCACTATACCATTACTGAAAACACTATCACTGAAACTTCTGGTATAGCACAAAATACATTTACGGAGCAGTTAACAGTATAAAACCACCATCCTGTGGGATTATTTTTTGTCTTCTGATATTTATTTCATACAGGTGTTTGCAATCTTGCAAGGTTTATTTTTTGGCTTTTGAGCTGAACATGCCCTAGTCTTGTCAGCTGTTAAGTGGGTCTCTTTTTAACCTATAATGGAGCAGGAAGATTAAAGGTGAGGTAATGAATTAGTACTGGTGACAGCCCAGCATGCTGGCCAAGCAGCAGGGGGCTTTCTTTTGTTTTCATCCTTTTTGGCCTTCAATGTCACATTGCTCCTGTGGGAACCAGCCAAAAAGGAATGTGTGGGTGGAGCCATGAGCACAGTGCAAGTGGCAGGTCCTCCCAATGACCAGAGGGGATCTGACATTCCTCACCCAGAATGTATTCTGACATCACCTCCATCACAGACCACAATTCAGCCCCACGTTAACACTTGCATGACTTACGCTTCCTTAATTTCAAAATGTAAGACAAAACACACAAAAAAACACAGTTGAAATGCATATTTTGATACATAAAAGTAAAATTATTATTATTATTATTATTATTATTATTGATACATTTATAGATTGTAGAAAACGTAGATTACTTGTTTTTTTGTTTTTGTTTTTTTTTGCCTGATATTCCGCAAGGAGCTGGCTAGTGTGAACAATTGTAACTATATGTTTCATGCACTAACATTCTTACACATAAAGAGTTCTTTTTAATAGAAATCTTATACTTTGTATTATGAAAAGCCACTGGTTTGTCTGCCAGTATTGCCAAATAGAGTCACCATACAGCCATGATAGTGCCTGCTTTGAAATCTATGTAGTGGATCTACTTTAAACAATAACAGTTAAAACATTCAAACTATAATCACTATCAATATCTGTGGAAAAAAAACAAATAGTAATTACATGTATTTATATTTATTGGACCTACTCCTTTTAACTCATTAATTTTATTTAAAAAAAATGCATCATTATTTTATTTGTTATGCTTTCTTTGTTAAAGGTATTTGGTTTTCCTATTTTCTACTGATAATGAAAAAAGTTATATATTTTTTTCATTTGACCTACAAAAGTCAAGAAAGAAGAAAGCACACAGGGCTTATGTAATAGTCTTCGAGCTGGACGCTCGGCTGAAATTCTGCCCGTAATTTTAGAGCAGCAATCATTATTAGGCAAAAACCAACCTGGTTTTGTCTTTTGAATGATTGCTGCTTTAAAAACACGGGCAGCTATGCAGTGTTAGTCCATGATTTTGGGAAGACTATTAATCAGTGACTGAAAAATGTTATGTATAATATTTGTTAGTGTTTTAGAAAAACGGAGAGCAGTTATAGGGGGTCTGTTTTTCCTTCACCACATTTCCGCATAGCTGCATCAGTAGTGCACTGACCAGCCTAGGGTTACCCCAAAGTCATGATATCTATGGGGCTAATTCAGATGTGGAAGGAGTGGCTATTGCTCTGTATGTTACTGCATGGGAGGCGTCTATTACATGCAGATGCCGCCAGCTGCAGTACTGATCCGACCTGCATCCTAGGGCCATGGGTACATGCAAGCCACCAATCTCAGAGGCCAGGAATTCCCAGTCCAATGACGGGGATCCCTGCGCTCTTCTCTCCCCCTAAATGGCAGCAACATGCCTAAGTTTACACAAACGGTATCAGACAGTCAATCACTGACAGTCTGATGCTGGTCTGCTTCCTACATCGCAGGACACATTCGCGCATGTGTAAAAAGTGGGTCCCTCGCGTGCACAAATTAGGAACCAGATCCAATGGGATCTGAATAAGGGCCCATGTTAGCAGAAATCACAATGCTGGAAGTGGCCGAGAATACTCTTTCAAAGATCTCAAAGGTACTTCTCCAATCTCCATAGTTGTCTACCCTCCCGCATTCTGCAGGAGACTCCCTGAAGTAGCAGCAATCTCCCTGACTCCTTGAAGAGTCCATCAGTCTCCCTGACTGCACCTTATTCCCATTATGCAGCTGTTACATTTTTTGGGGGGAAAATCAATTAGAGATACATACATTCAAATGTGCTCAACAGAACCATTTCTCTGCATTGATTATAAGGCACAATGATCCCTATGGCAATATACATTTTAAACAAAGGTTTTTTGACCACTTACAGTATATGGAACCTCTTGTAAAACACAATACACAAACAAATCCTGAAAAATATCCGTGTCTTTTCATCAACAAGTAGATCTTACTATCTTTGGGGCTCATTTACATTTGAATGTAAGTCATTTTTATGACACGCCTCCCATATGTAGAATTATACATCAGCCTGATAGGTGTTACTTTCACAATCTCCCTAAAATGCTAACTTGTCCCATTAAAAGTATTGACCTTCGATGAAGTGCATCTCCAGGTACACATATAGCAATAAATCTTCATACACACAGAAATTAAATGTAATAACTAATTTAGCAAAACTGCAACTTCATATGATCACATGATGAGGGCCGCCCAGCATGCGCAATTAGATCATGATTACAGCAACAAGGGTCAACCCCTGCCTGCGCAGTCTGGCTGCTAAGACAGGCACAGCAGCCCATGTTTCCCTTTGCAGCAGCTGCGTGTGACATTATGCAGCTGCCCTGAAAATGGTCCAGACCCACCTGCATTTTTTATGCCATGCCCAGCGAATGCCGCGTCACCATCCCCGACCGCCCAGCAAATGCCTCTGCCTGTCAATCAGCCAGAGGCATTCACGTCACTGAGATGCAATCATATTTTCTGACTCGCGCACGTGCTGAACGAGCCCTGTTCAGGAGCAATTGAACCTGAATAAGGCCCTAAGCCTAGGAGGTGAATAGGGCACTTAAGAAAAGGGGGCCCCTGTAGAATTGGGGTATATTAGATTGTGCATACACCCTAACATGATCCATTCCAGGAGGAACAAAATGCTCTCTACCTGGTCTTCCCTCTGAATATATGATTGGTGTTACCTGTGTTGAATTATTTAATTGGCAAGAAAGGTGTTTCAACACATGTGATTGCAATCATAAAGTAACTTAAGAGCATTTTATCCCTCCTGGAATGGGTCATGTTGGGATGTATGGATTGGGTATATTAATTTTAAAACAATGGTGTATATTAGATTGAACCTAATAGTTTAATTTAATAATGCATGGGTACTGTTTATAGCTCCACCTAATTGAAAGACAACTATTGTATAACATTTTCTTGTAGTGGAACAAAGACAACTTAAACAACCTAAAAAATACACATAAAAAAATAAAATCTATGCTTGATCTTGTCACATGCAAGAATAGCAGCAGCCTCTGTACACACTGGAACAGGACTCAGGAGGTCTCACTCTAGTCCATCCTTAGATAACAGGTTACACAGGATCCAGACAATCAGGCAGGAAGGAGGAGAAGCTGGGATCCCTGTATCACTTACAGCTCTTTACACCATCCTATCTCTCCTCTGGTCAGAAAGCTCCTTAGGTAGGTCATGAAACCTGATACTCCTGTGTCTCTGCCTGCACTGTATACTTTACTGCTCGCTTTCTGGCTGCCTGGTTCTTCTACTGCATAAGAGGGAAAGATGTTGATGTCAGTGTCCACCGGCAGGTAATCAGTTCTCCTTGACGCTCCTATGAACGCCAATGCAGTAAAATAGTGCTGCAAAGTGGCAGCTCACTTTACAGCACTGGAGGTCACGGCATCCAGGAGCCCCGATGACTGGCAGCCCCCCAGGAGCCCTGATGACTGATCCCTGGGTACGTGAGTATTATCAGAGGTGGGAGGGTTGTGGTGTGGGGGGAGAGTTTTCGCGAGGTGGGGGGTGGCGGCAGCATCGGTGGCAGTGCATGCGCAACACATACTCAGGGGTAAAAATACTCCAATAAGGCTGTGCAGTGGCATGCATCCCAGTTACAGAGCTTTCTCACAAGCTCTGTCCCTGCATGCAATAATTGATACATCCATGCAATCAATTATCACATTGCAGATTGGGACGATTGTATCACATCCCATTCGCATCCTCAGATATTTTGCAGAAACAGAACTTTTCCTGGAGTTTTAAATTCATAGGACAGAAACCTTGGACATATACTGTATATCTGCACTCAAACACAATTCCGCTGCTTTTATCACATATCCACCCCTCCTGTTCGACTTGTGGGATGAAACACTTGTAACTCCTACACAGCAGATATGAGACAGCGTATCTGCATTAACTATTAATTACACAGGTAAGCATACGTTTTACTTTCAGCATTATGTGAGCAAGAGCTGCGACAGTGTGTATATTGAGAATATTGGGAGATTCAGCAGCCTATTCTCCATAGCAGTGTGGTGCGGAGGATTGGCGCAAAGTGTATATATATCCTTGAAGTAATATTTTCATGTGAAATCATGATGTTTGATATGTATATATGGTGGGGAGGGGGCCAGCCCTGCCTATTTTGTCAGTCCCTGGCCCCAGAATTTCTGAGACAGCCCTAGGTGGCTATTTTAGGCGCTTAGTATAACAAGACTGTAGGTAGGGGAAATAAAAATACAGTGTTAACCTAAACTTTGGCACAAATTGCTGCCCTAGGTTGCCAAATGGCAGCACTGGGCATATGTTTACAATTTTCACAGTGTAGTCATTAAAAATGTTTGCCCTTGACTAACCATAGAGGTGCACCAGAGCAAATCCAAGGTGTTCTGTGGTGCTCATCATGTGGTTTGCAAATAGGGCCTAATTCAGATCTGATCACTGCTGTACATTTTCATACAGCGAGCGATCAGATCCGAACTGCGCATGCATATGCACCGCACTATGCCAGCACGTCGCACAGCTACAACTGGCTTTGCCAGCCAACGTTGGGATGGTGCAAAGGATCCATTCGCACACGACGTTCGCAAGGAGATTGACAGGAAGAGGCCGTTTGTGGGTGGCAACTGACCGTTTTCAGGGAGTGTCCGGAAAAATGCAGACAGGCTCGAGCATTTTCAGGGAGGGTGTCTGACGTCAGCTCTGGCCCCGATCAGCAGAATTCAATTGCACAGGATAAGTAAGTCCTTAGTTGCGCAAAGACTGCACAGAATCAGTGTGTGCAGCTCTGCTAAACATGCAATAGCACACTTGCACAGAGAAAATACACTCCCCCTGTAAGCGGCGACTATCTGATCGCAGGACCGCAAAAATCGCTGCCCAGTGATCAGATCTGAATTAGGCCCCTATTGTTACTGAGCATGTTTTGTTGCGCTTCAACATTCTACACTAGGAAATTTTGATGCCACTGGGAAATCTCACCACAGCAAAAATCTGGATGGGAGCGGTCCGCGAGGGATGTGAGATGTTATGCCGGTGGCAGCATTTTAATACTGAGTAAACGGCAACTCGCACCCTTCGCAGCTAATTGAATTGACGCCATAGTTTGTCCAAGTACAAAGTTACTTTCTTTTTATGCTTTGCTGCCAGCATCAGCAAGTCCCAATGTGTTCATGTGTGTATAATATAAACGGATGGGGAGAGAGAGAGAGAGATTTATGTATAAAGACAGACAGACACAGATAGATAATGGGGGAGATGTAAGAACAGGTGTTACCTGTATTTCTGGCCACGCATCATGTGCTGCAGTTACTGGTTCCCTGCATGTAGGGAAGTGATGTGAATGATGGAGGCGCTATGCATCCCTGTCATCTTTGGCGCTGCTACTGTATTAAGGAGACAGGGCGCAAAAATGGGTTGGCAAGTTAAGAGGTGTTAGTGGCACTGACTGTCCCAACAACTGCAGCTATCTATTTCAGCAGCTGCAGTTGTCATTGCCGCAGCACACATCACTGTCCCTAGCTGCCGGAATATGCAGCCAGGGACTAAGCTTACAAAAAACAATAAAGTTTTATTTTTTTAACAGCCACAAGTGCAACTGAAAATTATGATCAGCGTATGCACAGACTTCCTGCAAGTGCTGGTCACAGCAGCCTCAAGAGAGATTCGCCAGAGAGGTGAGTTAACATTTTCCCTCTTCTGAAACTAAGATTGATACATCCAGATACTACCTGACCCGGCTTTGATTTGAGTATGGTCAAAGCAGAGCAAAACATTTTAATACCATTAATAATACATTTCACCACATCTCCCCTAATGTCATAACCAGATCAAGGGGGGTGAGCAGAGGACACTGTAGCCGCTGGTGGAACACACTGACATCACCGGCTCTCCCTCTAATGCAGCAGAAGAAGGAAGTCTTTGTTCCACTGCGAGAAAACTTTATATAATAGTTGTCTCTTAATTATGTGGAGCTACAAACAGTACCCAGGCATTATTAAACCATTAGTTTAAATCTAATATACACCATTAGTTTACATTTAAAATCCACAATTTAATATATACCCATCCCCGGGTAGTTCCATAGAGGGCGCAGGCAGGATGACAAGATGTGGAGGCTCTGAATAATTGGGGCGGGCCCCCCTGTCTTAAGAGCCCTGGGCCCCCCAAGACTTAATCTAGCCCTGCCCAATATTAATGTAAAAAAGGCTGTACAGGTTTGCCCTAAATCATAATAAGGATTTACCACCTGATTTGACAAGAAAAGGGATATAATAAAACACCTGCATATAATAAGGCAAAATAACAATGACAAATAAACTAATAATAATAATAATAATAATAAGAAGAAGAAAATGTAGCATTTTCATATAGTATACAGTGGATATTTTCTATAGTAGTAAGGAGGAGGGAAGAGGATTGAAGTGAATGCTTTCCATTTCTTGTCACAAGGGAGTGAATCGAGATTTGTCTTTTCAGCATTGCCGTATCTTCTCCCTGCACATTGGTGTTTATAACATGCAATAAACAACAAGAAAGCCAGAAATATTAAGAGGAACATACATTACAATTCCTTGTGTGCCATACAGACAGAAACACCTAGCTTTTAGGAATTCCATTAAACACTCCACATCATAACAAGTGACTGCCAAGCCATCATTATTTTCTGCTTGTACAGATGTTTCAGTTTTGAACAGAATCCAGAAAGAAAAACCTCTATGGATGTGCACTTTGTAAGAAAAGAAAATGTATTTTAAAAACATTTGTTTCTAATAAACACTATATTGCACATAGCTTGCCATTTCATAACAACTCAATTTATTGTTTGAATATTGTTTTGTATTGTATTGTTTTTTCAAAAAGTTATGCAAGAAATATCTTCTCAATTTTTCACCTATAAATTACCACCAAGCAATGCACGTGTGACGGAATTCAGTATTTAACGCAAAATAGGAATGTTCAGTAGCACTTGCTACTTGTTATGCCTAAATACTGGGTTGTTATTATCAATGGCACAATGCTTGGGTAATCAATGCGACTAAAAGGGGGTACTGACGGGAGAGATGTGTGCTGAGCGATCTTAACACAGACCGCTCAGCACACATCTCTCCCCCCGCTCATCACAGCGCGATGTGATGAGCGCGGGGATGGACGGACGGACGGAGGGCCGCTCACTTCACACAACGGTGAAGTGAGCGACCCGCTAGATTGAGCCTGCAGATTGCTTTGATTTTAAACACGGATCTCTCCGTGCGTACTCCCCTTAAGGGTCGATTTATCACCATCTGCATCTGAGATGCGGATGTCATGTGATAACATCACCCTAACTCACAATGTGATAATTGTATACATTGCATGGATGCATCAAAAATTGCCTGCAGGGACAGAGCTTGCGAGAAACCTCTGTCCCTTCAAATGCCCTCCGCTGCATTATCGGGGTATTTTTTGTAAAAATAATGTTAAGAAATAGGCCTCTATAAGCTTATTCAGATTTGTACGTTAACCCTATGGTTTACACACAAATCCAATGGTGTGGGTTCTGTGCAGGCACAAGACCCGTTCTGCATGTGTGCAGGATGGATGGGTCTTGAGATAATTCCCGATATTGATAAATTTGGCAGCATCGCTTCCCCCATAGTTACCTACGGGGGATGGGCTGCTGCGGGAATGGAGGGACTAATCCCAGAAAACAGGTGTTTTCGGGGAAGTAGTCGCAAATATTGTTTGACAAATATACCACTCTATGTTTACTTGTGTACAGTAATTATTTCAGGGCCAAAGGCTTTGCTGCTATGAGTTGAGGTTACTACCTGGTGTCAGGCAGCAGGGTAGGAAGCCAGCATGCAGGTACTTTGAATTAAAAATGTGGAAAAAAAATATTTTACATTTTTGGTCGCTGAGATTTTTATTGGATCTAGCCTTCTATGCATGGACAGCACTATGGGCAGATAGTTCACATCCATAGGTGTGTGCACTGTGTGTCGGACACCCCCTCACACCACCTTCTCCACCCTTAGCAATCTATACAGGCAGTGCTGTGCTTCCTGATAGAAGGAGGTGCCTAACTGCCCCACGCCACCATACGCTGCGATTCCCACAACAGCCACTGAATGCCCGCTCATCTCGTCATGCGGGGGACAAGTCGACCAGCCCTTGAGAGGAGTAAGATGTCTCGCTGCTGCTGATCCCAAAGCAAGCTGTGTCATGCAGGGCCGACGGGTCCCCTCTAGGGCCCCTGAGCGGCAGAAGATCAGTGCGAGCCTGGCCATGCTTGATGGAGACTAGATGGAGACTGATGAGGATGACCAGAGGCCCATGGAGTAGGACGTTCTGCTGCTCATGTACCCAGGTGCACTCACTGTGCACAGAAAGTGTCAACATCAACAACATGGTCCCTGTCCCCAGCTCTGAGCACATCGCCGAGATCGTGTGGAGGCAGAGTTAGTTCCCCATGGCTCTGCAGGCAGGGGGGACTATAAGAGGAATCCCTGGAATGGAGACTAAAAAGAGGGACCACTAATGTCCCATGGGGACTAAAAGAAGGTATCCTTAATAGGACAGTGGGGAGTAAAAAGGAGTGATCCCTAATGGAACAATGAGGACTAAAAGGAAGGATCACTCATAAGGACAATGGGGACTTTAAGAAGGTATCCCTAATAGGACAGTTGGGAGTAAAAAGGAGGGATCCCTAATGGAACTAAAAGGAGGGAACACTAAAGAGACATCAACGTACCCAGTATAGCGCAGGGATGCAGACAGTACCAAATGCAGCTGGCAGCACAGGATGCTGAGGTGTAGTTTTGGGATACAAATGACTATGGGCTGCTGCATGTTATTCTGTTATTCTATTTTTATTTTAACAGGTTTTAATCCCCTCCTTCCCTTGGTGTAATGTGTGTAAGGTGCTGTACCTGACATAATGTGTGTAAGAGACTCTACCTGGCATAATGTGTATAAGGGACTCTACCTGGTGTAATGTGTATAAGAGACTCTACCTGGCATAACGTGTATAAGGGTCTCTACCTGGCGTAATGTGTGTAAGGAGCTGTACCTGACATAATGTGTGTAAGGGACTCTACCTGGCGTAATGTGTATAAGGGACGCTACCTGGTGTAATGTGTATAAGGGACTCTACCTGGCATAATGTGTATAAGGGACTCTACCTGGCATAATGTGTATAAGGGTCTCTACCTGGCATAATGTGTGTAAGGAGCTGTACCTGGCATAATGTGTGTAAGGGACTCTACCTGGCGTAATGTGTATAAGGGACTCTACCTGGCGTAATGTGTGTAAGGAGCTGTACCTGGCATAATGTATAAGGGACTCTACCTGGCATAATGTGTGCAAGCGACTCTGCCTGGCATATTGTGTGTAAGGAGCTGTACCTGGCATAATGTGTGTAAGGCACTCTACCTGGCATAATGTGTGTAAGGGACTGTACCTGGCATAATGTATGTAAAGGTCTGTACCTGGCATAATGTGTGTAAGGGGCTCTACCATGGCATAATCTGTGTAAGGGAATCTTCTGTAATGTAATGTGTATATGCGGCACTATTGTGTGGTGTGATTTGTATAACGGACACTACTGTGCATGTAATGTGAATTAATACTATTAATACTATTCTGTGGTCACGCACCTTCCCCATGAAGCCACACACCCAGGGCCGGACTGGCCATCTGGCACTTCTGGCAAATGCCAGAAGGGCCGATGGCCACTTGGGCCGGTCCAGCGGTCACTGAGACACGCTGCCGCTCAGCTGTCAAGAGAGGAGAGCAGAGCGCCTGCCAGCGCGGCTGTGTCTGGTGCTGCGGCGGCTTCGTTCAAACCAGCCGCCGGTTCGTGAGCCAATCAGAGCTCGCAGACCGGCAGCCAATCAGAAGCCGCCGGTCCGCGAGCTCTGATTGGCTCACGAACCGCCGGCTGGTTTGAACGAAGCCGCCGCAGCACCACACACAGCCGCGCTGGCGGGCGCTCTGCTCTCCTGATTCACCCCCGTCCCTCACAGCCTGGAGGAGCAGCAGCAGCAGCAGCAGTAGCAGTGCAGCAGCGGTAAGTAGCTGCAGCACTGGCTGCTGTGGGGACAATTGTATATCTGGCACTGTGGGGGCAATTGTTTACCTGGCACTGTGGGGGCATTTGTATACCTGGCACTGTGGGGGCATTTGTATACCTGGCACTGTGGGGGCAATTGTTTGCCTGGCACTGTGGGGGCATTTGTATACCTGGCACTGTGGGGGCATTTGTATACCTGGCACTGTGGGGGCAATTGTTTACCTGGCACTGTGGGGGCATTTGTATACCTGGCACTGTGGGGGCATTTGTATACCTGACACTGTGGGGGCAATTGTTTACCTGGCACTGTGGGGGCATTTGTATACCTGGCACTGTGGGGGCATTTGTATACCTGGCACTGTGGGGGCATTTGTATACCTGGCACTGTGGGGGCAATTGTGGATCTGGCACTGCACTATTGGGGGCATATAATGTAAATTTCGGCTCATACCGGGTGCTATAATGTAAATTTCGGCTCATACTGGGTGCTATAATGTGAATTTCGGCTCATACTGTGTGGTATAATGTGAAAGAGGCACCAGTACTAGATAGTATAAGGGGTCCTACTATTGTGGTGCATAATGCGTATAAGGGGTGTATGGTGTGATAAACTACACTGACGGACACGCCCCTTTTGAGTGGCCACGCCCCCTTTTCCAAACTTCACATTTACATACCCCCACTTAAAAATTTCCACTTCAACCACAGGTTGTGTGTATTTTAATAGAACATTATGTACGCTTGTATGTTGTTAGAATATTAATTATATTTGTAAGAGCATAGACTAATAAATGGGAGGAGTCAGGAATAGTAAGGGGAGGAGTCACAGAGGTGGGCCTGTGTGCTTCAAAAATGCCAGGGCCTATTTTTAATCCCAGTCCGGCCCTGCACACACCTATATTTTTGGTGCACGCCTTCAGCGCACACTGTCCCTATTTGGGATACAGGGTGAGGGGGCACCAATTTTCTTTCTGGCACAGGACACCAAAATGTCTATTTATGTCTTTCTCTGTGTACAGTATATGTGTGTGTGCGGGGGGGTGGGGGGTAGAAGGGGCATAATGTGTATAAGTGGCACTTCAGTTAGATGTATAATAAAGTATAAGTCATTCTTTAACTGTTCAGACCTCAGACCCGCTTTGTCGCATTATCATGGTGAGGTGAGTACATACTTTGGCAGTATGTATTAACTTGCTTGCTGCCAATATTGGAGTGCATTAGCTTACCTCTCTGGTGATACGTGTCCTCCAATATCAGCTTTATTCTGCAGCTGCACCAATAGTGCACATGCACCATCACACATGCTCCCCGGCCTGCTCACTGGACATGCACGAGATCTCGCTAATATCGCAAGATCTCACAAGGAGCCCGGAGCCAGCAGCGTCTGCAAGGGGCATTATGTATAAGTGGTGCCACTACTGGGAGGCATTATGTATAAGCGGAGCCACTACCGGGGGCATTATGTGTATAAGCAGCACTACTACTGGGGGCATTATGTGTATAAGCGGCCCTACTACTGGAGGCATTATGTGGATAAGCAGCACTAGTATATGCAATGTAATACGAATAAGATTGTGCTGCTATGTGGCGTAATTTGTGTGTACTGTGTGGCCACGCCCCTTCCTTGAGAGCCCACACCCTTTTTTCAATGCACGCTGTCCCCTTGTAAAGTATGGGAGGGCGCAAATTTATAGTTTGCAGGAGGGCACCCCTAGCACTGGCCCTGACTGTAAGTAAAGTTGTTTACACTCATTCGTCCCCAATGGAGACAAGACACTCCAACATGACTAAATCTGTCCTCTTTGGAAATCCATATCAATAACTATTCTACTCCCCTTAATGTCCTTTGTTTTTTTCATAGCCTACAACCAATCTCTAGTATTTTTTTAAGCATTGCAACTGCAAGAATATTTTATAGAAGGGAGGGGCCCACATAGGTAACCAGTTTTCCTTAAAATGACCCTGTTTACATTGTTTCAAAAATAACTAGCTGAAATGACTTGGAAAGGATAAAGCAGCAGGTGTCCAGCACAAAATATGTAATGGCACATTACTAAATATAAACTTAAAGAGGTCTTGGTTCCAGTGACATTCCAATGCTGCTGACTCTACAGTGCAGTGTTTCCATTATCAAGGTACTTTCTGAATAAATATATCAGTTTAAATAATGCACCCAGTGAATGCAAATGAGATAGGCTGGACATGGCAAGTGACCATATATTTAGCTGAATACTAATGCAATATAAATAAAAATTGCTATAAAATGGATCTATGTATCAAGTCAAAGATTCAAATACATGTCTGTATCAAAGGACAGTCTACCGCTTCTTTACATGCAAATTACACTACAGCTATGATAAACTGTATGTAGTTGTAGTAGACCACCTTCAGACACAGGAGATGGTGACAATTAGGCATCTTCAGGGTAAGTATTTGTATTAGATTTACAAATAGAAAAATAGGCATCTTTCACATAGTGAGGGCAGTTCAGAATCAAGTCAGTTGCAAACGCACTCACACAACTTGAAATCAACTAAAAGCAGATATGTGTCTGTATGCCGAGATTTCTACAGCTGCTCCAATCTATCCATTCACTTGCTGAAATAACGTTCATCATGATGCACATAACTCAGCATAGCCTGCAATTGCATCTACATGCCCCCGACACACCCTCACTCAACATAACCTTCTTGGGAAAGCCCCGTTACTGCTCAGTTGCATCTAATCAGCTGCAAGTGTTGTTACAAATGAGATGCATACGAATTAGCAAAAGAATGAAAAAGTGTAAGCTCTTTCTGCTAAATGGACTTGTGTGCAACACTGCACCAGCCCCAGTATCTACAAAAGCCTCTTACACTAAGTAACTATCATTCTCTGGGAGAGATGCATCAAACCTTGGAGAGAGATAAAGCACCAACCAATCAGCTTCTGTCATTTTAAAACCACAGCCTGTAAAATTACAGAAGCTGATTCTTCGGTACTTTATCACTCTCTAAAGTTGGATACATATCCCCCTCTGACTTAAATGTGAAAATACATGTGTTTGATTTACTGGGAAAACCAAAACAAGTAGCTACATTTATAAACTAATTATGGCTGTTGTAACAGTGTATGCATCATTTAACCTTCTAACCAGGGCCCTCTGACCTGGGTGTAGTATGTTCTGCCGGCGCTTGGGATCCCGTCGCCCAGCATACCGGGGTTGGGATCCCAACCACCGGCATGCAGGCAGCGGGGTGAACGCAAAAGAGCCCATTGGTGGCGCACTAGGCGCGCCACACTATTTATTCTCCCTCCAGGGGTGTCGTGTACACCCAAGAGAGAGAATAGTTGTCGGTATGCCGGCTATCGGGATTCTGGCGTTGGTATGGTGAGCGCCGGGATCCCGACAGCCGGCAAATCAAATGCCTCCCCTCTGACCTCTTTGTCTGTATGAGAACGCAATCTAAATTTATTAGTCAGTTTATTCTGATGCCAGAGCTATATAAATTCTATTAAATAAAAACCATTTGTAATCATTGGCAGATGCTGCCCTTGGGCTGCAGCACAGACCACAAATTACAAGGGGGGAGGGGGGGCAGTTAATAGATATAAACATACGCATACCTCCCAACTGTCCCGATTCCTGCGAGATAGTCCCGCTATTCAGACACTGTCCCGCTGTCCCACGGGTGGGGGTGCAGTTGGGAGAGTCTTTGATCACCAAAGCAGCGAGTGATCCCAGAATACATGCTGTGCGCATGCACACAGCATGTATTCAGTGCTGGGAGGTGAGCAGGGAGCTGTCCAGCTGCTCGGAGAGCGCTAGCACACACCCAAAATTAGGGGAAATGGGCCTGTGAAGACATGCCCACTATGCAGAAGCCACACCCATCCCACCAGAGGCCACGCCCTCTTCACAGGTAGCACACAGCTTAGTGTCTCTCCATTCAAATGTTGGGAGGTATGCATACATGTAATGTACGTAATATCAGTGACGTGCGGTGGGGTGAGGCAGGTGAGGCAGAGCCTTTCCTGCCATACTTACGTTTAAACCAGAGTTTTGACTGAATAAAATATATGAAAAATACTGATAATTTGTTTGAATTATCTTCTTTGCATTATTCTAATAATTTTTATAGCCCAAACTCTGGAGTAAAAAGTCTATGGCAGGTGAGGCAGTGCCTCACCTGTGTATCCTTTCCACACATCTCTAATCAAAACTCACCAGATTTCCAGGAGTTTATAATGCTGCACCTGTGTATAATGCCCAGATGTACCCTTTGGCTCATATATTGCATGTAAATCTGGCTCTGGGGTTAGCCAGTGCCTCCTGAGCCATTTAGCTCACCGCACGTCCCTGCGTAATATATGTGTTGGCTGCCGTACTCAGCAGCCCTGCTGTGTTTCACTAACCTGCCGCAGCACGGGACACAGTGCTCAGCTTGTCTTTCCTCTATAAGCGTGCCCCCATACTCCCAATGGCTAGTTTCACAGGAGTCTGGGGGTAGGCTTGTAGAAGAAAGATAAGCTGAGTACTGTGTCCTGTGCAGCAGCGGCTCAGTGAATCACAGTGGCTCTGCTGATCCCTGGCAACCAGCACATATATTACATACAACATTACACGTATGTTTATATGTGTTAACCACCCCCTCACCCTATGCAATGTGTAGTCTTTGCTGCAGCCCACAGGCAGCAGCCACCACTGTTTGTAATCATATAGCTTTAGCTCTTTAACTACCCATATGTTTCCTATGTTTCTTTAAAAAAGTCACATTATTGATTAGTTATGGTTATTACATTGTATAATTTATTTCTGTGCTTTTAAAATATTACTACATGTGGTGCGTATGATCCACATTTGAAGATATTTAATAATTCATTAAAGAATCAATAACTCCAGTATAATCCCTCATACATTTATTTTCAGTGGGAACACTGCTGGCTGAATGTATGATCCATATCGTCCATAATGCACAGCTTACTTTGTTATAGGCTAAGATAAAATGAATAAATGTCACTGCATTAAAATATTTCTATTATGTCCTTTAAAATCACAAACCCCATGGGCTGATGGACAATTGAATACAGGATACAGCTGACTAAATTTGTAGTGGAGAGAAGGAAGAGTTCTGGAGGAGTTGTAACATACAGTAGAATATGGAATAGAGGCCAGTGTAATGTGGTCCCCTCGAGCCTCTGCCAGTATCCTGGTGGGTCGGTCCAACACTAGTAATAAATACTGCTATGTCCAGATGAAAAAATCCAGATAGAGCATTGTGGGGTCTATTTATTATACCTTGTAGAGAGATAAAGTGGATGAGATAAAGTACTAACCAAACAGCTCCTAACTACCGTGTTACAGGCTGTGATTGAAAAATGACAGGAGCTGGCTGGTTGGTACTTCATCTCTACCCATATATTTTTCAAGGCTTAGTAAATAGATCCCATTCTTTTATGCAATAATATACATCAATGCAGATAGTTTTCCCTAAACATACAAATAAATAATTGGAACATACATTAGGAGTATTATAATTCCTAGAGCCATATAATAACAAGGCAGTATAGTCTGACTCACAGAAAACAATTTACTAGACAAGATATTCCTACATATAGGACTCTTCTTTGAAGAGATTTATTAAAGTGATAGTGCCCTCCACACAAGCTGTAAACAGTATACGGAGTGTGCACTCTTCCATTGTACTCATTGCAAATAAATGATAGATCCAGCAAAAGCAATTTTAAGTGAAAAGACTCATTATGAATTTAATTTGTCCCTATTGGGATTTTTTTAATCTGATATAGGTGTCTATATTAACCTATATTTATAGTGTCAACTCACATTTGTTCACGTTTTATACTTATTTTGATTTTTTAGATTAATACATTTAGAGTAATAAATGTAAAGTTAAAATAGCCATTTATATTTTTTATACATTTTAGTTTATATTAAATTTGTGAACATTGACATTATCTGACATAAAACGAATATAAAATATCCTTAGGTTCAAATATAACATTAATATTGTAAGTCCTGATGCTAGTTGCCATTTGGCTGTGATCAAGTCATCAGTTGTTAATTGTGCCGCCCGGCAGCAAGTGATAATTTTATCATTTACATTAAACTGGCTTCTGTCGCAGTGGGTTCCACTGCTCTGTCCCTTGGAATTGAGGTTTCACTTCCTAAATGTAGCTCTTTGCCTAGTTTTTTACTCCTGTTCAAGTACCTTTAACACATGCACTATTCTAGTTCCATTAGTGCAGCTTCATATAGTTCCATAGCAGCCTACTGTCCTTGTACCATCGTTTCCGTGTCCTTGTATTTGCTCAGTAGCATTCAGGACTCCATCTCTTGACCTAGATTTTGTTCCAGTGAAAAGTGTGTCATACTGTCATAGTGCTAAGCATTCCTATATTACATTATTTTAAATACTATATATACGGGCGTGGCCTAGCTGCTCACCAGGGAAGACGTGCCGTCTCAGTGCTCCTGGCCGCCGCTATCTATTTGGGCTTCCCTGGCTCATAATCGGCGCTCTCCGGGCCCCACCGCCGCCCCTGTCACCGTGTGGACCCCCCTGGTGCCTGCTGCGGAGCCGGCGGACCTTTTACAGGTCCCTGCGGGTTGCGGCCTGCGCCGAGGGGAAAGCCGGGACCTCGGGCTGAGAAGCTCGTGTCTCGTCCAGCGCCAGTTTGGCGCTCCCTCCACCGGACACCTGGGCCTGTCGTTCCCCACACACCTCTCCATCTACCTCCTGCTGTGTTCGGAGTGAGGCCGCGGAGTCGGGGAACAACATGGATGTTCCTGCGGATTGCGGCCTGCTCCACATACTGCAGCCGGGACCTCAATTCAGCGACTGGGCCGTCGGACCTCCGGACTCATCACGAGCAGGTTTGGCTGCCCTCACCCCCAGTGTTGCCGGCCGTTCCACCTAAAGGAGCTCTGTCCTGTAAGCCCCACTGGCTGTGCGACAGGGGACTGGCAGCTGCTGCATATTTATTTATATAGACTACCTACCTTCATGATTCCTGCCAAATCTACTATGGGTGCCTGGTAGCCGGAGGAGGGTCACTGCATTGAGCCCTAAAAAAACAGGTGGGATATCCCCCCTTATTGCACAATAACCCTGTCGCCATTTGCTGTGCCCTGAAGCTGCAGACTCGCTGTTGTGGATGCCTTGTTCCTGCTCTCTCACCTCGAGCCCTTTGCTATATATATCGCATCACTGTGACATTCTGGAACATCAAGCTGTGACACCTCTGACACATTGTTTCTTTGCAACCTTGCTCCGCAATGCCTTGACATGTTTGCCATCTTCATAGTGATGTAACTTTTCAGTCTCTCCCCTACGCTGATGTGACCCTCACTAAACTACTCTCTGCGCCCTTTACTATTTCTTGCTCTATATATCTATCTCTAGCGACCTCATATGGAAAAGTTCCTGGTGTCCACCCCAATGTCCTCCTCTGGCCTTGCTTCAGGACACCTCCCATAGAAATTCTTCTGATTCCGATTGCTCCACCACCCGTTCTCGCTCCCAACGGAAATGTACTAATGCTACGGCTACTAAGCAGCCTAAAATGAAACCTACTGAAATTGCTGCGGTTCTCGGGCCTCTCCTAGATGAACAGCTGGCGGGCATCAAAGAGGCCATTGATTCTACCTTGACCCAGCTGACTCAACATAATGGCCATTTGGATGAAGTCGGGCAGAGGGTTTCAACGTTGGAAGATGATTTACAAGCTGCACAGTCCACTATAGAGGCCCAAACCAAAGAAATAAAAGGCCTCACTGATAAGTTCGACGACTTAGAGAATCGGAGCTGTCAAAATAACCTGAGGGTGGTGGGCATCCCGGAGTCAGTGAGGGGCCACGCGTTGTTAGACCTTCTCTCCACCTTCTAAACTACGCTGATAAAGCCAAGCTCTTAGACCACTACCGAAAGTCGGAGAGTCTCCTCTACAAGGGAGAAAGGTTGCTTATATTTCAGGACTTCTCCACCTATGTCGCCAACAGACGCAGAGAGTTCGCTACGATATGCAAACGGCTGTTTGAAGACAATGTCAAGTTCTCACTGTTGTATCCGGCTCGCCTTCGAGTCTTTGTCAATGGAAAACCACGCTTCTCGATGATTCGTTGGAAGCGAAGACCCATTTTGCTCACCCTGATACTTGACTGTTCACTCCTACTTAAAGTTTGCCTTTCTTTCCAATTGCTATTATTTGCAGGTCACACAGTGTTTGGGATATGATGTCGGCATGCTATTTATGCATGCTGGAGGCTACGCCTCTCATTGTTTTGTGTTTGCTGGTTTGATGTTTTAGTTTGTATGTTTGTTTGTCTGTTCTGCCTGCTGGGATGATGTGTCTCGGTCCTCCATGGGTTGGCCCCTCCTTGCTCACTGGGACAGGGGGGGCACCATTTTATCTATATAATTTTGATATTCTATTCTCCATCTGCGGGGGTGGGATAGTATGACTGACCATGCTGCTTCTCAGCCCTCAAACCCGGTAGTCGCCCCACTTTTTGATTTTAACATAGTTTCTTGGAATGTGGAGGGTCTTAATAGCCACATTAAACGTAAGAAGGTACTCGCCCATCTCTCTCGCATGTCCCCTCAAGTCGTGTTCTTACAGGAGACACACTGGATGCATAATTCCCCTATGTCATTAAAAGCCCCTTGGATTGGAGAATGTGTCTCCGCTCCTTACACCAATAAAACCAGAGGTGTCGCCATTCTCTTTCATAGGAATCTCCGATTCTCAATCCTTAAAAAATGTATTGATCCCGAGGGCAGATTTATACTCCTAGATGTTTCTATTGATAATATGGTATATACCTTTTTGAATCTATATGCACCTACTGGATCTAACAACCTTTTTTTTGCAGATGTTCTTCAGAGAGTTTTGTCTTGGGGTGGCCAAAACTTAATTTTAGGGGAGATTTGAACACGGTCGTCGATCCATCCATGGACAGGTCGTTGGTGCGTACTAAAAGACCCGGGCCCTCTTCTACTCTTCTCTCTTCTCTCTGTTCTCAACTTACTTTACTATACCCTTGGCGTATACATCATCCCCTCCAACGAGATTACTCTTTTTACTCACACCCACACTCCACTCACTCTCGCATCGATTATCTTTTCTTATCTAAACACCTATTCTTCAAAGTCTCCCACACTTCAATTAAGGATATCATTATCTCGGACCATGCCCCCATAACCTTGTCCCTACATTTGGCCTTGCCCCAGAGTATTTCCAAATGTTGGAGGTTCCCAGCATATCTCATACACTCTGAGGATTTTTTATTACATCGCAAACACACCTGGCATAATTATGTTACTGATAACCTAGATCAGGAATCTGACACTCCACTTTTTTGGGGGGCCTCTAAGGCGGTCCTTTGAGGCCATATTATCTCCTATGTTAATTCTAAGCGCAAGAAATTCAACACGAAATTACAGGAACTTAGTACAGCTCTTACACTTGCCTATCGCACTTACAAACAATGTGATAGCCCCACTCACAAGGAAACGTACCTCATGGCAAAACAAATTTATGACACCTTTCTTACCGACCAGGCCCAGATAAGCTATGACTATGGCAGGAATAGGTTTCATAGATGGGGGAATAAGTCCGGAAAACTCTTGGCCAACTTGGCTAGGGGGCCTCGGAACAGAACGTGGGTTGATTCATTACACAGTTCTGGAATTGTTCTTTCTGATCCTACTGACATATGCTCTGCTTTTATGCGTTTCTACAAGTCCTTTTATACTGCAGACACTGATAACGCGATTGATGGTCAATCATTTCTAGATGAAACACAACTGCCGAAGCTTGTGTCGGAGGAGAGGGACTTGTTGGATGCTCCTATAACTGACGATGAGGTTCGGGCTACCATTAAGTCCCTCCCCAATGGAAAAAGCCCTGGCCCTGACGGCTTCAGTGCCGAATTCTATAAAATGCTGGACGCTGATGTCCTCCCTGTATTAACGCGATTATATAACCATATCCTTATGACAGGGGAGACTCCCCTCCGTTTTAACGAAGCGAAGCTCATTGTGCTTGCGAAACCTTGTAAGGATCCTACCCAGGTAGGGTCATACCGCCCCATCTCACTGCTCAATCAGGATTTTAAAATCTTGACTAAAATCATGGCTAATAGGCTGCAAGCCTGCCTGCCCCGTCTCATTTCGCCCGCACAGATGGGTTTTGTCAAGGGTAAACAATCCACACGGGGAGTGAGGGCGGCCCTAGCTGCGATATCTTACACTCGCTTCAGCCAGGCCAAAAATAACATCATTATAAATTTGGATGCAGAAAAGGCATTTGATAAGATTGCCTGGCCTCATTTGTCTAGAGTACTCGCCCATCAGGGTTTTGGCACAGCGTTCTGTAACTTGGTGCAGACCATATATACTAACCCTGTGGCGCAGGTATTGGTTAACAATGTGACATCTCCTTCCTTCACATTGGAAAGAGGCACTAGACAGGGATGCCCTTTATCTCCCCTTCTTTTTAATTTAGCACTAGAACCCCTCATACGCCATATCCTGTTACACAGGAACTATAGGGGCATTGCTGTAGGCACACAAGAACTAAAAGTGGTGGCATTCGCTGACGACCTCCTACTTTTTATGTCAGATCCTCACCATGCAATCCCGCAGCTAATTGCCATGATTGATCGTTTTTCTTCTTTCGCAGGATTTTCTATTAATTATGGAAAGTCGTAGGCGCTGGCCATGTATGGACAGGCGAGACTGGGATGGGGGAACTCTTTCCCCTTTAAATGGGCGAATGCCCATATTACTTATTTAGGTGTCGCACTCCCTGCTCATCCTTGCCACCTATATAGGCTCAATATTACCCCGGTCCTGCGCAGGATGAGAACCGAGCTTGATCTTTGGCAATCCCTCCCTCTTAATTTGTTGGGGAGATGCAATCTGTTTAAAATGACCAGCTTTCTGAAGCTTCTCTATGTTTTACAGATGACCCCTTTATTACTGTCTAAGTCGGATCTATCCTCTCTGAATGCCTCTATCTCCAAGTTCATCTGGGCTGGTAAGCGCCCTCGGATTAGCATGAAAAAATTATCCCAAACGATACCTAGAGGTGGTATTAACCTACCCAATATTAAACATTACAATCTTGCATGCCTCCTCTGCATTGCTATGGATTGGCTTGGAGACAATAACTATTATACGGATTCTGGTCTAGATTCTCAGCTTTGCGCTCCCTTGTCCCTCAGTTATCTTCTCCATGCCAGACCCTCCAAATTGGCCTTGCATATTACTACTAACCTGTTGTTATTTCCCATAATACAGGCGTGGAAAATGGCGAGGAAATCTCTTAAACTTCAATATCTCTATTCACTTTCATTACCCTTTGTCGGTAGCCTTGAGTTTCAGGAGGGGGAGGCTCTACAGCCCTTCACTGCCTGGTATTCCTTTGGTATCTGTAACCTGCGCAACCTACTTAATTCCTCTCGCCTCCCGCTGTCTTTCGCGGAGGCAAGGGAGAAATATGGTTTACCTCCTCACCATGAGTTTGCCTATTTCCAGGAAATACACTATCTTAAAACTGTATTGTCCAAATTGACAGGTGTCGACTTTCTTAATTCTCTAGACACACTTCTCCAATCGGCCTGCTACTCTATTTCAACCATTTATACACGTATTCATATTGAAATAGATCCAGACACGGACCTTCCAGAACTGTCCCAATGGTCCTCCCACATTTCAACGGTCACCCCTGACTCCCTCTTAAATCACTTTCAGTTGACCCTGAAACTTATTCCTGCAAGCTCATACCAAGAAATGGCCTATAAAATGCTCCATAGGGCATATATTTCACCTAAACGCCGACTCTTAATGGGCATTTCGGAAGACGCTAAATGCACCAAATGCTTAATGGATGGGGCTGATCTCTTCCACTGTTTCTGGGATTGCGCTTCGGTGTCACGGTTTTGGCATGAGGTACATCATTATAGAACTACGTCCTTAGGCATATCTTTCCGTTGCACTGTCTCTTGGGCACTGTTTGGATGTTTGACTGACCAGCCGGACATCCCTAGGTCCAACAAAAAACTGCTTATGATATTATCAGCGGCTGGTAGGAAAGCAATCTTACAGCAGTGGAGCCACAACATAGCTCCCACTCTCTCGATGGTGACTTCTAGATTATTTTTTTATTTACCATGGACTGGCTGGAGGCCTCTATCCATAAGGAAAAGCTCACCCCTACTCTATTCCAGTGTTGGGATACCTACATTTTGACACTTCCCCTACATACTAAACAGGCCATTAAAAAATGCTTCCAATCTACCTCATGGTATCTCCTTCACACTATAGACCACCCTAACCCCTTGGGCATCTGACTACTTTACCCCCTTCTTTCTTCTCTTGATCCCCTCTCCACTTCTTTCTATATTCTGTCGTTTACCGGGTTGATTGGGGGTCTGGACCCCTGATTTTGGAGATAGCTCTGTGGATGGATCGACGGCTCGTGACTCCCAGCGGGCACTGCATATTATTTTATTTTATTTTTTTATGTTTTAGTTATTGTGTTTATATCTGGGGATTTTGATGTAATAGGCCTATGCTGGTGGAGAACCACTGTTTGATCTGTCCCTTTTTATCTTTATCTTTCTCCATTTTTGCAATTTAACCATATTATAAATTCCCCGCCATTACTCGTTACACATACGTTCTCTTTCTTGGAATGTTTAAAGGTTTTATGTGAGGAAAAGTTTGAAAATATGTTTTGATCTCTCCCTGATCTAACACGAGACTGAATATTCTATGTCTTACTGTCTTTCGACATGATGACCTTGTGTCTACCCTGTTATGTAATGCTAACTGTATATTCTATGTCTCGAAATGCTGAATCTCTATTTTGAATTGTGTGAGATTGTAATAAAAACAGTTTGAAAAAAAAAATACTATATAAACAGTACCTCTGTAATGCAAAATATACTTATATGTACTTAACATCAAAAGAAAGATGGAATAGGTATAAGTTACTCAGGCCCAGATATCCTTTGGGGATCTGGCTGTGGCATATTATGACAGTGTAACACCCCAGGGTTGGCAGGTATGTCTAAGTGGTTGAGAGAGCTATCACAGGTGTTCGGTGGCTATGTGACAGACCTTTCCCATGAAATGTTTCTCCCCATACTTGGCTTGTAGTACCTTGCTCAGAGAGGTAGGATAAATTGATTAGAAACAGGAGTGAGTCAGCAATTCCAACAGGATGTCTTTTTATTGAGCCGCAATGAACTCTGGATTGAGGATGACAATTGTCTTTTTATTGAGCCGCAATGAACTCTGGATTGGGGATGACAATTGGTTATTTGGCAAAAAAAACAATCACAAGAAGAATAGGGCAATAAAAGAATATAAAGAGTGGACAATTGACTACAGTTCACATCACATTGGATCATTAAAAAATTAAATCACAGATATTGGCATATTATAATCACAAGCTATATTGTGATGAGAAGAGTAATGAAAAACACACTTTTTAATAACAGCTGCCAAATGTCTAGTTTTTGCTAACCAAGTTATAATAATCTTCACTGGCAAATAACATTGGAGCTCTTTTTAAGATCTGTTGCACCACAGCATTGCAATTGGGGGAACGGCACATATGTACACAAGTAATCCTGGGTTGTAAGAATGTCACTGTATCTCAGTCTTATTCAAAAAAGTATGTATCTAGTGAAGGGATGGTAGTATTTTTTGACAAATATAGCCTACTTAGTAATAAGAGTTTCTTGGGCAAATAAAATCAGTCTCTGTCTCCAGATAAAGTAAATCACTTTCACTTGCATAAATAACTCAGACCTTTGTTGTCACAACTGAGGGCCTGAGCTGACGGGAGGCAGCCTCAGTTGTAGGGGCTGAGATGTACCGGAACCTGGGAGGTTGTATCAGACCCCTGGACATGTAAGTAACATGAAATAATAACTGCCCGAAGGCGTGACCACGACAACTTGGATAAAAGTCCATGATGTTTATTATGACAACTCCGCAACACAGCAGCAGTAAAAGAAAACGTAAAAGTCAGCAAAGAATAAATACAGTTCCTGGGTACTACAGGATGGCAGGAGCCACAGGGCACTGGTAGTGTGAGATAGTTCTTATGATCTTCTAGATGGAAAGTCCTTACCAGGCCCGACTGTAGCAATGGAGATAACCCAGAATTGTGCCAGCTGGTGTTCCAGGAAAAGCTGGGTTGCTGAAGATAAAACAGCTGCTGTGGATACTGGCTGGAACCAGACTGTTGTTAGCACGGAGTGGATACTGGCTGGAACCAGTTAAATAATAAATGAACTTGGGAGCGATGAAATATGAACTGAAATGTAGAACTTGAGAGCGGAGAAATAATAATACCGGTGGAGAGTGGTAAAGTGTAGAAAGGACACCGGCCCTTTAAGGGAAGCTGTACTCTGCTGGAAGCTGAGCTGGAAGCAGGTAATGTTGTAGCTGGAAACAGATGAATCCACAATGGATTGGAGAGTCAGGCTACACCGCAGGTGGAATGCTGGTGCGGGTCTCTATGGTGGAAGTCTTGAGACAGGAGCTGGAACCTGGAAGACAATCACAGGAGAGAGACAAACAGGAACTAGGTTTGACAACCAAAGCACTGACGCCTTCCTTGCTCAGGCACAGTGTATTTATACCTGCAGCAAGGAAGGGATTGGCTAGGCAATTATGCAGATTAACAATACTGACAACAGATTGGAGGAAATGATCAGCTGACAGAATCCAAGATGGCTGCGCCCATGCAGACACTTGGAGGGAAGTTTGGTTTGTAATCCATGTGGTAATGAAAACATTAATGGCGGCGCCGGCCACTGGAGACAGGAGATGCCAGGCTGACAAGTGCACATCCAACCACGCGGACACAGCGGAGGCCGCGGCTGACGTAATCGCCACTCTGACACTCTGCATGCAGAAGCTCAGGGACGGCGGCGGAGGCCGCGGGAGACGCCATGCCAGATGTAATATGGCGTTACTGTGACAGCGTCTCAGAGAGACAGGAGAGGATGCAGGAATGTGAACATTAGGATAACAGATGGGATCCGGTCCTGGAGCGCTGAGCCAGCCTTAGGAGACATCTGATGGGTAAGAAATGGCGTCCAGATACCCGGATCGTGACATTTGTTTCCCAACAATGTTTAAGCATAAGGTGATTGTCTTTACTATTCTCCAACAGGGCCTGACTTGTAATATATTGTGCTATGCTGTCTGCGCCCTTTACACTGCACAGCGTTTGACAGATTGGATACTTGGGCTGGGTTCTTTGTTTTGCCTTTGGTTCATGTCAACACCAGTTTTCAATGTACTCACTCAGAAGTCTGTAGTAGAGGTGTTCACAATCTGGGCCTGTTTCAGCGGGTCCTCACTGCACAAGATGGTTTTGGCATCTGCGTCTTTCACTAGACCTGGTGGTGTCTGATCTCTGGCTATGACATCTCACGCTCACTCAACCGGCTCTCTGCCCTCACCACCCAGTGTGACCTGCAGACACTGTAAGCTAACTTTTTAAAGGGGCACACACCACCACTTTTCAGGGTGCCGCAACAGGATAGAGGAAGCAAACCACCATTCGTTGGGGCCAGTTTGGGTCTCATGGCCTTTCAGCTTGACAACAGTCTAGATAACAGTCTACAGCTATGAGGCCTAAATAATGGCGTAAGGAAGTGATAAACCAGTGATAAATACAAGGTGATACAAGCACCAGCCAATCAGCTCCTAACTGTTAATTTACATATTGGAGCTGATTGGCTGTTGCATGTATCACCTTGCATTTATCACTGGTTTATCACTTCCTTATGCCTTATCCAGGTTAATACATCTGCCCCAGTGTGTGTGAGGTGCATTGTGGACTGTAAGCCTGCTGCCATGCAGATGTAGTCGATGTCCTTCCTGGTTCACACACTCTCACATTCAGAAAACAAAAGGCTGGGACTGCGCAAATCAATCTGATGTGGATATTTATTTTCACATAAAATTACTTTCTACACATGTACATACAAAGTGCTTGATACCGGCCAGCATCACATAAAATATTCTTACATAAAACCAATTAATATAATAATAGATTTAATAATAGAAGATATCCTTCAACTCCAATTTAAGTAGCTAATATAATTCGTACCCTTAACTCATATGCTTTAAATGAACCATTCATAACTCTCTCATGCAATATTAGTAATAGCACTGTAAACAATTTAAGCAAACGTGAAATGTCCAGCGCCTTTGGTTAGTGGCATGCAACCATGCAAAGGTTTTTCCTTACAGATGTTAGCATTTCATCAAAGCATGCATTATTGTAAATCCTTAATCCCAGATGAAACTTTTCTCTCTCTCCTCAGGTTAAAGACAACCACACTTATTAGTCACTTAGAACCGCTTTGTCCACAGAGAGGGCTTCTGCCGTTTAGCTAAGCAGATCATGCGTGATTACAGCCTCTTATATAGCAATTCATAGCGTTCAAATGATCAAAGTATGATACTATGCCTGTGCAGTGTCCTGGGACAAACCCCTCCCGGCTGGTTAAAGCCTTATCTGGAGCCTCCGGGTTCTTTCAAAAGCGTGTTTTCTTTCCCAAATATCAATGGGGTTTCTTACACCTGTGGCCGGCCGGCCCGCTGATGTCTCTACTGCTGAATTCTGTATAGGGAATAATGACAGACGCGTTTCCCCACCTTTGATTACGTCGTCGGCTTCCTCAGTGTCGACACTGAGGAAGCCGCCGACGTAATCAAAGGCGGGGAAACGCGTCTGTCATTATTCCCTATACAGGATTCAGCAGTAGAGACATCAGCGGGCCGGCCACAGGTGTAAGAAACCCCATTGATATTTGGGGAGGAAAACACGCTTTTGAAAGAACCCGGAGGCTCCAGATAAGGCTTTAACCAGCCGGGAGGGGTTTGTCCCAGGACACTGCACAGGCATATTATCATACTTTGATCATTTGAACGCTATGAATTGCTATATAAGAGGCTGTAATCACGCATGATCTGCTTAGCTAAACGGCAGAAGCACTCTCTGTGGACAAAGCGGTTTTAAGTGACTAATAAGTGTGGTTGTCTTTAACCTGAGGAGAGAGAGAAAAGTTTCATCTTGGATTAAGGATTTACAATAATGCATGCTTTGTATGAAATGCTAACATCTGTAAGGAAAAACCTTTGCATGGTTGCATGCCACTAACCAAAAGCGCTGGACATTTCACGTTTGCTTAAATTGTTTACAGTGCTATTACTAATATTGCATGAGAGAGTTATGAATGGTTCATTTAAAGCATATGAGCTAAGGGTACGAATTATATTAGCTACTTAAATTGGAGTTGAAGGATATCTTCTATTATTAAATCTATTATTATATTAATTGGTTTTATGTAAGAATATTTTATGTGATGCTGGCCGGTATCAAGCACTTTGTATGTATATGTGTAGAAAGTAATTTTATGTGAAAATAAATATCCACATCAGATTGATTTGCGCAGTCCCAGCCTTTTGTTTTCTGTAGTTTCTGTACTAAGGGTTAAAACCAAAAACCCTTGGGGATTGCTGCATCCATCTGTAATCAATCACAGCGCCAGGGGATTGTGGCTTTGTACTCTCACATTCAGGCAGTGTGGGTAGCAGACTGTCCTGGTATGCAGGGTGGACATGGACATTACCCATAAGGTCTAGAAGAAATGACTAGATGTGAGCTCTGTCCTACCTTAGAGTAGACCATCATGCCTACCAAACTGACCCATTTGAAACAGGGATTTCAGGATTTAGTGTAAATCATCCATGGCCCTTTTGGCTTTATACTCCAAGTTTCACCTATGAGTACTCACACACTAGATGGAAACTCGACCTTGAACCGAAGTGTAAGGACAACTGTCAACCCAGAAGAAAGAAGGACAGAAAGAAAGAGCACAAACACAAAGCATTTTAACTGTCGCTACTATTGACTTTCCTGATTTGGTCACTCCCTCACAGATCCCTGTAAAGATACACAAATACCATCTACACTAATCTTACAATGTATCACAACTACACTGCTTACCTACAGTAACAAACTGGGCCTAACTTTAGTGTCCTAAGATACATTTAAATAAACAACACAAGACAATTTCCTACACATCACAAGAGTAAGCACAATAATTAACTACAATAATTACCATACTGTCCCTTTACTGGCTTGCCTGCACAAAGGTCTGCATGCAGAGAGCTCAACCTTCAAGACCTGTCTACAGATAGCTGGCCAGGTCCTTTCTTCTACTAGGGTTTAGGACAGCTTTTGGATGGAAATCTGACTTGTAAGTGGGGCCAGACAGCATTCCACTCTGTTTCTGAAGATGGATTACAGCAGCCTGGGCCTAACTCGCTGACTTAACACAATGTATATTTACTTAGATAACCTGGGATTTTGCCCAGGTTATCACAGGGGGCACTATGACTTTGGCTTGGCCTAACATCCAACTAATCTATATAGTGGGCACAATCACTTTGTCCTGGGCCTAAACGTCTAAGGTAAATCAATATAGAGGGCTCGGGCCTTGTTAACCTATAAATATAGAGTAACCTGGTCCTAATGCCCAGAGCCACTTATCATGTGCCAAGTGCCTAAATTACAGAGCAATTTAATCAAGAGGCTCAGGCTTTGGTACTCTTTATAAATACAACAACCTGGGCTTAATGCTAAGTTTAATCAGTGGGGCACAAGCCTATTTCACGCTGAGTGATCTGAATCACTTATCACAGAGCTCAGGCCTAGCATCTGCCTACATAAGGCCACAGTCCCAAAGTCACACTGGTGCCTACAGGCCTGATGCCTGGCAGCCCTGGTGATCTAGGGAGTGTTAATTATTACCAGTGGCCAAGGCCTCTTACTCATATGCTGGAAGAGGCTGCAAAGTGGGGGTGGGGGGATTTGGGGGGTATTCGTTTGTAGCTTTTTTCTATCTTCACTGCAGTGCTCTCCAGTCCTCAGATTTAGATTTGAGAGGGAGACACTTAGGTTTACCATACTATCCCTTTAAATGGGGACACTCATGAATTACCAGGTGAAATGCAGGCTTGAAGTCAGACAGCCACAGAACCTGTGACCTGGTATAAAGGGATAGTATGGTAAGCCATACATCCCAACATTGTGGAGCATCACCACGTGCCCTAAAGGGGGAATGGCCTTGGCAAAAGGGGTTGTGGCTTCACTGGAATGTCATGATCGCAAGCTACACCTCCCGATTTCATCACTGTGGGGGTATGCCCAGCGCTCTGTGAGCTGCTAACATGCCCCTAGCACCTCCATCTCCCGTGAATAGATGCTGTGCACATGTGCAAGGCTTGCTAAGCAGACAGAGCAGCGAGTTACAGGGTGCCTTCCAACTGTCCCCACCAAAGTTACCAAAAAAACAGGACTGTCCTGCTAAAAGCGGAACAGTTGGGAGGTATGGTAGGCTAAGACATGTTCAAACTCAAAAATAAATTGCAGTATAAAAATAGAGCCGCCCAGTGTTTGGGGACTACATGTAAAGCAACATGTAATTACACTGCATGAAAAAAAAGTTGCACGCCTTGTATTGTAACATGGGGCCTAGGGGGTCATTCCGAGTTGATCGTACGTAACAACTTTTTGCTGCCCATGCGATCAACTAGACGCCACCTATGGAGGAGTGTATTTCTGCATAGCAGGACTGTGAACGCTTGTGCAGCCCTGCTATGGTAAAAAGATTTGTGTAAAAGAAGACCAGGGTAAGAGTTACTTACCCTGTGCGATCAATCCAGTGATGCAGGTCCCGGAACTGACACTGGGATCTGCCCTCCAAACGATTGGAAAGGCCTGTGTTGGACTCACCTCTCCCCGAAAACGGTGAGTTGCCGTACAGTTCCGCCTTCCTCCTGTCAATCTTCTTGCGGTCGCCGCTGCGACCGCTTTCTTCGTTCGCGGCATCGCTGACCGGAATGACCCCCTGAATTAGGCCCATGGTTTGCACAGGTGCAAAGTTACTTGCTTTTCTTTTTTGCTTTGCATCAACCTCAGAATCAGCTACTGTGTGTCCTTGAAACACATATCAATTAGAACAGAAGTGAAGTGTTTTATTTTCATTTCATTTACTTTATTTTATTATTGGACTTTTTCATACTCTATAGTCTGAAATTGTGAAGTATGTGTTGTAAATGCATTTTAAAATAAATAATATATAGTAAATGTTTGTATATGAGTTGCCAATAATAGCACAATTACTCTTATTACTATTACTATTTATCTTTGGGTATTACACAGAACATAGGAAAAAGAGATGGATCATCAGTCTCATCAGCCCGGGGTTTATCAATATTATCTGTCATTATTCCAGGGCTAATCAATAATAAACATTCTAGATCAATGGTGTAAGATTGCTCAATGCCTGCTGAATACTTTGTATTATACAGTTGGTGAGTTAATGTACATCCTATGACTTTATTGTAGTTCTGCATTTTTAATCCATTATAACTACTGTATGTACCCTCTCTTTTCATTTTCAGTATCCACCTGGAGAAACCCACCAGACTGATGACCGTTATGCCCTGAAATTGCGAGGTGTCACTTTGTTTTGTCTGGGAGCTGAAATGCTGCTGGAGAATAGAGCTCCCATAATCCTCTGATTATAATAGTAATTGCTTACTAATTTAATGCCCAATAAACAAGCTATGGGTTAGTAATACTGAACTACTGGACATTTGCTCTACTCACTGTTTTTCTAACCATGTGCCACCATTCACCCTAATGGACAGCATCCTGTTTTCATATCTATATATAAAACGGCAGCACTCACAACACGGTCTTGAAAAAAACATTAAGACAACATCACTGAACTTGACACAATGCTTGTGTTGTGATTTATTCTTGGATTGAAGGCCTATAAGATATATATACATTTAAGAGAAAAATGTTATTTAAATATGTGGATCAAAGATTCGGTGTGCATACTATATCCCAGTTGTCGGGATACTGGTGGTCATATGATTGTCTGCGACATCCCATCATTGAAGATCCAGGCATATGTAGGAGTAAGGACACCATAAGTGGCTGTGGTCTGTCCACAATGACAGTGATTCAATAAACAGTGGCTGTGCTGTGTCTATGTGAATTCAATATGCTTTACCGGTGGACGGGATGCCGGCTGTCCATATCCCGACAACGGCATCCCACCCACCAGAATGCCAGCAGCAGGGTGAGCACTAAGAGTCCCCTCGCAGGCTCTCTGCGCTTGCCAAGATGCAGGCTCGGTGGCTCGATGTGCTTGCCACAGGATTTAATCCCACTCTGTGGGTGTCATGGACACCCATGAGTGGGAATAACCCTGTTGCACCAGGATTCTGGCTGGCGGCATTGCCAGCTGTTGGGATTTCGGTGTCGGTATCCTGACCACCAGGATACCAACAACTGGCAAAGTAAATGCATCTTTTACATGCATGTGGCTGTACTGTGTCCAAACTCCTGATAAGTGGCTGTGTGTCCAGACTCCATACAAGTGACTGTGCTATGTGTCCAGACTCCACACAAATGGCTATGGTGTGTGTCCAGACTCCATACAAATTACTGTGTTGTGTCCATCTAAAGTGGCTGTGCTGTGTCATTCCAGAAGTGCTATGCTGTGTCAATCCATAAACTGTCCAGTCACCGGTCTAATTCTATCACACAGTGGTGCTGCACTGACTCCGCAATCCATACCTCACCCACTGTGTTCACATAGAAGCACTAGTGTGTTTTGTCAGTTGCAAATTTGTTTGTACTGTTCTGCGCACTGCACACCAGTACACTGTGCCCCAGTGTGCTTTTTTCACTTCACGTAAGCCCTGTGACTCCACACAATGGGAGCCAAGCTGGCAGCTAAATATATACATATACTGTATATATATATATATATATATATATATATATATATATATATATACACTTGTGACACCGGCACTCGGTCCGCCCCCATGGGATCTCCTGCTCTGGTGCCCTCCACTGGGGTGTCACCCCCATACAAATCCAGCAAGAAGAGGCGGCACTCAGAGGCTTATCAGTGCAAAATAACTTTAGTGAAAACACTGCATAATCACATCAACGTTTCGGGGCACTTAGCCCCTTCATCAGGATAACCACACACTGCAAACAAAACACAATATATAGGTGAACTCTCACCCCCTGAAGCCTTCCCCTATGCCTGGACACAGCATCCACACCGTCCCGGGCCTGTTGTCCGTCCACCTGGAATGACAGCTTCCGCCGGAAATGACGTTGCGGGTCCCGGCCGCGTTACCACGGTGACCCTGCACAACAATACAGGGTTGTTACGGAGATGTACTAAACAGTGCCAAACAAGTGTGAACAGCCAGACTACTAATTAATAGGGAATCTCCCTGTGCCCACACTAGCTCCAGTGTGTACATAGCTTTGTTAACATGATAAGTGCATCGTGCATAAAAAACATATAAATGTACCATTATGGGCAGTTCAAGACACACAAACTGCGTACATGATAGTGTATATAAGGCATCACTATTGATGCAAACGACTATGTGTAAAAGTGAATATGTGCACTTCCGGTGGGCGGGGCATCCAGCATGGCCGCATTTTAACAGAGCTCCCAGTACCTGATTCTAAAATCCGGGATCATCCTGCTTATTTCACCCACACAGTACGATATCTTTCCCCTGTGGGATTAGCTCTCATCTCTGGGGACATTTTAAGCCTACTATCAGCTGGGAGTGCACTTTTATCACCGGAGCCAGGCCACCAATACTGATGGCCCTAATGGATGCCTGAGACGCTGTGGGTGGCGTTCTTGCCGGCGACTCCATCAACCCCCTGCTTTAAGCTTCTTGTCCTTCTGGCTGCGGGCACCAGTAGCGGAGGTATATAATATTGATTTCGGCTGGACCCACCTGCTGTGGTGTGTGAGGGTAGCGGGCACCGACGGACGATCCTTGTCTCAGCTCCCTCTCTGCACACACGGATTTCCTGGCGGGACCGCGGACCTGCTGACCCCGCGATCGCTACTGTCGGCGCTTGACACAACGGCGCAGTGGGGGAGATGGGTGGAGGCTCTGCTGCTTTGAACACAGCCCTAGCTGATAACGAGGGACCGGCGTCTCTGATCCTGCTTGCAGCGGTGCTCCCTCCCTTAGTCTACACTCACCTGGGACGTCTCCCTCTCTGTTGTGTGGCGGGTACACAGCCTCAAGGTTTCAGGGGTGTATGACCGCCCGCAGCCATCTCTGGGCGCGATCGTGGGGGGGGGAGCTTGCTTGCTTCCCCTAATGTGCTACTTTCGTTTTTAGTGATAATACGCTGTCAGGGCTTGTCCCGCTATCTGCAACTCAGCTGCCCGCTGTGAAATTTCACACGTCACATTGAACTTTCCTGCTGGAACACTGAACACTGTGTCAGACTCCTACTAGCCAGGACTGTAAGCCACACACCTTTACTACATACAGTCACTAATGGCAACCCCTGCCTTATTGGATATGCATACCACTTTTGTCACTCGCTTGGCACAAGATCTTAGTGACTTACTGATACCATTTCTGGAGGATCGTGTAGCCCGCCTGCTGTCTCGCCTGGACACTGTGATGATATCTACTGATCCCCCCTCCAGGACCGCAGACACCACTACAAATGCTGCCTCTTCAACTGCTGTGATGTCCGGTCCTCCTACTTCGAGCTCTCAGTACCCAGAAGGGGGTAAATCCGCTACATCCAACCTCCTCCCCTTTCCGGGCAACTTGTGTTCTAATGTTAAGATGGACTGTGGACTATCTGCCGGACACTTGTGCATTCTGACGCCAGCCCCCTACCCTATGTGGCATGACTGCTACATTTTGAAGTCGTTGTCATCGGAAATCCTGCACTGTTACCCATGGAAGTTGCTAGTCGGCACATACCTACTTGTACCTGCTTACAGTTACCGGCTGGCTTTCCTGGTATCTGCCGTATGGTTGCTGCCCGCATGGGGATTTGTCTTGCCTCCCAACATGTATATTTTGCCCCTGTTTTCAGGCCTTCTAGGGGCAATAACATGAAGAGGCTGTCAATAACTTTTGTTAAACTGCTTTTTTCCTACTAACCTTATTTTATGGCACTGACCTGTTTTTGAGAAGCTGGGGGTTCTACTGGCCTCATGTCTTATATTTCTTTTAGAATTTTTTATTTATTTATTTCTTTGTAGTGTAGGGAATAGTAGATTTAGTATTGTATCTACCCCATCTGTGTTGAATGGCCTACCTGATTTTTAAAGCTGATTCCTACAGTACATTATCTGACCTATGCTTAAATTTATATATACAGTATCTGTCACACCCTTATGCTCTGGCCCATTAGGCCGTACCAGGTAATTATCATGATATCCACCTGCAGTATAAATATAGGCCTGTATCACTTAGTTTTGATGCTCATGTTCGTGTTTTAAGACCTCTCTAACTGTAGTCATTCTGCAGATGGGATATCTGTTCTTTTATTGCTCCTTTGGTAAATTATTTTCTTTGAAAAGGTTCATACCCTGTAGCGATCTATGCCCTATCAACTAGCATAATATTTGCTGCTGGTGCACACACAGATACTTTTATTTTATTACACTGTGTTTTCGTAATGATACTCCTAACACAGTATGCATTAACATCTAATATTATGAGACCGATCCGGTTTTCTCCTAGTCAACCTACCGTACATCTCACTATATTGCTCTGACATTGAAACCCTTTTGTCATAAAATGCAATAATGTAACCTTGTTCGGTTGCCTGTTTAATATATCTTAAATTTACATCCACTTTAGAGCACCAAACGCACTCTATGTCTTTCCATTTTAGGGTGCGTTGCAGCGAAATATAGCCTGCTTGAAAGGGCCTGGTGGGCTCTTTTAAGCTCCACCGCCTTTGCTCCATGGTTTTTGTATACCACCGTACTGACCCCCTTCCTGTTTGATTCATAGGCGTTGGCAATTGGCTGGCTGTATTTAACACAAAGTTTAGGTTAAATTCCTTTTTGTTTTTCAGGGAAGTAGACTGCAGACCAGCAGCTGCTTCCCAGTTTGTTTGGTTTGGAAAATGTAGAAATAGTAGTGGTGAAGCTGAGCATCAGGCGATGTCAATATATTGGGTATCTGATATATTTCTTAAGTAGATTTTGTTTTTCATTGTTCAGCTTTTTTCTTACCATCCTCCTGATCAGCTTGTAACAGTAACAACACTGTCTCTGAGATTAATATTCTTATATCAAAATGTTACAAGTGTAATACTGTACCTATTATATGTAATATCTGTAATTGATGCTTGTGCTTCAATAAAAAGATGTTTAAAAAAAAAAAAAAGTGAATATGTGTGTCCAAGCCTTACATCACTTATTGCACACCCCCTAGGCAACTCCTCATCCCTTAACTCCCAACATATATAACACACAATACATATATATATATATATATATATATATATATATATATATACCATATTAAAATAGACAATCCACCAATATTTCAGTTATGCATGCAGTTCCCTAAAAATCATAAACGTTAAAGCACATATAATCTCTGCACAGATGATAGCAGCATAAATACTTAATCTCATTCAAAGAATAAAAAGGTTCCTTTTTCCTTTGTATATTTCTTCATAGAACCTCCTGTATTACTATCTAATTTGACCCTTTAGCAGGCCGCAGTGAAACCAACCAACCCTTATCTAAATAAAATTATTAAAACCCAATGATTCATTGAGCCCTTTAGGCCTAATTGTATCTAATCTAAAGATCCAACAGGTCTCAAGTTGAAGCAGCTTTCTTGCCCTGTTCCCACCTCTGATAGACTCTGGTACATGGTCTATAATTCGATATTTTAAAGTAGCCATACCATGTTTTAAATTCAAAAAGTGGCATGCCACTGGTTGGTCGCTGGTACCTGTGTTCAGAGCAACTCTAATTGCCTGTCTATGTTGGGCCATTCTTGTTTTAAATTGGCATTCCATTTTGCCTACATAGTACAGGCCACACAGGCACATGATTACATAGATCACAAATTTTGAATGACAGGAAAGCAGCCAATTTATTGTGTATTTTCTTGCAGAATGGGGGTGCACAATCCCATCACCAGCAGACATATAGCTGCAAGTTGTGCATCCAATGCACTTATAGCAGCCATTCGGCCTGCTTAAGAAGTGTTGGGGAACCATTTTTTACAATTTATTTAGATCTGTTTTCACAACCAGGTCCTTGATGTTTTTACCCCTTCTATAACTTGGCATGATCTGTGTGTTTTTTAATGCCTTTAGATCACGATCTGAAGTTATAATTGGCCACAATGCCCAAGGTAGTTTGTCATGACCTCTTTGGGTAATCACCTTAAACAACAGTTTAACCCTATCCTGAGCTATGGCTTTTGCTCTAGCTGCTTTTAGCAGGGGCCTAGGATATTCTCTTTGTAGGAATTTATTTTCCATGATTTCTGAGTTTCTAAATCCGTGGCCACATTCGTAATTCTACACACCCGTAAAAACTGGGAATAGGGCAGGTTGAACCTGTTAAAAGTGTATTACACGTGGAACAACCTAAGCAGTGGAAACACCCTGTTTTTGGGCGCAAAAAGTGGGTCTGATGATTTTTGGTTAGGGGAAAGACATCTAGTTTAACCACTGTGTCAGCTATGCTTTTACCCTTGGTATAACTCGGAAGCAAGTTCGTGCCGCATAAAGCTGTCAGGGATTTGTCGGAGTTAACCAACGGCCATAAATGTTTAGCGCGTTTAGTGATGGTTGTAGTGGCTGTGGTGTATCTATTAACCTATGGCATTCTAGAGTTCTGATTAGTAGGTTCACTACAAGTAGGTATAACTGGAGTTAATAAAGACTCACGAGTATGCTTCAATGCTTTGGCTTTACTTGCCAAAATCTCTTGTCTCGGGTAACCCCGTTCCTCAAATTTAGCAATCATCTGATCCATAGCCACTGCCACCCGCTGTGGTTCGGATATAATTCTCCTTGCCCTCAGTAGTTGGGAGTATAGTAAACCCCTGCGTGCTGCCATCGGGTGAAAACTCTCATGGTGTAAAACAGAATTTCTGTTGGTCAGCTTAACATATAAATTAGTGTGAAATGATCCCTGGCTCAAAGAAATGGCCACATCCAAAAAATGTACCTCCTGATTTGAAACTTGGTACGTGAATTTAACTACACTTTCTGAATTAGTATGTTCATCCATCAATGCTAGCAATGATTGCTGTGGACCCTGCCATAAAATTAAAAGGTCGAGGGGTGTGGCCTAGCACCGGAGGAGAGCAGTCGCAGCTTTGCTCAGCTCCTGCTATCACACAACCCATTATCCCTCCTAGCCCGCTCAGACCCATCTCCTCATCTCTCCCGTCCCTCCACTGTTCCCTCCTGACCCCCCTATAGCTGAATCTCTGCGGCCGCGGAATCGGGGAGCGCCGTGGAGGCTCCCGCGGATTGCGGCCTGTCAGCAAGCCGGGGCCTCGATTTTGTATTAACCCCGCTGGACTTCCGGGAACGCGGCGACGGCAGCATTTGGAGCCAAACAGCCTTCCCCCTGCTCTTGGACCCGGCGGCGGGTCGTGTTCGGCCCCGCTCAGCCTGCGGCGCTGACCCCGCTGAGACATCTGGAACAGGGGACTGGGCTCTCCCTCACTGACGAGGCGGCGGATCCCAGCGGCCATATTCCCGCCATTACAGCAGCCGGCTCTGCGGGACCGGAGGAGAGGACACCAGCGCCACTCAGCCAGCCGCAGTACCTGGTAAGGTGTCCCTCTTCATTCCCCACCTGAAGCCTCTGCCCACGGACAGCCGGCCTGGCCCTCGCCGCGGACGCTGGCGGGAGCTCCGCTCTGGCACTGCATTCTACCTCCTCTCCAGTTGTCCGGAGGCCCGGGCTACTGTGCATATCCCTGGCACCCTGCATCTTCTGACGGCCCGGCCCTACCCCTCCTTTCTTCAGGTGCTTGGATCATTACCCTTTGTCCTTTACAACATATAACATATATCCACTAATGTTTTCTTTCTGTTTTACTTGCTGGAATGCTAGGTCTCGGTCCTCCATAGGTTGGCCCTTCCCTGCTCGCTGGGACTGGGAGGGACACCGATTTAACTTTGATATCTTGCTGCTCTGTTCTCCTCCTATGGGGATAGGGTAGTATGTCTGACAATACCACTTCCCAACCCTCTGGCCCGGTAACCGCCCTACTTTTTGATTTTAATATAATATCCTGGAACGTGGAGGGTCTTAATAGCCCCATTAAACGTAAAAAGGTGCTTGCACACCTCTCCCGCATGGCCCCTCACATTGTATTATTGCAGGAGACACACTGGTTACATGACTCCTCTGTCTCCTTGAAGGCCCCTTGGATTGGAGAGTGCATCTCTGCTCCTTATACTAACAAAACTAGAGGCGTAGCCATTCTCTTTCACAGAAATCTCCACTATTCCATTCTTAAAAAATGTATTGATCCCGAAGGAAGATTTATCTTGCTGGATGTTTCTATTGATAACACGATTTATACCTTTTTGAACCTTTATGCACCTACTGGATCTAATAACCTTTTTTTTTTGCAGATATTCTCCGGAGAGTCCTGTCTTGGGGAGGTCAGAATCTGATTTTAGGGGGTGACTTCAACACGGTCGTCGATCCGTCCATGGACAGATCAGGGGTGAGTACCAACAGACCCGGTTCATCTTCCACTCTTCTTCTCTCCTTCTGCTCCCAACTTGCTTTACTAGACCCTTGGCGCATACATCATCCCCTCACTAGGGACTATTCTTTCTATTCACATCCACATTCCACCCACTCTCGCATTGATTATCTATTTTTATCTAAACATCTGCTCTTTAAAGTATCTCACACCTTGATTAAAGACATTATTATTTCGGACCATGCCCCCGTAACCCTATCCCTACACTTAGCTCTACCTCAATACATCTCCAAATGTTGGAGGTTCCCGGCATATCTTATGCACTCCGAAGATTTCTTGCTGCATCTTAAACATTCCTGGCTTGACTATGTCACTGACAATTTGGAACAAGAATCTAATACCTCACTTTTTTGGGGTGCCTCTAAGGCTGTCCTTAGAGGACATATTATTTCTTATGTTAATTCTAAACGCAAGAAATTTAACGCTAAATTGCAAGAGCTGAGTGCGGCACTCACACTGGCTTATCGTAACTATATACAATGCGATAGACCTCTCCACAGGGAAACGTACCTCATGGCAAAGCAAATCTATGACACCTTCCTTACTGAACAAGCCCAAATGAGCTATGACTATAGCAGGAATAAATTCCATAGGTGGGGGATAAGTCAGGAAAGCTTTTGGCTAATTTAGTCAGAGGGCCGCGGAATAAAACATGGGTTGATGCGTTGCACAGTTCTGGAACTATCCTTTCCAATCCCACTGATATCTGCTCTGCTTTTATGCGCTTCTATAAATCTCTTTATACTGCGGAGGCTGATAATGAGCTAGATGGCCAATTCTTTTTGAACGAAGCGCAGCTGCCTGAGCTCACGTCTGAGGAAAGGGACTTATTAGATGCTCCTATCACTGAGGATGAGGTTCAGGCCACCATTAAGTCCCTCCGTAATGGGAAAAGCCCTGGTCCTGATGGCTTTAGTGCCGAGTTTTATAAGATGCTAACTGCCGACGTACTCCCTGTTCTAACTAAGCTCTATAATCATATCCTTAAGACGGGAGAGACCCCCCTCCGTTTTAATGAGGCGAGACTTATTGTGCTTGCAAAGCCTGGCAAGGATCCCACCCTGGGCGGCTCTTATCGCCTTATCCCGCTCCTCAACCAGGACTTTAAAATCCTAACTAAAATAATGGCTAACAGATTGCAGACCTGCCTATCTCGTCTAATTTCTCCTGCGCAGATGGGCTTTGTCAAGGGTAGACAATCCACACGGGGAATAAGGGCAGCCCTGGCAGCAATTTCTCACACTCATCTTTGTCAGGCCAAAAGTAATATTATTATAAATCTAGATGCAAAAAAGGCATTTGATAAGATCGCCTGGCCTCATCTGGCTAGAGTACTTCTCCACCAACAATTTGGCCCATTGTTTCGCAACTTGGTGCAGACTATCTACACTAACCCTGTGACACAAGTTTTAGTTAACAGTGTAGCATCTGCCCCCTTCACGTTGGGAAGAGGCACCAGACAGGGATGCCCATTGTCTCCCCTTCTTTTTAATCTTGCGTTGGAACCCCTTATCAGGTCTATTCTGATACATAGGGAATACAAAGGCATTGCCGTGGGCACTCGGGAATTGAGGGTGGTGGCATTTGCTGATGACCTTCTCCTTTTTTTGTCCGACCCCCGCCTTTCGATCCCCCAACTGATCACCATGATTAACCGCTTTTCTTCTTTTGCGAGATTTTCTGTTAATTATGGGAAGTCGGAGGCATTGGCCATATTTGGACGGGCGAGAACTGGTTGGGGTGACACCTTTCCTTTTAAATGGGCGACTACTTACATAACCTTTCTAGGTGTTGCGCTCCCCTCAAATCCTTGTCATTTATATCGGTACAATATTTCCCCGGTTTTGCGCAAAATTAAGACTGAGCTTGGTCTTTGGCAAACCCTTCCTTTAAACTTGCTAGGACGCTGTAATTTGTTTAAGATGGCTAGCTTCCCAAAACTTCTTTATGTTTTACAGATGACCCCTTTGTTATTATCTAGCTCAAGCCTATCCTCATTGAATACTTCCATTACCAACTTCATCTGGTCTGGAAAACGACCCCGGATTAGTATGAAAAAATTGTCCCAAACAGTACTTAGAGGTGGAATTAACCTGCCCAACATCAAACAATATAACCTTGCCTGTCTCCTTCGCATTGCTTTGGACTGGCTCGGGGATAACTCTTACTATACTGACTCCACTCTGGATTCGCAATTCTGCGCTCCTCTGTCTCTCAGTTACATACTACATGCCAGACCTTCCAAATTGCCCTTAAGTATCACAAATAATTTATTACTATTTCCCATTATACAAGTGTGGAGGATGGCAAGAAAACCTCTTAAACTTCAATATTTTTACTCACTATCGCTACCCCTGGTCGGCAACCTGGAGTTTCAGGAGGGAGGGGCCTTGAGGCCCTTCACTGACTGGCATGCTTCTGGTATCCGAAACCTACCCGACTTGCTTAATGCCTCCCACCTCCCGCTGTCCTTTGCTGAAGTGAGGGATAAATATGGCCTGCACCCTCGACAGGAATTCTCCTACTTCCAGGCAGTCCACTACCTTAAAACCGTTTTGTCCAAATTGACAGACTTTGATCTTCTAGATCCTCTACTCATACTTCTCCGCTCTGGTTTCTATTCTATCTCAACTATCTATGCACGTATACGCATAGAAATTGACCCTCCTACGGATCTTCCAGAACTGTCCCAATGGTCCTCCTGCATCCCTTTGATCACCCCTGATTCCCTCTTAACTCATTTTCAGTTGACTCTGAAACTCATTCCAGCTAGCTCGTACCAGGAAATGGCCTATAAAATGCTCCATAGAGCCTATATCTCACCTAATCGCCAACATTTAATGGGCATCTCGGAAGACGCGAGATGCACCAAATGTTTGGCTGATAGGGCGGATCTTTTGCATTGTTTTTGGGATTGTGGCTTGATTGGAAAGTTTTGGCATGAGGTACATCAATATGGCACTACGACGCTAGGCGTGTCTTTTCGTTGCACTATGTCTTGGGCTCTGTTTGGCTATTTAGCAGACCAGACGGACATCCCAAGGACCACCAAAAAACTTCTTGTGATATTGTCAGCGGCCAGCAGAAAAGCTATTTTACAGCAGTGGATACACGATTCTACTCCCACTCTCTCATTGGTAACATCTAGACTATTCTTTTTGTTTACCATGGATTGGCTGGAGGCGTCCATCCATAAAGAAAAACTCACCCCAGCTTTATTCCAATGTTGGGATAAGTATATTCAGACACTACCCGAACCCACCAGACAAGCACTTCATAACTGCTTCCAATCTACTTCATTGTACTTACTCCACTCTATAGATCATCCTAACCTCTTAGGTCTTTGAATACTACACCTTTCTACCCCCTCTCTTCACATTTCACATTTCTTCTCTTTTTCTCTTTATTCTCCTGTATTACCGGGCTGAATGGGATACTGATCTTTTAGATTATGAAATATCTCTATGGACGGATCGACGGCCCGTGACCTCTAGCGAGCATTGAATATTTTCACTGTTGGTTTTATTTTATTTTATGTAACCCCCCCTTAGATAGTATAATTCCTAGTGGTCTCACTAAAAGATGGTTACTAATTATGTTGTGCCTCCACCCAAGCTAATTACTTAGGCTTGCCTGGGTAAGCCTCCCCTATCTAATAAGGTACAATATTTATAAGTATATATATGTATCATAATGTATAGGGGTGCACATTTTTCTACAGTATAATATAGTACCTGTGCTTTGTTTTTCGCCTCCAGGGTCTCCGGATTGAATACAAAGTTACATTTACATAGGGTAAGTATAAACATGTGTATTTATTTATCACAATAACATTTAAAGGGTGAATGTGAACATTTATTACCAACCTAGTGATTTAAATGACATTTCAATATCCCTCCCAACTATTTCCCACTCTGGAACCTATACAAGTGGTTTGCATGCAATACACAAAAATTACCTTATTATTACTATGAGAGTGACCCGGGTACTCCTGTTTAGTAGTGCACTTCAATGGTAAAAAACTCATAAAAATGAACCCTTAGTGGATTCTAAACATTTAACATACAGTTTTAACCAAAGAATATTCTCCTTTCCTTTCTCAGTCTGTGAGGGAAGTGATTGTCTCCAGTCCGAATGCTACTGTAGCAATTACTGACACATTTGTTGCTATGTAGTACAACCTATGTTTCTTTTTTGACTAGAGGAGAAAAGTGTCTTTTCCTCAGATGTAGCCTACCTCAGATTTCCATTAAAATACATACAATATAATTGTAACTATACCGGAACAATCCTATCTTGAACTCCTCGGAACTTTAGCCTTTCTTATTTCTGGAGGCTGTGTTCATTTAATAAACTGCAGGCTGTACCTCCTTATTGTGGATGTCTGGCAGTGCCAGGGTCATTAGTGCAGGCACATTTAGTCCATTCACTTTAGTTGTATAATGATAACTCAAGTTAGTTAGCTATTGGTATATGGTGTAGTCCGCAGTTTAAATGTACATACACCTGTGCTACCTGCTGCTGCAGTATCAACTCACTGACTCTCCTCCTCTGACCCGCTGATAGCTTTTTCCAGATTGCTCCAAAAATATATATCTAGATATGTATGGCACCAGTATTTTAGATGGCTGTAAATTGAAGGCTACTGGATTACTTTCCATACATTTAGCTATAATAGATCTCCCCCTTTTAGGAATACAAGTTATGGTTCACTCCATGCACATTATGCATATTTATAATCAGCTTAAATTGGTGCTAAAGCTTCCTATCGCTGGCATTCCTGTGTTTAGCTTAGCTGTGAGGGAGGTGCTTAGTGGAGGTGTGAAAGAGGTAAAATAATATTTCTGAGTCACTCACGCTTTTAGTTGTACTGCTGCTGTGCTTAGCGCATCCCCGACTCCTCCTCCTTTTCAATTGCCAGCATGAGGTGGGCGTAGATCACTTTGTTCATTACACCAACATCGACCCTGCTCTGTCCCAGCAACCAGAGTAGCTTCCCTGGTTGCTATGGGCCGTCACTTCCGTCTCCCGCTGGCTTCGCTGCAGTGACTCTCCGCACCCCTCCTCTGCACCAGCGCCGGACCTCTGCCGCTTGTCAGCGCCGGACCTCTGCCGCTTGTCAGCGCCGGACCTCTGCCGCTTGTCAGCTCCGGACCTCTGCCGCTTGTCAGCGCCGGACCTCTGCCGCTTGTCAGCGCCGGACCTCTGCCGCTCGCCACCCGATGGCCTCCTTAGCAACTCCGGCACAGCGGTGAGTACAGTAAACCGCACTCTCGCTGCCGCCCTTCAGCGCTCCTACGCTTGCCCTGCTCCGGTCACAACACCTGGACTCCGCTTGCCGCTGTGACTGTATTCAGCTCTGTCACCAGCGCAGGAGATCCAGGTGTGCGCTCTCACAGGGGGAACAGCAGTCTAATCTCCCCAGCGCAGGTGAGCTTCCTTTATACTCACAGCCAGGTTGACTCGCGCTGCTCAGCCGTCCTCCATTGGTTCCCTATCCTCAGTCGCTCGCGGTCAGTCCTCAACCCGGCACGGGAACCCACTCTTCCCGCCCTGCAGGTTGTTGCTCCCGCAGCACGCGACCCTATTTGCCGCCTTTACTACCCTGCAGGCTATTGCTATACAAAAATGCCTCGAGCTCACCCTGAGGTACACACAATAACCTATAATAAAGCCAGGATGGCAGCTGACCATTTTCACAATAGAGGGCACAACTGCTCCACTTATTTACTAATAATTTCTACACATATATATATACCTATTTCATATATCTATACATATGAGTTAATATATAATTTCTCTTAACAAAATATTTGTTTATAGGCACATTAGTAATAATGAAGAGAAAAAATGAACAACAGATTCATTCTAATACTATTAAATTGAATATAATAATTTAAGGCTAACAAATGAAATTATAAATATTCATGTTACACTCTCCCCCTGGTGATCTGCATATCTCTTCTTCCCAATTCATCAGATCACCAAATATCCTCCCCATTCCCATACCCGAAGTAAGGCCAGGTAAGTACTATACTTGGGTGAATTATTTGATTTAAATATGAAGGTTTACCTAATTCCGGATAGGTTAGTATTAAGGGAGGTTTCCGTTCCCTGGATGGCCTATAACTATGCACTATATCCTCATCGGTCTCTGAAATCCCAGTTTCCATGCAAGAATCCCTATTTATGTTAACATCAGTATCACCTATACTACCTTCTGATGTAAATTCTTTCTCAGATTCCAACCCACCATCCTCATTATTAATATTGACTGATATATTACAATCATTATCGGGGATACCCTCATGAAACCCATTGGGCGTGATACAATTGGACAACCAGGGAACAGAGCTATCAGGATCCTTATCACAATAGAAATATCCTGGACCACATTCCCTATTCTCAGAATCCTCATTAGGACCGGCTGAGATTTCTGGGGAGTGGCATTGTCCTTGAGAAGATCGTAACCTACTACCAGTTCTCCAAGTAGATCTTAACTGTGACTCATCTTCAGCTACTTCAGGGAAACGAAGATTTTGTGCTATAGGCAAAAGATGCTGTCTGTGGTAGGTGAGAATTTGTCCCTCCCCCGACTCTGACCTTAGCTTATAGACTGGTATGTTGGGTAATTTGTCTATTACCACATATGGATTAGACCTCCATCTATAAGCTAATTTTTGTCGTCTGGGACGTCCTAGTTGCTGTATTAGCACGCGGTCCCCTATTTTCAATAAATTTTCTTTTACTTGCAGATCATATCTAATCTTATTCTTAGCCCCGGCCTTTCTAGATGCCTCCTGAGCTAATTGGTGTGCTTCTCTAAGTTCTTTTCGTAATTTACTTATGTATTGGGAATGAGTTTGTCCATTGGCATCCCGGGATGGAAGACCTAATGAGACATCTATGGGCAGTCTGGCTTCCCGCCCAAACATCAATTCATATGGGGAGTACCCAGTGGATTCATTCTTGGTGCAGTTATAGGCATGAACCAAATGACATATTTTCCTATTCCATTGTGTACTGCCCCTTGGATCCAGAGTACCCATCATATTGAGCAATGTACGATTAAAACGTTCCGGCTGTGGGTTACCCTGCGGATGATAAGGAGTAGTTCGGGATTTCTTAATCCCACAGCACATACAAAGTTCATGAATGATTTTTCCTTCAAAATCACGCCCCTGGTCAGAGTGCAATCTAGCTGGTAAGCCATAGTGGACGAAAAACCTTTCCCATAAAGTTTTAGCTACAGTAAGGGCCTTCTGGTCAGGGGTAACATAAGCCTGAGCGTAACGGGTGAAGTGATCCGTTACTACAAGAATGTTACATTCTTTCCCCGGTGATGTTTCTAATGATAAATAATCAATACATACTAGATCCATAGGTCCATGGCTATTGAGAGTCACAAGGGGAGAAGACTTGGTGGGAAGAGACTTCCTCAAAACACAACTGCCACAGGTTTTACAGTAATTCTCAATATCCTTTTCCATAAATGGCCAGTAAAAACGGTCAGTGATCAATCCTGCTGTTTTATCCACCCCGAGATGACCATGCTGATCATGTAATGACTTTAAAATAGTTGCCCTATAGCATTGTGGAGCAACCAATTGAAACTTCACCTTTCCATTTGACCTGACTAATTTACGGTATAGTATACCATTCTTTACAACCAATTGCTTTATATGCCTCAATAACAACTTAGATGCAGGCGTCATAGAGCTTACATCACTGTCAGCACAACCAGCCTCAATACAAAGTATAACAACAGAGATATCAGAATCACTCCGTTGATCCATGCGAATCTTCTCATGACCTATGCGGGGTAAATCTCCTAACTCTAATTGGCTTAACCAACAGTAAGCCAGGGGTAAGGCCTTGTCAGAGGCTCCAAGGGCACTGATGCATTCTCCAAGTTCTGTCCACAAGCACTGTATGTTAAAGCACAATCCCTTAAGGGTGGTTGCCGGAACTTCAATCCAATCTGACCTATCTGATTCCATCTCAGTTCTTGTTAATCTAGATAAAGCATCAGCATCTATATTATTGATGCCTGGGCGATATTTAATTTTAAAATCATAGATAGACAGTGCAGATAACCACCGGTGCCCTGTAGCATCTAATTTAGCAGTGGTCAGCACATATGTCAGGGGGTTATTGTCAGTGTACACCTCAAAGCTTGCCCCATATAAGTACTCATGAAATCTATCAGATACAGCCCATTTGAGAGCAAGGAATTCCAGTTTGTGTACGGGATATCTCCTTTCACTATTGGACAATCCTCGACTGATATAAGATATAGGTTGTAATTTTCCTTCATGAGGTTGATACAACACTGCTCCTAGACCATCAAATGACGCATCCACATGTACCACATAGGGAATTGTAGGATCAGCATATGCCAAAACAGGGGCATTAGTAAGACTCCATTTTAACTTGAGGAAGGCATCTTCACACTTGCTGGTCCATCTATCCCCAAATTCCTCAGACGGTTTAAAATAGCCCTCTTTTTTACCTGATTTGGCCAATGAGGTTTTGCCACTAGGGGGATACCCTCTAGTCAATTCAGTAAGTGGGTGACATATTACAGAATAATAAGGTACAAACCGGCGGTAATACCCACAAAACCCTAGGAAAGATCTTAACTCCTTCAACCTTGTGGGTCTGGGCCACCTGTTCACAGCCTCCACTTTAGTGGGGTCAGTGGAAATTCCATGTCGGCTCACCACATGTCCCAAATAAGTAACAGAGGACTGACAGAGCTTACATTTATCTATAGAAAGCTTTAGTCCTTTTTTTAGTAACCTGTCAAGTACTTTAAGCAGACGATGGTTATGTTCCTGCAAAGAGGACCCAAATACAATGATATCATCAAGGTATACTAATACCTCACGGTAGTTCATATCACCCACCGTTTGCTCCATTGTACGCTGGAAAGTAGCCGGTGCACCCTTAATACCCTGAGGCATCTTCAAGAATTCAAAGAAGCCTAAAGGGCAGATAAATGCAGTTTTCTCTCTGTCATGTGGGCTCATAGGTATTTGGTAATACCCACTCCGTAGATCCAGCACGGTGAACCACTGACTCCCCTGCAGACAATCCAATGCCTCCTCTATCCGAGGAACAGTGTATTGATCTGGCACTGTGCGTTGGTTAATAGTCCGGTAATCAATACACATTCTGATATTGCCATTCTTTTTACGAGCCACTACTATAGGTGAGGCATATGGACTCTCCGAATGTTGAATAACTTCAATTTCCAGCAAAGTTCTAAGATGCTGCCTAACATCCTCAAAATCGGCAGGAGCAAGACGGCGTGACCTCTCCCTGAATGGAGTCTCATCATTTAGCTTAATACAATGTTCCACACCTGCAGCTTTTCCCAAATCCCATTCCCCAAGAGAAAAAACGTGCTGCCGTTTTACCAACTCTTTACATAGGGTATCTCTTTCTATCAACCCAATGTCACTCCCCTGGAAACAGGGAATAAAATCATCCAAAGACATATCCTGAGCCAAAGAGGACTCTCTGTACCCAGAATATCCTTCATGGGAGTTCATATGGTGAGTCAACATATTAACAGCAGTGACTTCCCTATTCATTTTTAAACACCAATCACTGAGGACTTTAAATAAGTGAGCATTAGTTCCCACAATCACCGGCATCACAGTCTTATCTCCTGGGGACTCTGGGCATACCAGAGCAATGAGAGGTAAGGGTTCTGACACACCCATGAATTCCTCTGGAAATTCTATGTTAACTAGTACATAACCCAAATATGGGTATTTCTGTTCACTTAGCCCCCAGATTACCAATCCTTCCAAGGGCATAATAGGAACGTCAGAGAGATAGTGTCTATACCAGTGCTCAAATATAATGGACACCTGAGATCCACTGTCTAATAAAACAGGGCAGGGATGTCCATTCAATTTAACGACCACGCGTGGAGCAGGTCCTATCATTCCATCAGGGATTGAACTACTCCACTGGGCACTCCCCATTGAATCCACATCTAGTTTCTGGGAGACGGCGAGGGGCCCGCCAGCCTCCCACTGTCGTTTCCCTGAATGGAAACATTATCCAACTGACCAGTAGTTCCCACTTCCGAATTACCCCAGCCTAAAGGACAGTTCATAACCCTATGCCCTAGCTGTCCACATCGAAAACACCCTCTGGATGTAAAATCTCCACCTCTCCTAAAATTTCCCCTACCATTGTTAATTCCCCTAATAGAATTACGGGAAGCTACATTAGACGGTGCCATCCTTTGATTTAACGCCAAAATAAGCTGGTCCATTTTTTTATTTTGTTCCTCTACCAAAGTAAGTAATTTGTCATCCCTTGATCCCTGAGTCTCAGAGGAGGGTATCACTACTTTTACGGCTTTGGCATGGGTCTTTTCCCTATTGGCGATTAAAGCTTCCTCCTTGGTAATTTCCTTAATTAAATCACTAAGGGTGGGGCTTCCTAATAACAGAGCGGTACACCGTAAACGCTGTGCCACAGGGTCAGTTGTTAAAGCTCCTCTAATTACTTGTTTCAACCTACTACTATTGACCTCAGCAGGAGATAATCCCCCTTTATCTATAATTTTATGGATTATTTTATCCAATCTATACACATATTGGGACAACTTCTCCCCCGTCTCTTGATAAGTATGGTTGAATCTAGCAACCAAGTCACCTACATCTTCCAATGTCCCATAGGTGTATTCCAGTGCCTGGAAGTAATCAGCCACAGTGGCCTCAGGATTACTTTTCCTAGTGGCCTGAATGATTCCCATAGCGGGTCCCCTTAAACTTTCTACAATCCTTTGCTTTTTTATATGATCAGGACAATGCCACTCCTCAGACTGCTGTATAGCTGCCTCCCTCCAGGCTTCATACGGTTCCTCGCCAGTAGGCACAGGAAGTATTCCTGAGAAAATCCTCAATCGCCTATAACTCCCCTCATAATGCCATCTTTCTAATTGATGTACTACTTTATCAGCTATAACTTCTAACTGATTCCCTAACTTTTCTTCCGTACCCGGTGATGGACCACCTTCTCCCCCAGCTGCAGACGGATCTCGTCCAGACGTAACAGACATATCACCCATAACTAATGGTTCAGCAGCTCTTTCACTGTCTTCCTTTTCAGGCCATATAATTTTCCACCTGCGGTTAGGATTAGATCTCACAGCCACCACTTTAGGTAACAACTCAGACTCTAAGTCTTGACTAGTAGTTATTAATACAGCGCACAACTCTCCGTTTTCCCTGAATTGTTTATCAGAAATCTTTGGTTGTTTTATCCCAAAAAGGAATAACATCTCTGTCATAATTGTTCCATCAGTGATGTCTGTGAGATCCCCACACAATACAAAACTCCTTTCGGGAGTCACTCCCTTCCTTATGCACCAATCAAATGCTTCACTACTGGTATAATGATTCATTTTGGCTACTGTGCTTCCCTTACACCTGAGTATTTTACAAATTTATCTCACGCGGTGCCTCCAAAATGTAACCCCCCCCTTAGATAGTATAATTCCTAGTGGTCTCACTAAAAGATGGTTACTAATTATGTTGTGCCTCCACCCAAGCTAATTACTTAGGCTTGCCTGGGTAAGCCTCCCCTATCTAATAAGGTACAATATTTATAAGTATATATATGTATCATAATGTATAGGGGTGCACATTTTTCTACAGTATAATATAGTACCTGTGCTTTGTTTTTCGCCTCCAGGGTCTCCGGATTGAATACAAAGTTACATTTACATAGGGTAAGTATAAACATGTGTATTTATTTATCACAATAACATTTAAAGGGTGAATGTGAACATTTATTACCAACCTAGTGATTTAAATGACATTTCAATATCCCTCCCAACTATTTCCCACTCTGGAACCTATACAAGTGGTTTGCATGTAATACACAAAAATTACCTTATTATTACTATGAGAGTGACCCGGGTACTCCTGTTTAGTAATGGTAAAAAACTCATAAAAATGAACCCTTAGTGGATTCTAAACATTTAACATACAGTTTTAACCAAAAAATATTCTCCTTTCCTTTCTCAGTCTGTGAGGGAAGTGATTGTCTCCAGTCCGAATGCTACTGTAGCAATTACTGACACATTTGTTGCTATGTAGTACAACCTATGTTTCTTTTTTGACTAGAGGAGAAAAGTGTCTTTTCCTCAGATGTAGCCTACCTCAGATTTCCATTAAAATACATACAATATAATTGTAACTATACCGGAACAATCCTATCTTGAACTCCTCGGAACTTTAGCCTTTCTTATATCTGGAGGCTGTGTTCATTTAATAAACTGCAGGCTGTACCTCCTTATTGTGGATGTCTGGCAGTGCCAGGGTCATTAGTGCAGGCACATTTAGTCCATTCACTTTAGTTGTATAATGATAACTCAAGTTAGTTAGCTATTGGTATATGGTGTAGTCCGCAGTTTAAATGTACATACACCTGTGCTACCTGCTGCTGCAGTATCAACTCACTGACTCTCCTCCTCTGACCCGCTGATAGCTTTTTCCAGATTGCTCCAAAAATATATATCTAGATATGTATGGCACCAGTATTTTAGATGGCTGTAAATTGAAGGCTACTGGATTACTTTCCATACATTTAGCTATAATAGATCTCCCCCTTTTAGGAATACAAGTTATGGTTCACTCCATGCACATTATGCATATTTATAATCAGCTTAAATTGGTGCTAAAGCTTCCTATCGCTGGCATTCCTGTGTTTAGCTTAGCTGTGAGGGAGGTGCTTAGTGGAGGTGTGAAAGAGGTAAAATAATATTTCTGAGTCACTCACGCTTTTAGTTGTACTGCTGCTGTGCTTAGCGCATCCCCGACTCCTCCTCCTTTTCAATTGCCAGCATGAGGTGGGCGTAGATCACTTTGTTCATTACACCAACATCGACCCTGCTCTGTCCCAGCAACCAGAGTAGCTTCCCTGGTTGCTATGGGCCGTCACTTCCGTCTCCCGCTGGCTTCGCTGCAGTGACTCTCCGCACCCCTCCTCTGCACCAGCGCCGGACCTCTGCCGCTTGTCAGCGCCGGACCTCTGCCGCTTGGCAGCTCCGGACCTCTGCCGCTTGTCAGCGCCGGACCTCTGCCGCTTGTCAGCGCCGGACCTCTGCCGCTCGCCACCCGATGGCCTCCTTAGCAACTCCGGCACAGCGGTGAGTACAGTAAACCGCACTCTCGCTGCCGCCCTTCAGCGCTCCTACGCTTGTCCTGCTCCGGTCACAACACCTGGACTCCGCTTGCCGCTGTGACTGTATTCAGCTCTGTCACCAGCGCAGGAGATCCAGGTGTGCGCTCTCACAGGGGGAACAGCAGTCTAATCTCCCCAGCGCAGGTGAGCTTCCTTTATACTCACAGCCAGGTTGACTCGCGCTGCTCAGCCGTCCTCCATTGGTTCCCTATCCTCAGTCGCTCGCGGTCAGTCCTCAACCCGGCACGGGGACCCACTCTTCCCGCCCTGCAGGTTGTTGCTCCCGCAGCACGCGACCCTATTTGCCGCCTTTACTACCCTGCAGGCTATTGCTATACAAAAATGCCTCGAGCTCACCCTGAGGTACACACAATAACCTATAATAAAGCCAGGATGGCAGCTGACCATTTTCACAATAGAGGGCACAACTGCTCCACTTATTTACTAATAATTTCTACACATATATATATACCTATTTCATATATCTATACATATGAGTTAATATATAATTTCTCTTAACAAAATATTTGTTTATAGGCACATTAGTAATAATGAAGAGAAAAAATGAACAACAGATTCATTCTAATACTATTAAATTGAATATAATAATTTAAGGCTAACAAATGAAATTATAAATATTCATGTTACATTTACTTTATTTAATTTTATTTTGTTTTAGTTATTGTGTCTATATCTGGAGTATTAGATACTTTATATCGATGTCAGCGGAAGACATTTGTTCCATGTCTGTTTTCTTCTTGCCAATTTACATTATGCTCATACAATTTTATACTCCGCTATTACTTGTTACACACACGATTTTTTCTATTAGAATGTTTACATGTTTTATTTGAGAAAAGTTTGAAAAGAGGTTCTGATTTCTCCTTGTTCAGCTGTGGAATTGATTTTTGATTTCCTGCGGCCCTTTGGCAGGGTGGTAATTTATCTGTACTGTAATATTTTACTGTCTCACTATTCACTGTACCAAACTGCTGTTTATGCATTTTCTTATTTGTACTGCAAGAGATTGGAATAAAAATATTTTGAAAAAAAAAAAATTAAAAGGTCATCTATGTACCTCTTGTAGAAGTACACAGATGACCTCACTGCTGGACTAAACAGTTGATTTTCAATAGAGTACATAAAGGTATATATATATATATATATATATATATATATATATACACACACACACACACATATATATATATATATATATCCATGCAGAGGATCCGGCACTCCAACCATAAATATTGTAGATGCTCTGGTGCCTTCTTTGAGGGGTCTGCGCCCCAGCACATGCAGCAAATAAACAGGAAGCGGCACTCAGAGACGTGGTAAGTAGTGCAAAAATAAAGCAACCAAGCTTTAATATATCATCACATCATCAACGTTTCGGGGTTGTCCCCCTTCATCAGGATGAAGGGGGACAACCCCGAAACGTTGATGATGTGATGATATATTAAAGCTTGGTTGCTTTATTTTTGCACTACTTACCACGTCTCTGAGTGCCGCTTCCTGTTTATTTGCTATATATATATATATATATATATATATCTCTCAATCTGCTGTACAAGTAAATTTTAATCATTTTCAGTTGCTCTTTGCTACTTCCTTTATAAAATACAGCCTATTTTTTCTTCCCAAGAGTTCTGTCTTAACAAACTTTCCCTGTCTCAGCTAATAGCACTCCTATGCCAGGACTGACTTTCTCCTAACTGCTCCTCGGGAACAGTGATTTGCAGTGTACTTCTTATTACTAGATACATTATGCAGGAACTCTGTGTGATGGGACATGGTAGCCCTGCTGTGAGAATGCCTATCAGAGCTTCTTTTAAGACCCTTTCTCAATTGTCAGCAAAGTATTTTTTAAGGTTAAAAGGTGTAAAATTATTCTGAAATGCTTTTTTGACCTGTCTCCTATCACAAAACGGTTCATGGTTTTTCCTCCTACAATTGTTTTTATGCAGGACCATTATATGAATGTCTCGGTTCACCCATTCCTTGCCAATAGAGTATTCTATGCAAAATTCTTAGTATGTGTTCCTGAATGAATCACCATGTCTATGTGTGACATATATTTAGCTGATCTTTAATGTGGCCAATTTTATGATAGACATAAATACCAGTTGAATCTCTACATAGCAAGGGACAGTTAAAAGGCAAAAAAGCTGCTTAAATATTCATCATTGATATTCTTCTGTGATAAGATTAAATTGTTAGAAAAGCTACTAGTATACAATGAATAATGCCATCAACTTACAGTTACAAAGACTTACATATAGATAGTATTCATGGAATCTATTAATATTATTCTTCCTTACAACTTTACACAGTTTGATAGCATAGTGAGCCAGGCCTACCTTCTCACCTTACAGAGTATGCAGAGAAAGAATGGTGACAACTAACTAGGAATAAAGGACAGGAGAGCCAGGGCCATTTTAACATATAGGCGCACTGAGAAGTTGTCCAGGCCCCCACAATTCTAGGGGCCTTCCAGCAGGGGCGGGTGGTGGTCAGTCAATCAGAGTGATGAGGCACCATTCTCTACCTGCCTCCCAGCCTGCAGCCAGACAGTGAATGGCTGTCAGCATGCTGATTGGTGGATGGCTGGAGCTATCCACCAATCAGAGTACTGACAGCCATTAACTGTATTAAAGCATGTGGAGAGATGGCAGGAAGGGCATGTTATGATTGTTTTAATTGGTTCCCACGAATGGGTGGTTAGGGGCCCCCAGTGCATTGTTTGCCCAGGGTGTACAATGATGTTAAGACAAATTTACAAAAAAGATGATTGTGAAATAAAGGCTGTATCATAGAAGAATAACCACATGGAATACACAATAAAAAAAGTTTCTCATAATAAGTGTCCGTCTATATATATTTACACATTAGGTTACCATGCGAACTACTAAAGCCATAGGAAGTGGATAGATGTAATTGGATTCCTCTTTGTAACCCAGATCTCCTTCCAATAGGGAGGAGAAAGGCTTAGGGCTTATACCATCTAAAGGTGGCATAGTAACCACAGGCAAGCATTGAATATTTTTAGAATACCAGTGTATGGGTACATTAGGACTGTTATGTATGAAGCAGTTATCCATGATATCCCTTGCATTATGGCAATGGTGAATAAGTCACTTACTGTAAAACATGTAGAAACTACTTTTTCACAAGTATGATGCAAAGTCCTCTATATCAGCTGTTATTATTATTATTATTATTATTATTATTATTATTATTATCATTATTATTATTATTATTATTATTATTATTATTATTATTATTATTATTATTATTATGTAGAGATGTGTGGTTCGGAATTATCTAGCATTTACTCAGTTATGTTTGAATCTCAAAAACGGCATCTTATTGGCTATCGCCTCTCACATGCTTTGGATAGCTAATAAGATAAATCCGGATAATTCTGAACTTGCACTAATGTTGTGAAAAGTACCAAGTAAATCCGAACCCGCACATATGTTGTTATTATTATTATGATGATGATGATGATGATGATGATTATTATTATTATTATAACTTTTGATTGTACATTGCAGGGTCACATTTTGCACTCTTGATTCATTGATTTTTACATTGTACTAAATGAAGAGCACAATAATGTGGATATTCTATTGCAATGGTTCTCAACCGCGGTCCTCAAGTGACCTGGAAAACATGAACTATTGGGGGTACTTGAGGACCGAGGCTGAGAACCACTGTTCTATTGGGTCAATTCGATTCAGCGCGGATTGAATAGCATTGAGAATTAGCTCCCATGCTATTCAATTCAGCGCGATGTGATGCCTGATGAGAGGATTTCTTCTCGCACCCCTTCGGGAGTGTGAACAGGAATCTGCCAAAAGTGCTGGTGTGATGATGTTTTCTGCTCTTAGCGTGGTGGAAACAGCATCGCTCTGGGCACTTAAGTCACAGAATGCCGGTTCTCGCATTGAAACATCCTGTATAGTCTGTGAGAACCAGCCTTCTCCGACAAAACAGCTAATTCCTGGGGCTATTAAATCCTTGCTCGATTGAATTCACCACTATGAAAGGGTAAAAACATAAACTGACAGCACAAATGTATTTTTATGATGCCGTATGTCTATTTTATCCAAATGTATTCATTTGTTAATGAGTATTTATGGACCAATGTGTCTGCACCATTGGGGGATCCAAACATTTGCACCATCTAATGGGATGGTTTGGGCAGAATGGTGGCTTCATGATGATTACAGAAAAAGTGCATTAGGTCACCTACATTGCACACAAATCTAAAATTAACTAAATTAAATTAGATAAAAGTGGTTAAGGACTTTGTCATTTCCACCAATGCAATATGCTATAATTAAATACATATATGAGGATAAACGTAGCAGCATCTAAGAAGAAAACCAGAAATATTTGATAAATAATGCTAATGATGCTCAAATAATCAAGTGATGTTATTAAACCGAACCTGATAGTTCCAGCCACCGACCAATCAGCATGCTGACACCCATTTACTGCCTGGCTGTAAGGCAGGCAGAGATTGCTGCCTACTGTAGCCTCTCTGATTGTGTGCAATTCACTATTAGATAGGCTGGGTAGCATTTTTTACCGGCCTCCCAAGCAGCTTTGGAGGCAGCAGCCCATCCCTGCTCGAAGGCCCCTAGAATCATGGGGCCCTAGGCAGCTGCCCAGTGTTCCTATAACTTAAGATGGTCCTGGTCACAACCATGTTAAAATATTATAATAAATCAGAATTGTTGAAAAACTGTTATTTTAATATATTTAAGGAACATACAGTATAAGAAAAATTACTTATTTTGTCAACATTAAGTTTTCACACATTGCTCAAAAATATGTGTAACACATCCAGCATGGTATCCTAAAACAAATATGTAGCATACTAATGGGCAGTTACTAATATGAATGCTCTGTTCATCACAGTTGTATTTATTTAAGTCTACTGTTAATAGACATAACATGCTAATTACAGTGTTTACAGTAGGGAAGCCTAATGAGGATCCTCCTTGATTAGATTAGAGCAATTCAAATAATAAACACACAAGAAATAGCAATGATCAAAACAGGGAACACAATAATAAACATCCAAAGAACTATGAAATAATAATTATTACTAAGATGAAGCAGCTCTCATTAAAATAAATCAACATGTATTACACATAAAATACTTTATATTAAAAACATTAACAAGAAGAAATCCCTAATAATGAAAATGACCACACTGCACTAATGCACAAAAACACCATACACTTGCAAATTATTTAGGGGAAATAATCCCTACTAGTGCAATTCAGTGTCCAAAAAATTGTCTCAACACACGAAAGTAGACATTGCAATCCTTCCCATCAAGCAGTTTGCTGTTTCTCTTATGATTTTTAACTTTTATGTCCTATCGATCCCAAATACAATTATGTAGTGTAATTAATGTGTAATCTTGAATTCATAACCTTTCAGCTTGCAAGTCCTCAGCTCATTGCCTAAACGGGATCTGTTTAACATCCCGACTATTGGGAGGCCGTCGGTCATGTGACCAACATCGGAATACCAACAACACTCAGGTGCCGGATCACCGACAACCGACATCCCAAAGGTGAGTATCTGGGTGGGGGTTAGGGTCAGTCAGGGCCCCGGCAGAGGGTGGGTTAGGGTTAGGCACAGGGGGGGTTAACCCTAGCTGCCATCTCCCAAGGTATAGCCCTAGCCGACACCCCCAGGGGGTTAGCCCTACCCGCCACCCCCAAAAGTAAAGGTTAAGGTAGGGTATGGGGGTTAAAAATACTTACCCCCCTCTGATGTCGGGATCTTCAATGTCGGGATGCTGAGGTAGGTCATGTGACTGCCGGCATCCCAACAACTGGAATATAGTATGTATTCCTCCTGAACAACTGTGTTCCTTCCAAGGATTGTTCTAGGCTCCAGTGTATCCTGTGATCATTCTCAAGTGACTATTCCGCTTCTCTGTGTACTGCTGCTGTTACGTGCATTTCCATCTGCTGCTTTTATTCTACCTATCAGCTCCCACGCTGCCGGCATTCAGTGAACCTCACGTTACTGCTCAGTTACCATCCACCAGGGGTTGGGCTGCGGTCTGTGCACTCAGGTGCCCTTTACTGTTTTACCCAGTCTACTCCTTTGTTCCAAGTTCCTCATTTGGATTCTGGGGCCAGGTCTTGTATCAAGCAGGACCGCCATCAAGGAGAGATTGCCAGTACTCTTGTACTGGGCTTGGGCAGTTGGTTCACGGCAGGCACTAAATTCGAATTGCCGCCACTGTCAAGCGGGGCATGTGTCCAGGCCTCGCAGAGTGGGTTGATGCCGGCCAGGGCTGTATCACCGGTGCCCCCTCAAGCAGCCAGGTGCTGTCGAATCCCTTTCCTCTCAAACTCCACCTGCCGACCCCCCTTGCCGACTCGGACCTCCCTGGGGTCATATGCAGGCATACTGTGCTACATTATTAAGGTGCAGTGGAAGACAAGTTCCGAGAAAGCGGCCCACTAACAAAGGTAATTTGTGCACTATGTACACAGAACTAATATATAAAAGATGCATTTTATTTTATTTTATTCAATTTGTGCTGTGCTTTATCTGCATCCCTCCCATATTCCGACATTACTGGTCTCCAATATATTGCCCCCAGGACCCACCTTTCCCCAGTGCCCCCACGATCCACCAGTTGGCCCTGCCTGTTTAGTCAGTCCCAGCCCCCACAATTTCTTATGGCAGCCTTGCATCAGAGCAGTACCAAGTATATAGCTTCCTCAAGCTCTTCCCTGGTTACATAAAACTCCGATTCCTGACTTGGACTCCGGTTCCGTTTTGTCAGTACTATGCTGATTTGGGTCTTTGCTTCTGAATGTGTCTCTGTGACCTGGATTTCCCTGGTTCAATTTCAGTATCCTTGCATATCAGCATTTGGTGGTTCCTATGTGTCACTAGTGTGCTTAATCTCCAGTAAAACACATTAGTGTAAGTAACATCAAGCCTCCCCTTTTCCTGTATGTCCCAGCTCATACCCAGGGCCCCAAGCCGGATCTAAAGAATTCCAGAGTCGTATCACTGCCGTTGGTTTGTTTGTTCCGAGTACAAACTTTCACTTTTTGGTTTGCCCTTTTTTGGGGCCTTTCATGGGGCCTTTTGTATCTCTCCATTGGTACTGCCTTCCAAGGGAAGCCCTTTTCTTTATTTTCTTCATGTTTTTGTTGAGAACATGGAAGTCTGGATACAACAGTCCAAGATGGACCAGTTGGGAAGGGGTCATTGGGTGTCCTTGCAGGCATGCAGTGATACTGGGATTTGCATTGTGTCATGGGCAAGGCGCTATCTCAAGTGTTACCCTTCTGTTAAAGGGGCTTGGTTAATGCATCCTGTAGGTTCACCCTTGACCTGTTTCAAATTTGGTAGGTTTTCAAAGCGGTGCCTAAAGCAGTTGGTCTGTTTACATGGGCATTTCCAAACGTGTGATTTTAGAGTGAAAGCCCAATGATCATGGTAAGCCACTTACCAGTTTCTCTCTCTGGTGTGATCCACAGACACACACAGCATACTTGGTAGGAAAACCTGCTGCCTCTAAACATGTGCAGCAGATCCATTCCGCCCTTTATACTCCATGTAGTGGTTTCTGGCAAGGCTGCAGGAAAGGAGTTTTCTGGGAAACTGGAAACCCCCCTCTGCATTTGCCTATGTCCCTTGCATATTTTGGGGCCCATTTATTTCATATCAGTGCAGCTATGTCAACCATGTCAGGTTTTTCCGTGGCCTAAATTAAAGCATTCACCTGCTGAAAGTGTAGTGCATATAAAAGGTACATTAGATTTCAACAAATTCTTGTTTGTTGTGTCCTAACTTGAGGAATAGATACTCACTACCTTTTGAGGAAGTTCATATGGAATTTTGTTTTTCCCAACTGTATTAATTAAAACTGGTGGAATTTTTGCATTTTGCCTCAGGTTAAGTTATGACACCCACTATGCCTCCCTCTGTTTTTTCTCCTTCCTCTATTCTGGTTCAGGGTTCCTCTTTCCTCTATTTTGTTTTATGGTTTCTCTGTTATATAGGGGTTAGTAGGTCTCATTGAGTTGTTTGCTTTTTACAGGTGCTCAGGGAGATTATTATCTGGAATCTAGGGTACTCTTTAGTTTACTGAGCCGGCCAGTCTAGTTTTGCTAGTTGCTGGGATCTATTCCCGATTTTTAATCAGTTTAGGTGGTTGGGTGCTAGGGGTATGCTTTGGTGTTCGCATTTTTAATTTTCATTTGGTTTGATTTGATATTTTGGCATTACTGCTCATCATTCATTTATGTGGCAATGACTTGACAACTTGCACCTCTGTGGGTCTCCATCTCCAAAGATTTAGAGAGGATTGTGGTCTTGTGGCCTTTTTGCTACGTTTTATGGTCAGATATCATTCCATGGTGGGTCTGGAGAGGTGGTTTGTCACCAGTGGCTTTGGACGTGGCCAGGAGGAGGATTAATTCAGTGGTTGGACACTGTGTCCGTGGGCTTTGGTGGTGTGGTCATAGCTAATCCTTTGATCATATTTAGGGATGTCCATCTTTTCAGTCCTGCTTGTGTTCACCTTAATTCTTTTTATTAAAGATTTGGTTTGGGGGATACATGAAGAAGTACTGGAGATGTAGCTGATATATAAACTTTAGTAAGGCTTTAGACACGTTCCACATCGCAAACTGCTAAATAAACTGGAAAGATTTGGATTGGATTCTGCAGACTGCTAAATATACTGGAAAGCTTTGGATTGGATTCTGTGAAGGTTGAATGGATAAGATCTTGGTTGCAGGATAGGAAACAAAGTTGTAGTTAATAGAGTGTATTCACAGGAGGGCAAGGTTACCAGTGGAGTACCCCAGGGACCTCTTCTGTACTGGGCAAGTGCTTTTTAATATCTTTGTTGGTGACATTGCAAATGGTATTGAAGGGAAAGTATGCCTTTTTGCAGATGACACAAAGATATGCAACAGGGTAGACACACCAGGATGTCTAAAATAAATAACTGATGATCTAGGTAGACTAGAGGAATGGGAAAGAACATGGCAAGTACAGTTTAATGTAAAATAATAGCTAAATCATGCACTTGGATCTCAAAAATCCAACAGCTAAATATAATATTAAGGGCACTATAATGAAAAATACAGAGGAGGAAAAGGATTTAGGAGTCACCATCTCAGATGACTTGAAGGCAGGTAAGCAATGTAACAAAGCAACGAGGAAGGCAAGTCAGATACACGGTTGCAAAGGGAGAGGAATCTGTAGACGAAAGAAAGAAGTAATAATGCCACTGTATAGGACATTGGTACGGCCTCATCTAGAATACTGTGTTCAGTTCTGGTGGTCTTATCTCCAGAAGGATATATATACATTAGAGACTATATAAAGAAGGGCAAATAAAATAGTATATCGCCTACATCACAAAACTTACCAGGAAAGAATAAAAGATCTTAATGGGGGTTATTCAAAGTTGGTTGCAGATTTTGCAATGTTAGCAAAATCTACGACCACTAACATGCTGTAACCTCAAATAGAGTTTGACCGCTGCCTATGCAGCACGGCTGCATATGCAGGCGGTCTGGCACCATGTTTCCTATTACAGGAAATGCAGGCGACCTCATCAGGCTGCCCTGAAAACGGATAACTAAGATACAAACTATCAGGTGCTGATATTAAATTTGTATTAAATAAACTCAAACATTTATCACCTTTATAAATAAAAACATAATTAGAAATCATTATGCAGCTCTCATCCGACACTCTGGGGTGTCAATAAGTCAGCACAATAATACAAGAATGGTAGTATACTGAAATACCTAGGAAGCACTCTAGAATATAAAATATAATTTTAATATGTTCAAAAATATATGTACATAAAATAAATTAGCAACAGCACATAATTTTACAATAAAAAAGGTGATCCAGTTGTTTCACTGACCCAATGTATCATAAACTTAAGTCATAGGTGGAGTCCATTTCATTAATTGAGGAGTGATTCTGTAAATTATGTAACTGTATATTCCACAGATATTCACTTAAGCCAATAGCTGCAGTCTAATTAAAGATTATGTTAAAAGTGGAAATATTATAATAAGGCAGTAGAGCCACACAGTAAATGTGCCAAGAGGTTCCTCTCTGCCGTCATATTCTATGTTTTATAAGTGGGTTAGCCTTTAGTGGCAGGGGCATTTGTTGAATTAGAACCTTTGTTGGTGGGAAAGAACAGTAGCAGTCGCTATATGCCTTTAGATCTAGGGGTGGTCTCCCATCCAATACATGGGTTAAGCTTATTCTGTCCTATTGAGTTTAGGTGGGCGTTTGTTGTGTCATTGGTGTGGGTGGTGAATACCTTGAGTGCGGTGAAGGGCTGGGTGTGGGTGGTGAATACCTTGAGTGCGGTGAAGGGCTGGGTGTGGGTGGTGAATACCTTGAGTGTGGTGATGGGCTGGGTGTGGGTGGTGAATACCTTGAGTGCGGTGAAGGGCTGGGTGTGGGTGGTGAATACCTTGAGTGCGGTGAAGGGCTGGGTGTGGGTGGTGAATACCTTGAGTGCGGTGAAGGGCTGGGTGTGGGTGGTGAATACCTTGAGTGCGGTGATGGGCTGGGTGTGGGTGGTGAATACCTTGAGTGTGGTGATGGGCTGGGTGTGGGTGGTGAATACCTTGAGTGCGGTGAAGGGCTGGGTGTGGGTGGTGAATACCTTGAGTGCGGTGATGGGCTGGCAGTAAGGCTCCCATCTAAATGGAGGTGGAATTTATGTGGTGATATAGCTTAGTGGGACTAGTTTTATTTGCCACCATACCTTATTTGTCCTCTTCTCTTTTGCTCATGTAATTGGCAGTTAATTATCTAATAGTTTACAGTTACATAAAATTTGATATATGCCGATGAGTCATTATTTTTATTATACTAATGATCGAGATGTTTACATTGCTCTGGGAAGGGGCAGTAACGTATCAGACAATAGGGCATCTAGAGCACAGGTTCTCAAACTCGGTGCTCAGGACCACACACGGTGCATGTTTTGCAGGTAACCCAGCAGGTGCACAGGTGTATTAATTACTCACTGACACATTGTAAAAGGTCCACAGGTGGAGCTAATTATTTCACTTGCGATTCTGTGAGGAGACCTGCAAAACATGCACTGTGTGGGGTCCTGAGGACCAAGTTTGAGAACCTATGATCTAGAGCAATAGAATGCATTTCATATGCCTGTCAGGCAAGGGTTATAACTTTGTATGAGGTTGTAGGTACACACAAGGGGAGATCTGCCTATAGATTTTGGTTTGGGGGGGTTCAGGCCCCTTTTGGTATCATCCTCCTCGGCTGTGAAGTTTTCCATCCTTCATTCCTTCAAATTTCGTTTTAGCTTTATCCATGGCTGGGAAGGACAGCAGCAGTTGCTATCTGCCTTTAGATTTTTGGGTGCTATCCTCTCCAATACATGAGTTTAGCTCATTCTACCCTACGCAGCACCACTGGTCCAGGTTGATGTTTTGTTGTGTCATTTGTGTGGGAGTTGGATACCTTGAGTGTGGTGATGGGTTTGCAGCAGGGCTCCTATCTACGATGATGTGGAATTTATGCAGTGATATAGCTTAGTGTGGCCATTCTTTCTTCACCACCATACTTTACATGTCCTTTTCCTTCTTGCTCACTTATTTAGTAGTTAATTATCTAACAGTTTAAATATAAATGACGCTTCTTGATTGACACCATTGTGGAACATGATACATAATATGTGTTATCCTTGATGCTATGTCAGGAGCGGATTTACCGCTACGCAACCCAGGCAGCTGCTTAGGGCTCGTGAATGCAGCAGACAGAGCTGTAGAGGACCCCAGTGTTTGCAGAATTCTTCTGAGCTGGCCAGGCCACAGTAGGCTTTCAGCACACACCGATTAGACAAGACAGCTACTGCTATGGGTGTAAGCACCAGCGCACACCCATAGCCCACTCTGTCCGTTTAGTAGTGTCTCCTCCTCTCCTGCTGTACACGTCACATGCACTGAGAGCGAGAGAGGGGAGCAGAGCCAGAGAGGACAGTGAGAGAGATGAGCGCTGCTGGACGGTGGATATAAGTTTCCTTCTAGTGATTGCTGCTGCCTTTACTGTGTAAAGCAAAAGAGCTTCACAATAAGTGTGTGCGGGCAGGGGGCGGTGTTGATGAGGGCTGGACAGGGGGGGGGGGGAATTGGGGTGTCAGTGGAGGTGGAAAAGTATGGGAGGTGAGGGGCCTTCCATTGCTGCCTGTATACACAAGAGAGCTCTACAATCAGTGTGTGTGGGGTTGGGGGATGATGGTGTTAGTGTGGTGGTGCTGGGGATTGGGTGGGAAGTGATAAGCCTGCCAGTTACAGTTTGGAGCACTAGATCTTGCAGCAGACACTAACATCTACCTTCAATGTGTGAAGAGGTAAGGGGTGTTGGGGTCAGTAGGTGAGGGGGAGGGGTGTAGAGGGTGTCGGCAGGGGGAGGTGGGGTATGGGAGGTGAGGTGCCTGCCAGTGCATTTACTGTGTGGAGTAATAGAGCTCAGACACTGGGATGCAGTCAGTATACCGGCTGTCAGGATCCCGTGGTACAGGAGACCGACGCTAGAATCCCAACACCCACCGATAAACCGAATCCTGACACCGAACCCGTATTCCCACTCGGTTGGTGGATCCACCCCACCAACCAAGTAAGAATAGAACCTGCAGCGAGTGAGCCCGCGAGTGGACTAGCAGTGAGCCCGCTAAAGGACTCACTGCTGGCAGACGGGATGCTGCTGTCGGTATAATGACAACCGGTATCCTGTCTGCCGGCTGTCATATGTATGTATGTATGTATAACCAGACACCAACATCCAGCAGTGGGAGATCATGTGTGTGTGGGGGGGGGGGGGGAAGGGGGGTTGGAGGATGGGTTGTTCCTAAGCATATGATTTTTATTATTCCCTGTTCAATCATTACAGGATTGCCTGCGTGCTACAAATGGGGGAGTGGGGTATAGGGACTGGTGGCCTGCTCTATACAGGATAGTAAACAGTAACCAATAGTCACAGTTTCCAGTGGCTGGCATTGCTAGTCTGCACAGAACTACTTTAATGGGAATGTAAAACTGGTGTATTAGCATGTAAAACTAGCACACGTTTAATTACAGCACTTGGATTGATCATTATTTTAATGACTGTTGACTTTGAATTTTCCTTCCAATGTACTCGTATAGACAACAAAGGCGGGTGCTTACTGACAGCAATGAAAATATATTGTTATAAGATTGTTTGAGGTAGGGGGACCCAAATCAGTGGCTTGCTTAGGGCCTTGTGAGGTCTAAATCCGCCTCTATGCTATGTATGTATTTGTCATGCGCCAATAAAGAAAAACTTTCATAATATAGTTGTTTTTTTTAAATAAAACTGGCTTTTATTTCCCCTCATAGAATTTGACGGCAGATAAGAACCACTTGGCCCATCTAGACTGCCCTTTTTTTTCTTTTTTACCATATTTTTAGCTCAATCCTTATTTGATCCTTACTCCTTTGTAAGGATATCCTTATGTCTATCCCATGCATGTTGTATGTGTCCTTATTTTTATTATGTAATGTTTAAGATGTTTACCTTGCTCTGGGAAGAGGTAGTCATGTACCAGACAATAGGGCATTAAATGTATATATTGTATACACAAATAATTGAACAATTATGTAAGGACTGAGAAATAATAGATGGTAAATATGGTAGGACACCTATAATGACAAATGCACAGCATCCTGGAGCGCAAATCAACAATATTGTAAATGGTTACAGACAGCTACATTACTGCCAGGGGAGCAAACGAGAAGGATAAAATCCACACTGCACATGTGCAAAAGGATTTACTCGTAAAACGTTGGGGGACAGAGCAGGGTGGTTGCATGGGATGCATTTGTGTAAGAAAAAAACCATTGGAGTGTGACACTGGGCTATGAGGTCACCACACACCCAGTATGAGGAACAGAACTTGCGTCTCCCACTTATAAAATAAGGGGGGACGGAGCAGGAGTTTAGAAGAGTTTTGAGGCCCAGTAATGCAGGGGAGGCCTAATCACTACCCGCACATTTCTGCCACCACACATGCATTGCACACTTTAGGAATGTACTCCACATTGAAGGTTAGCTGTGTCTCTCCAGTAGCCATGTCCACCAGTACGTGGGCTCACACTTTGTCGCAGTGGCCCTGCTGCCACCATCTGCCTGTTAAGATAATAAACCTAAGATGGGAAGCGCTGCCTTCTGATGTAGAAGGGGTACCATCTCTAAGAGGAAGGAGATCTTATTCTAAGTGCTGTAGGTGCACTGACTAGGACACCCACAGAGCTTCCCCAAACCCTGGCTACAATGCATGTAACTACCTTCTAAACATTTTATATGAGGTAATAAGTAATAATATAGCTCCAGTGTTATATGAACTGTTTAGCCCTCACTGTTCTGAATCAGTTAGAGAGTCAAATTTACTATCGCATGTATTCAAGTGTTAACTGCCTCTGGTCAGAGATGGTCCCTGGTGTCTGGTGGTATTGGCAAAACCTTGTTTCTTTCTTTAAAAAAAAATACCTACCTTATAATAGAATGTATTTCCATTCCTTTCTGGACTTACTTTATTGTTATTATATGCTATTAATTCTGATTTTTGAAGAAATTGTGTATTATTATATATATTGCTTTCTTGTGATTTATTTAAAAAAATGTTTGCTAAAATATAGAAAATCCTTGATCTTTTCCGTAACATTCTAATGCAGATTTGTCAACTGAACTCTCGAATCAGTGGACACTTTGCTGATCATTTTCCTACAGGAACTGAAAGTGACATTTATTGAAGATACCTTTTCCACAGAGGATGGAGTTAAAGATAATAGCAATCTATTTTTGTCCTGACAGTCTGTCATCAGGTGAGTTCAATGTGCTCTATAGTGTGAAAGTCAAGTCTATCACAGACATGAAACATAATCTCATTATACACAGCAACACAGCACTGCTGATTTATCATTTTCTAAATGGAGCTTTGATTGGAACAACTTTGATAACCATACCTTAAGAAGCCACCAATTTTTTTTCTGACCCCAAAAATGGTACTTCCATAAAGATTAGCAATTTGATAAATTGAACCTTTGGCTTGAAGGTTCGGTCATCATTCGCAAAGGCTAAATCACTAAAGGCAACTTGTAATATTTAGGACCTTTTTTTTACTTTTTTGATTTTATTCAAATTCTGTGAAGAGCGTTCTGTAATATAAAATCACTTTATACGGTTGCTCACAGAGTGTGTTGTTGGGGCGCATAATCAAATCTTTATGAAAGGTGTAGGGGCATTTAAAGGTCTCTTAAAAATCACGACCTCAGGCAATCAGTACAGAGAAATTTCTGCTTCTAATTCAGCTTTTAAACTTGATAGTTCTTGCTTGTCAGAGATTTTTAGGTTAAATTGATACATCTCGCCATGAATTAAATGCCACATGAGAATTATAAATTAGTTTTTTAGGAATTTGTCCTTGGAATAAACTAAAATGATGATGTAAAAAAATATATAGTATATCCTAAACACAAACGGCTCCATTTCTGTTTGAAGTCAGCACCATAAGCCATATTTATAGACATGCATTGTCCTATAACATTAATGTACAGAAGCCCAAAGATAGAGTAGGTGGATAAGATAAGGAGGAGAAGACAGATGATGTCAGGCTTCACTGATAGATCCAAGCAACCTCATCAAGTAATAGCTGACTTATCAGCTGATATACTGTAAGTAACTGGCTTGCTGAGCTTGCCCTTTTAGCTTCATGAATGCTTGCTTGTAGTTAGGCTGTTTGTTGTCAGTGCTAGCAGCAGTGTTATCTCATAATTCATACAATGCTGTCAGAAGTCTGAACTGAAATGGCTAATAGTGGTGATTAATCCTTTCACTGCTAAGGAGAAGATGAACTTACCCTTCAGTTATACTCAATGGTTCATCCTCACAGGATTCTGGGGAGAAAGAAACTACAGTATGCACCAATCAGTAAGCACAACATTGATGAGTATTTCCTTCCTTCAAAGTCTAAGCAAGGGGGTAGAGCCAGTGAATCTTCCATGAAATATTTACTATTATTTGAAAATAAATGTTAATTGACTCAAAGCTATCCAAATTCAACATACAGTACCATGAATGTTCCAAGCTGTATATGTACTTGGTTCAGTTAGTGTGCTTTCCTGAAATTCTGAAACATGCTGTTTTAGTGGAAGAAAATTTGACTACAATATAATTGATGGACTCAAAAACAAATTTCTCAATAAATCCGAAAACTAGCTTTCAGATCATTCCACTTGTTCTAGAGTTGTGCTAGGCACCATGGGGTGTATTCACTAAAGGTCGATATTCGTCAATGTTGGTTGATTTTAGATCGATTTCAGATCAATCTTAATCGATGTTGGGCTTCCAGAGTTAAAACACATTAGCAGATGATTTTTCATATTAATTTATAAATGCTAGTAAGGGTTGGGATTGCATGACTGCCGGTCACCATACCAACGCCAGGATACCGGCTTATAGATGTCTGGCGGGGGGAGGGGGGCCAAACGCAACAAAGCCCCTTGCAGGCTTGCTGGGCTAGCCAGGATGCAGGCTTGGTGGTGCCGTGGACACCCACGAGTGGGAATAGTCCCTGATATTCAACATGCTGACTGTCGGGATTGTGAGGGGGCGAAAGCCCAGCGTCGGTATTGTACTGGCGGTCAGGCAACTACATCCCGTTAGTAAATGTGTGGTTTTATCCTGGAAGCCCAAAATCGATTAAGATCGATCTGAAATGGATCTGAAATCGACCAACATTAACCAATAGTGACCTACTGTAAATCGAACTTTAGTAAATATACCCCCAAGGGTCTGCTTTTGAGTGGAACATAAGTGGGTTTGTGGATGGACCCACGCAGATTTCAGCATACTGCGCGTGTGCAGTACAAAGAAAACTGTGACTGCGCATGCACCAGATCAAGTACTATATATGCACACTGATGGAGATTCCGAGCGCACATGGATTGATTAGACCACTCAATCCGTGAAATGGGCATTTCTGTGCTGTAACTGGGCAGTGACCATTCGGACATGGGCGCGTATACCAACTTCAGTAGCGTGCAGATGGATGTAGGATGCCTGTTGTAGACGGATGTTTTGTACCCAGCATAGGGTGGTGAATGTCCAGGTACTAATAATGGTAACATCTAAAGGCAGAGAAACAGGGGGCATGATGGCATACACGGGCAGATTCTCGCATGAGCTAGTAAGTAGGGTGCCACGGCCGTTTGGTGAAGTGCCCGCAGATGCAGCCGACTGAGATTCCGCCCCCAAATTTATTTACTACAAAGTTTTGAGGATAACTGTAACAGTAATTAATATGTTTGTTATGAAATTTTCACATTACGTGTACTTTTTTTTGTCAGTGTAATATGTTTTAACTATAATGTTAAGTCCTTTGAGACACAGTATAACATAGAGTATATGTCTATTATTGTACTGTTTAATTTGCATACCATAATATGTAATTACTTATTCACATTGTTGGTCACATTTTATTGCATATGAGAAGACAGTGAGAAAATAAATAAATATTCCCATATGTATAATCACATAGAATAGATTTTAGGTAGATTTAATTGAATAGGACCTTACACTTCTATATTGTCGCAAAACTGTTACATTATAAAATAACTACAAAAGTATACACTTTAATATTGTTTTAGAAATTAAAGAAAATAGTTAACAGCAATCTTTTGTAATTTAAATGTCACCAATAACATTCATAATCACCATGTGTTAAACTGCAGTGATTTATATTTGATTCTGTATGAATTCAGCATTTTATATTTTGCTATGAATTGCCTTGGCTTGACAGAGCATTGAAATACAAGATATCACAAGTTACTAATATTTCCACTTAAATTTTTGGATATAAGGGGGCAGATTTAACAATGTGATATTCGTGTTATCACGAATGGTGCTCCAGCTCATAAATTTCCTGTCATTATTCAAACACATGACAGGAGCTGATTGGCTGAAGCATCATTTATCATTCGTAATGAGTGATAACAAGAATATCTCTCGTTGTTAAATCTGCCCCAAGATGTGGAACTTAACAGTGATGTATGTAGATAAAAAGCTAAATCTTATATACCCCTTTAGTCTAGAGATGTGCAGGTCCGGTTCTCCAAACGTATTCCCGACGAATTTAGATCCCAAAACGAGGCAAAATGTCAACCTACTGCTGTCGGATTCTGGCAGGTTTTGGATCCCTGGTGATCAGCGCACAACTTCTCTCCGGCTGGGGAGCTTCAAAAGTGCAGTACGTCTAGGGGTGCTGTGTTGTCCATCCAGGGGTGATGTGTCCGTCCAGCGGCTGCTGTGTCTGTCCAGGGACTGCTGTGTCCATCTGGGGGGCTGCTGTCTGTGTCCATCCAGAAGCTGCTTTCTGTGTCCATCCAGAGGCTGCTTTCCATATCCATCTGGGGGGCTGCTGTCTGTGTCCATCCAGAAGCTGCTTTCTGTGTCCATCCAGAGGCTGCTTTCCGTGTCCATCCAGGGGCTGCTGTCTGTGTCCATCCAGGGGCTGCTGTGTCCATCCAAGAACTATCTGTGTCCATCCAGGGGGGTGCTGGCTGTGTCTGTCCAGGGGCTCTGCTGCTTCCCTCCTGGGGCTCTGCTGTGTCTATCCAGGGACTATCTGTGACCATCCAGGGGCTGATGGCTGTGTCTGTTTAGGGGCTGCTGGCTGTGTCCTTCCACGGGCTCTGCTGTGTTCATTCAGGGGCTCTGCTCCAGTGTAAAAAAAAACAACAATATTTTATGCTGTATTATACATATGCTGTAACATTACACTATAATATATATATATATATATATATATATATACAGTGTATATATATATATATATAATATTGCACTGTGGTCTGACTTGCAGCATCACAATACATGTATGACTATTAAGCGGCAGCGTCACAATGTAGACCCCAGCGTAATATTCATGCAAGCACTGTGACACTGCAGGCCATATCCCATTTTCAACAAAAAATAGCTTTAGGGCGCCGTACTGAATATAGCTCTTAACTGATGTATATCAGCAGCCCATTGGGAAAAAGAGGTATGCCAGCCTCTTAGAACAAAAAACAAAAACAAATGCTCCCAATTGGCGCTTAATAATATATGTGTGCAACCAATGATATATTAAAAACACAATTTATTCACATGTAAAAATGTAAATAACCTCCCGGGGGTTTAACTTTGTAATTAATACAATATTGATTTCAGTATAAAAATCTACACAATTTGCTTTGACACAATTTGAAATTACACCAGTATACTAGGAATTCAATAAACCATAAAATAGATTAACAGGTGTTATTTCATATATTCACAAAAGACCTGCACTTTAATACATCTGCATAAAAGAAGTAGTAAATAAAAAATGATACTATATATTACCAGCTGGATAATATCCAAACAGCGAAGACTGTCAGTAATTTGTATAACCTGTCCCAACGCTGATGAGGAGTCGCTGCAGCTTAATATTCATACATGTATTGTGATGCTGCAAGTCAGACCACAGTGTAATATTCATCCACGTATTGTGACGCTGTACTGTAGGTCGTACCCCAATTTCATACTTGTATTGTGACACCCTAGGCCGTACTGCAGTGTAATATTTATACAAGTATTGTGACACTATAAGCCGTACCCCAATTTCATACAAGTATTGTGACTCTGTAGGCCATACCACAGTATAATATTTATACATGTATTGAAACACTGCAGACTGCAGCACAGTGTAATATTCATACAAGTATTGTGACGGTGCAGGCTGTACTGCAATGTAATATTCATACAAGTATTGAGATGTTGTAAGCCGTATTCTGCACAGTTCAAACTCCAGTGTTGGTCCGGATACAGTTCGGCAGTGAAATTGATGTAAATAGTGACCCAAGGTAGCTGAGACGACCAATCTCTTTGGAACATCACCAACCCTTTAGATCTAAGGAGAACACCGCGCTAATTGAGGATTCCCAGAACCTGGCTGGTTTTGACCTGATGTAAGAGACTTTCTTATGGGACTACACCTCTAGCGGCTTTGGTAAAATTTACGGGTGAGACTGCGCTGTCTGTCCATCTCTACTTTCTGCTATCCAGTTTATTATTAACAGGAACGTGATACATTGACATTGGCACTAACTATTTTGACCCTATTTTAAATAATGTTGATTGTCAGGAATTTTCCATATATATATATATGGTTTTATTTTGTTTTAATTTTATACCCTATTAAATGTGAAATAATTATCACTCAATTCTTCTTATTACAATTTATCAATCCATCACTACATGAGCGCTGCTATCTGTTGTTGTTTTTCCTGTATTGTATGGTTTGGGCGTGACTATCCCAAACGTTGTAGCAGCAGCATTAGAGGCACTGCACCCAATAGCGCCGATTTTCCATTTCTTGGTAATTACCTTTTTGGTTGCAGTTCTTGCCCATTATAAAAAGAAAGCAATTGTATTGCCTGGGCATAAGACCAAAAATCCACCTCTGGGGTGTGGGATTATTTTTACCCAAATCCTGACAGTGTTTGTGAAGGCATCTGCTCCATGTGTGAGGCCAAAGTTAGTAGAGGAAGGAGTGTAAGCCATCTAGGCACCTCCTCTATGTTACATCATTTGCGTAAAAAAATGGAGGAGACAGCAACACTTCTCCTGAGATGGCTGTATCACACCTGAACTAGACTCAGCTACCTATCACACTTCATGTAGACCTAGATGTCAACCATGTAACTCTAAATTAGCAAGTCACCTACAAAAACTAATGTAAAGTTGATGTTACGTGTGCTGTCTGCAGCTCTGTTCTGTCAGTTTAATTGCAGCTCTATTCTTTCAGCTTAATTGCTGTGGCAGCACACCTTTTGGGAACTGCCTTGTTACTTTACTCCAGCATGTGGTTTCTCGTTAAAGTCAGGAGCCTGGTGGATATGCAGCAACACAGTTGCACTGAGTTAGTAATTAAAGGGGGCTTGTCTGTACTGAACCTTGTCATTGGTTAGTGCTCCCTTTATATTCCCAGTCTGCCCATTATTCCATGCTGGACATAGAATTGGGTTGCCGCGTGAGCCTTTGGTCCTCACTATCAAGTCCCAGTCCTGTTGGAACATTGTTTCGAGGCTATAGTTCTGCAGAATCCTTCTTTGTTTGTCCTTGTTTTATGTGTTGATGCATTGTATGGTTCTTTTGAGAGATTGTCAGTTCCAGTTCACTACAGTCAGGGCCGGTGCAAGGTTTCTAGGCGCCCTAGGCAAAGCTACACAATACCGCCCCTGCCCACTTTCGTAAACCCAGCGTGCGGGTCAAGGTACATACGGGAAATGTGGATAAAACCCCCAAAACTAGGTTTTTACCACATTTTCCCATTAGTACATCCCGCAGGTCGGGTATGGTATACTGGCTGTAAGGATGCCAGCGGTCAGAATACCGATCCCAGGATTCCCACTGGCTAAAACCTGACAGGGGAGTTTAGGTAAGAGAACCCTAATCCTCCCCATAACTTTCTGTCCCTGCAGCCTAAGCCTGACCCTAATCTCTCCTCCAGCAGCCTAACCCTATCCCTCCCTTCCCACAGCCTAACCCTCACCTCCCCCTCCTGTAGTTTAACCCTAACCACCCTGCAGCCTAACCCTAACCTTCCCCACCCCTTGTAGCCTAACCCTCATCTCCCCCTCCTGCAGCCTAACCTTAATCCCCCCACCCCCTGCAGCCTAACTCTAACCAAACTTTCGTTCGGGATCCCAGCTGTTGGGATACAGCCGTTGGCATTTTGACCGCTGTCAGGATTCCGGAGATGGCATTCGGTCCGCCAGGATGCTGGGATCCCAGCTACATCCCCATCCCGCCCAGTGTGCTGACTCTTAGTGGGAACTCTAGGACAGGTTGCTGCTGTAGTGCTGCAGGTGTACCCAGGGTGTGCAGGAACCGCTAGCCCAGAGCTGGATTAAGACAGGAGGGCCCTCTCCGTCATGTCAGCATCACATCCTTGGCTGTGCCTATCAGGCACCTTTCCAGAGCTTTGAGCATTTGGAAAATGCAGTCAAACCTTCAAAAACTGCAGTTTGCAAAGTTTTCATTGCATTTCAGTGTTAGCCCGCAGACCCCCCCCCCATGTACAGACACATGCAGGAGTTCCCCATGCACAATGCCCACGACCAAGAGCACCAGTCTCTGCTCAAAGTAGTCACAGGAAGGTGACACTAGTCACGTACCTGCCCTGGCTGGGTGTCCATATTTGCATCCACTTACCTACGTGAAGCAGGGCAGGGAGTACATACTGCTGGATGTGCAGACTACAGTGAGTGTAATGTGGCCAGGAAGAGAGAGGGGACAGGATCACATCTGCTGTTGCTGCTAGCCATTACTACATGTCCCTTTGTAAACTGCAGCTCAGCCTAATTCAGCTCCACAAGCTGAATGTACAGCACCCCTCACCCCTGGCTTGGTCTGGCTTGTGCCTCCTTATGCTTAGCCCAGTCCCATGCTGGGAGCTGGCTGCACACAGTAATAACTTGCTAGACACTGTTTGCACTGCATTCCTCCCCCACCACCTACAAGTCTACGACCTCCGTTCACACTCACAGCACAGCCTAATAATTCATGCAGAGAGGGGCTGCGCTGATCTCTGTAGATCACAGGGGAGGAGGTGTGTACAATGGTATCTTCACATGCTGCTTAGTGCTGGACTGCAATCACTGAACAGAAAGAGGATCGGACTTTGCTAGGGAGGAGGTAGAGAGGGTGAATGCTCCAATCAACACTGCCTGCGGCCGTCCCCCCCCCATCAGTTACTGCTTTATTTAGCATTCATGTTCGGGAGGGGGGCGAGGACTGCAGAGAGGAGCAGACAGTGTACATAAGAAGAGGCGTCTGCCAGGTAATATACACTTACATTGTCAGTGCTGCTGTGTGTGCCGGCTGATAACAGGGGGGCGGCTATGGCATCCCTGCTCCGCTCCTCATCTCTTAAGGAAGAGGAGGAGCTAGGCTAAGACAGTAATATAAGAACACTCATCGGCAGCGTGCGGTACCGCCCTCCAGTGGCCGGTGCTCATAGGAAGTTGCCTAAAGCTGCCTAGTTGTAGCGCCGGCTCTGACTACATTCTCTCTCTCTCTCTTTCTCTCTCTCAGGCCTCTCTCACCTTGTACATAGTCTCAGCCCTATCTGTCTGTCCTCAGACCAATCCCTTTGTCTCAGTCTGTCCATGTCTAACTTCTACACTGCTGCTTTGTGTTGGTACTGCGGTTTCCAGGAGTAACATCCACTAGCCTGGAGCACTCTTTGTTTTTTGTATGTCTGTTCTGCTTTCCCTCTCTGTATTCAATTGTTATACACTTCTGTGGTTGCCAGTAGCAACTACTGTGGGTTCGGAGCATTGGTTGTCATTTATGTACTAGTTGATATGTGTCTAATCCAATCCTGACTTCACTGTGTGTTATACTCCTGCTACTTACCAGTACCTGCCAGTCCAGCTTTATCTAATCCTTGTCTAGTGTGTTCCCATCTGTCCATCTTTAACCCACTCCGTGCCAGGTGTGTGTCAACCCCAGCATATTTCCTTGCATTTGCCCAGCCTCCTGTAGTTTTCTTGTCCACATTAAGACCTGGGGCATATGAGTACTGGGTAGACTAAATCCACCTGGAAAAGGCGGCTGCTAAAGGTGTAGCTTTAGTACGCAGGAGACTTGAGTATTGCTGGGCGAGCGCAACACTCCATCCAGATACATTCCCCAGATCATTTCTATCAACACTCAGTCCTGATATACTCCCCAAATCGTAACAGTTGAACGTCAGTGGTGTGAATCTCGTATTTAAATGCCTTTCGTAATGCCCTTGACATTGCCAAACATATTTCCAAACTCTCATCTCTGCTCAAGCCTCTAACCCACATTTAAATCACTTTTTAACCCCCCACACCCCTACTCACCCAACCCACTAGCTACTATCAGAGACCAAGATCTTGCTCCATACTTCAAGGACAAGATTGATAAAATCCAATGTTACAAGCTGCAAATGCAGCTTGCATTTTGTTTATGTTTTTATATTGTATGTTGTGTTTCTGTAAGCATTCCAGGTTTTCTTATGTACTTGTTTGGGGTACTGTATTTGGGCCACCTTTGGTGAGTCTGTGTAACTGCAGCCTGGCTCCAGTATGTGTAGCCTGTGCAATCTCACCTGTCAGATAATTAGGCCATTAACTTCTGTCTGGTTTTCCAGCTGCAGTTAATCTGTGTTTCAGGGGGCTTGTCCTTTTCCAGCCATCCTGATTGGGACTTGCTCCCTACCAGCCTGCCCTCTACCAGACGCCGGATATAGGTTCTTATTCCTGTTTGTACCTGGTTCCGGTCCCTGTCCTATGGTGGTATCTTGAACCTGTGCAGTTATTGCTATTACATTACTTGTGATACTCAGTCCTGTTTGAATCCTGTGTACCCTGTCTTGGCAGAATCCTGAGTACACTACCTGTGTTACCTGATCTCCTGACTGTGTATGTGAGACCAAGTCTGGAAGTCCATTCAGACAAGCTCTAGTTCCTACCTTGCCTGAAAATCAGGGGACTCATGCAGCTAAGTTATCTTATTATCTGTACCTTGCTTTTGCTCTGCCAAGTTCCGTAAGGGGCTCACAGTTATTCATTGCTTGTACTTAGTTGCTAATTCCACCTTGTGCATTGTTGCATTCACATACAGTCTGTGTTTAGTTGCTAATACCATCTTGTGCATTGTTGTATTCATATACGGTTTATACTCAGTTGCTTATTCCATCCTGTGCATTGTTGCATTTCCATACAGTTAGGGTTTAGTTTTAACACCATCCTGTGCATTGTTTCACTCACATACATTCTGACACTAATATCAGTTTGTGTATCGGGCACTTTGTCTAGGTTGCATCCTGTAAGCGTCTATCTGCACTATACCTTACTCTTGCCAAGCCTCCAATAGTCGTCTTGTCCATCCGTAAGTCTGAGTGTGGGTGGACCTAATTCACCCTGAAAGCGGCTGCTAAAGGTGAAGCCTAGCATTGCAGGAGGCTAAAGGACTGCTAAGCAAGTGTAATCGTGTGAGTGCCACCTGGTAGCCCTCGTACAGTGTTGTCCATGAAACACATACCCAGACTTCTGCGTCACTTAGTCCAGATATCCTCTCCGGATCATAACATCCAAGATGCAATGATATAATCTTCCTTAGACAGTGATTTGCTCAATTCCTTATCTGGTCTTTCTGACACCTTCTCTTCATTTGATGCAACAATGAAAATGAAGTATTAACATTATTCTCATCCTATTACTCTACTACCTCTCCTCTTGATCCTATACCCTTACAAATAAGTAAATCTGTCTCTCGTGCTCACCCCAACCTTAACTAAAATCTGTAATCTCTCGCTCTCTCTCTCTACTGCTATTTTTCCTTCACTGTTCAAGCATGCAGTGATTACTCCCATTCTGAAAAAACGAAATTCTGACACAAACTCTCTCTCAAACTACCATCCTATCTCTAAGCTCCAATGCCCCTCCAAGCTACTTGAGAGACTTGCCTACACTCATTTCACACACTTTCTTAACTCACACAACTTATTGGATCCACTTCAATCAGGCTTTCATTCCCAACACTCCACAGGGACAGCACTGACTAAAGTAGTGAATGATCTTATAACTGCGAAGTCTAATGGCCATTACTCACTTCTTATTCTTCTAGATCTGTCTGCTGCTTTTGACACTGTTGATCATTCTGTTCTCATACAAACACAACAATTCCTAGGTTGTCAGGACACGGCCCTTTCCTGGTTTTCATCCTACCCATCTAATCAATAATTCAGTGTCTACTTCTCTGAAATGGCCTCCTCTTCTCTACCTCTATCAGTTGGAGTACTGCAAGGCTCAGTCTTAGGCTCTCTGCTGTTCTCAATCTATACCACATCTTGGAAAAGTAATCAGCTCTTTTGGATTTCAGTATCATCTGTATACTGATGATACTCAAATCAACCTATCCTCCCCTGATTTGTCACCTTCTGTATTGGTCAGTGTCACTGAATGCCTTTCTGCCATTTCATCTTGGATGTCATCTGCCCATCTAAAACGTAACATTTTCAAAACAGAATTGATTATATTTCCACTGACCAATTGTATTTACCAACCTAATATCTCTATCACTGTTGAGAACTCAACAATCAATTCTAAACCACAAGCTCGCTGACTAGGTCTCATCCTTGACTTCAAACTGTCCCTTGTTCCCCAAATTAAATCTTTCTCAAAATCACGTTACATGTATCTCAAAATCCCGTTACACGCTAGACATTCATCATCTGCGAATCACTCTGTCAGTCCCTCCATTGGTTACCTGTATTCTACCATATTCAATATAAAATACTTTTACTCACACACAAGGCCATTAATCAAAATACACCACTGTACATCTCTTTGCTTATCTCAAAATATCTCCCAACCAGACCTTTACTCTCTTCACAAGATCTACATCTCCCATCCACACTCATTCTTCGCTAACATTCACAATTGAAGGACTTTTTTGGGTCTGCACCCACTCTGTAAGATGCCCTCTTGGGAACAATAAGACTCCCCTCTAGTCTCCAAACCTTCAAGTGTTCCCTGAAAACTCACCTCTTCAGGCAAGCTTATCAAATTCCAGAACTGCCACACATAACCTTCATAAACTTTCCTATCTAAGTACATCCAGCACTGTACAGGCCATACATATCCTCAAGGGATGTAATCGTGTTACTGGCAGTCGGGATCCTGCCGGTCAGTATACTAATGCCAGAAACCCGTCTGTTGGAAATACCAACAGTCGGCATGTCGACTAACAGGGACTATTCCCACTCATGAGTGTCCACAACACCCATGGAGTAAGAATAAAACCCGTGGCAAGCATAGCGAGTCACTGAGCCCGCTGCATGGTGAGCGCAGCAAGCCCACAAAGGGCTTAATTGTCCACGACAACCATAGAGTGGGAATAAAACCTGTGATGAGCGCAGCAAGCCCACAAGGAGCTTTGTTGTGCTTGCCTCATCCCCTGACAATCTGGTGGCCAGGATCCCGGCATCGGTATGCTGACCGCCGAAATCCCAACCTATCCTCACATATTTTCTCTCTCTTCACTCACACTCCTCCTGACTCCTGGCCAACATTGCTGTGTGACCATATCATATAGTCCAGTAAGGATCTTTGCAATCTGGTGGACCACTATGCAATAGATAATACCTATCATTGTGTATCAATGCCTACTTCCCTATAGAGTATAACTTGTGAGCAGGGCCTTCCTACCTCTATGACTGTCTGTTATTACACAATTTTGTTTTATCACTGTTGCTTCCAATTGTATATAGAATTTGCTGTGCTACAGTATATAAGAAACTGTTTATCAATAAATAAAAAATTTGATCATTATAAAATGAACAATTTTGGAAATATTTTTAGAAACAATATTAGTGAATATAAGTGATTAAACAAAACATATGAGAATTTAAACATATCTATGGTGAAACTTTGAAATTTCAGAAAATCTTGTATATTGCTGACACTTTTTTAATAAAAAATGTATAAAACAGTTGTATCAAGAATCACATTTGCAATACAATCATGGCATAATATTAGTGTCTACAATTGCTTTGCGGGAATCAAAACTTACAGTGGGATGTAACATTCTACACCCACAGGGTCAAAGGCTTTGTTAGGAGTCTTTAGCATGGTGGCAGGGCTCCTGCGCATATGCAGTCCCACTAATCATACATGTGCAGCAGCCATTACCAGGGAGGGTTCCGGAGGGACCCTCAGCCGGTTATTAATGCAAAAAATGGCCCATAGCCTTTAATGGGCTAATGCCATCTTCAGATGGCATTAGCTGTAGGTGCCAAGCTCAGGAATGCTTTGCATTCTGGAGCTTGGTAAATATGGCAGCATTGCATCCCCATAAGTGTTTTTTGCAGTTTTGAAAAACATTTTCTAACAGTTGCCAGCAACGATGGATAATTCAAATTGATTTGGTAAATCAATAAACTAATGCATTTTGTATTTGGAGGGCATCCCACATTTGAACTTTATGCTTAAATAACTGATGCAATTTATATATACATGTACCATTTATATATATATATATATATATATATATATATATATGAATTTTTAACTAATTTTGCTTCAAATTCAAATTTCTAAGTACTCTATCATCTCTATAATTGAATAAAAATCATGTTTATTGGTAGAGAAAGTAGACTATAGTAACGTAATCTGCTTCTACTTGGTCAGGGGCCGTATATCATTTGAAACAGAACAATGAGTACTATCTTTACAGAACTTATAGTTATTTAAAAAAAAATGTGTTTTCAAATTTGATATTAAAATATTATAAATGTTTTACTCAAAGCCTTTATTTTTCTGAAATAAATCTCATACATACATATTGACCAGCATGATGTGCACACTACATGGGGAGTATGGCTGTTCTGCAATACGTAGATAAAGACTAAAACAACAATCTATCTGCAGTTGAAGGGACTCACCACATATTGTGTATGCATCCTAAAATACTCAGAAATGATCTGCATCTTTTATTCCTACAGTTTATAAACAACACTGAAACAACTTTTTTCGGAAATACATTAATGTATATATGTTTATATAGCTTATTTTTGAGTGTTTTATTACATTTTACAGAGATGAAGATTTAATTTTCTTTTTAAACTGTAAATCTTTATAGATTTAGATGGAAAATAAAGAGAAGGAATTCATAATATTGTCCTGAAGTTTTATTTGCAGTAAACTGTAGAAGGTTAAAATCACACATTAACAGTAAAATATAATGTGAAAGCTTATGCATCAGATCAGAGGTTCCCAAACCTTCTTGAATCCCTAGAGTTTAGCATTTTTTTCATAGTACCCCTAAATCAAATGTTTCTTATTGAGAAATTTAGAAAAAAATATTAAATTAAGTACATTGTGCTGTCATCCTTCAGCCGGCTGCACATTAGAGCAACAGTCAATCGTCCTAATGGTTGGGCCGAATTCCCTTTGGCCCGTACCAGCGGAAATTAGCCGTACACATATGAAGGACAGAACGACAATATATCATTCCATCTTACATTTACTCTGCACTGATATATCATCAAAAAGGAGATATCGATCCATCTTGTGTGGGACTAGTCGCTTTAAAGGAAGTTTTTTTCCACAGGCGATAAATGTCCTAAATAGTAACAATGCTATCTAAATTGCTGAAGTAAAATTTATCTGGTGATGAAGTATATGTTTTTGTATCTTTGATGTCCTTATTTTGTCTTTCTTTACCATGGTCTCTGCTCATGTCCAAAATTTTGTTGATTGTTACTTGTGAACATCAATGACAATAAAGGTATTATTATTATTATTATTATTATTATTATTATTATTATATCATTCCATCTTACATTTACGCTGCATGATGTCCCAACATCGTGCAGGTGTGTACCCAGCTTTATGTTCAGTTATGTGGTGGACAGGGTTGCACTTCTGTTTGTCCACATATTATATGAATGGCAGTCATTAGCACTTTTTTTGCCTAATACATTGATCATAAATAATTTGATTTGGTCTTGGACCACCTGTGGCCCCTCTGCAAGTGCCCCGCACCACCAACACTACTGGTTAAGTACAGTTGTTCTCATAAGTTTACATACCCGAGCAGAATTTGTGATTTTCTGGCCATTTGTCAGAGAATATGAATGATAACTCACAAACTTTTCTTTCACTCATGGTTAGTGGTTGGGTGAAGCCATTTATTGTCAAACAACTGTGTTTACTCTTTTTAAATCATAATGACAACAGAAACTACCCAAATAACCCTGATCAAAAGTTTACATACCCCAGTTCTTAATACTGTGTATTGCCCCCTTTAAATCAATGACAGCTTGAAGTCTTTTGTGGTAGTTGTGGATGAGGCTCTTTATTTTCTCAGATGGTAAGCTGCCCATTTTTCTTGGCAAAAAGCCTCCAATTCCTGTAAATTCTTGGGCTGTCTTGCATGAACTGCACGTTTGAGATCTCCCCAGAGTGGCTCAATGATATTGAGGTCAGGAGACTGAGATGGCAACTCCAGAACCTTCACTTTATTCTGCTGTAGCCAATGACAGGTTGACTTGGCCTTGTGTTTTGGATCATTGTCATGTTGGAACGTCCAAGTACGTCCCATGCGCAGCTTCCGGGATGATGAGTGCAAATTTTCCTCCAGTATTTTCTGATAACATGCTGCATTCATCTTGCCATCAATTTTGACCAAGTTTCCAGTGCCTTTGTAGCTCACACATCCCCAAAACATCAGCAATCCACCTCCATGTTTCACAGTAGGACTGGTGTACCTTTCATCATAGGCCTTGTTGACTCCTCTCCAAATGTAACGTTTATGGTTGTGGCCAAAAAGTTAAATTTTGGTCTCATCACTCCAAATGACTTTGTTCCAGAAGTTTTGAGGCTTGTCTCTGTGCTGTTTGTATTGTAAGCGGGATACTTTGTGGCATTTGCGTAGTAATGGCTTTCTTCTGGTGACTCGACCATGCAGCCCATTTTTCTTCAAATGCCTCCTTATTGTGCATTTTGAAACAACCACAGCACTTATTTTCAGAGAGTCCCAGTATTTCAGCTGAAGTTATTTGTGGATTTTTCTTTGCATCCCGAACAATTTTCCTGGCAGTTGTGGCTGAAATTTTTGTTGGTCTACCTGACCGTGATTTGGTTTCCACAGAATCCCTCATTTTCCACTTCTTAATTAGAGTTTGAACACTGCTGATTGGCATTCTCAATTGCTTGGATATCTTTTTTGTTTTATCCAGTTCAATTACCTTTTCCTGCAGATCCTTTGACAATTCTTTTGCTTTCCCCATGACTCAGAATCCAGACACGTCAGTGCAGCACTGGATGAAAGATGCAAGGGTCTTTCAGGAGTCCAGAAACTCACTGACCTTTTATACACACACACTGATTACACACAAACAGATCACAGGTGAGGATGGTTACCTTTAGTAGCCATTCAAACCCGTTTGTGTCAACTTGTGTGCATGTTATCAGGCCAAAATCTCCAGGGTATATCAACTTTCTATCAGGGTCATTTGGGTAGTTTCTGTTGTCATTATGATTTAAAAAGAGTAAACACAGTTGTTTGACAATAAATGGCTTCACCCAACCACTAACCATGAGTGAAAGAAAAGTTTGTGAGTTATCATTCATATTCTCTGACAAATGGCCAGAAAATCACAAATTCTGCTTGGGTATGTAAACTTATGAGCACAACTGTAGCTGTGTGTTCATAGCTTGAGTCATCCGCTGTTTGCCTATAATGTATAACTCTGTAAATAACAACACCTGCATGAGACCTAAGGGGGAATTTAATTCATTGTGATGGCCTTGTAGTGCCGGCAACCAGTACCTTTGCTAATTTTCAGTCACACTCCATAGACATATAAATGGGCCATGTAGCATCTGCTTCTTTGCTGCTACAGTAGTTATGCCACTGAACCTAAGGGACCTATATATTTATAGTAAAGGAGTCCCTAACAAGGAATTTTTGACAGAAATACTGATTTCCCTATCTATGAAGTCCACTGGCCAACTATAACTATCTACTCTACAGTCGGAAGATGGACAGCAGGATCCCAACAGTCAGAATCCTGGCACATCCCTAAGTTAAGTAGCAGTGCTTTGGTTAGGGAAAGGCACAAAGGGAAGGGTTAGGCTGTGGAGGTGGGGGAGTTTAGGGTTAGGCTGCAGGTGGAGGAAAGGTTAGGGATAGGCTGCAGGAGGGGAGTGTTTGGGTTAGGCTGTGCGAGGGGGGGTTAGGGTTAAGCTGCATGAGGTGTTGGTTAGGGTGAGGGTTAGGATTAGGGGTAGGCTAAAAATACTTACTGGGATGTGTCGGGATTCTCGTCATCGGGATCCCGCTGTTGATTTTCTGACTGTCAGGATCCTGACTGCTGGCATTTCCTACCCAAGCCAAATCTGGTGATTGCTTTCACTGGCTATCACCTCTGACAGCTTCTCCATGGTGAAGCCTATTTAACAAGGAAGGGCGCCAGTGCAAGTATCACTGTATGTCCTCCTATCACTATTGTCATATCAAAATGGCAATAGTATAGGCTCAAGACAGAAAAATAAGGCTGTAATTTTAGAATAAAACATTCCTTTGAAAGATATACTAACATAATTATTATTTGTTACCAATTTTTTTTATTTCTTTTTTAGAGACTCTACAACTGGAAGTCCAAATCTGAGCTTCCAGTGCAGTGATCACCCTTGACCTAGCATAGCTGGGCCACTCATGTGCAAACAGGCCGGGACTGACTGCTGCCAGTCAGTATTGCTGTGGGAGCGGAGCATCATTTAGCTGCCCCAGCAGTTTTGTTTAGGTAATTTGTGGCAATATAAATATTTATTTAACCATACTTTGATAAAAGGACCCCTAAATATCAATGAATCTGGCTTATTTTGAATGGTTTGCTTAAATTATATTGTTTAATCATGTCAAACAAGAAAACCAGTGTAAATTGTGTTCGTATTCATTAAGATAAAGATGTTTTTCATCTAAATGTAGTAGCTTGGCTCACTGCTACTGTATTAGTGCTTCCCTTTCTACATTACAGTTCTTCTGGGAAGTAGCCAGACTATGTCAATTAACAGTAAGCCTATCCCGTAAGAACAGAAGCAAGTCCTGTGATCATGTTCAGCTAAGATCTCGGATTAGTAAATCAGCATGGCACCAGATTGCAGACAGTATTTAGACTCCACATGCCTGCAAGCTAACGAAGCTACATTAAATGCCGACTAGATGTGTAGTGTACAGAATCTCATAGTTATACAGAGGCTCATTTTACCATTCCTTCACAATCAATTACAAGTCTACTTATATAAGCACTGATTTAATCAGTGTTTCCTGATCAAATAGCCATGAGCGAACACAAGCAACTATCACCATTAATATCTTATCACAGTCTTTCTATCCTGTTAGGCGTATTTTATTACACATCAATAAATTATGGAGAGAGGTCCTTTTTTAACAGCATGTTAAACAATGTCAATTTATTCTTATAATTGGTGCTAAGTAGTAAGTCACAACATTTTTGGGGATTACATTCCCTAGGCAGGTTTCTAAGTGAAATTTTGTAATGAGAACTTGTTTACGTTTAGCTTCTCTTTGTGTAATACAGAATCCTTAAATCATAGTAGCCTATCAATTTGCAAAAGATGTGAATATATTGATTTTAGACTATAACAAAGTTTTTGTCCATGTTACGTTACTGTTGGCATTAGGGTAGAGAGACAGTATTTGTAGATTAATGAAATGCAGCCTTTTGGGTACACTTCTTTGGTGTGGGACCTGAAGACGCAGTTAGAAATGTTATTTTATTGGGCTGGCCATGCTTGTCATACATGGATAACAATCATCATCATCATCATCATCATCATCATCATCATCATGTAAATAGGCCATAAAATATCTAGTAACCAGTTTACAACATGGAAAGTCACAGAATAGAGTCTAGACACTATTGGAGGAATCTAGTAAAGGGTGATTTTGTGCAAATGGAAGCAACCACATTTTTTTCTAGATTACATAGATCAATTTCATGTGTGACATGTGTACATCTGTGTGTGCATGAGTGTGAATCTGTATACAAAGTGCTATGATGCAGTGCCCACGGATTTTCTCACGGCAAGTTCCGTTGTGCTTCATCTGTGACTTTGGGGGTCATTCCGAGTTGTTCGCTCGTTGTCGATTTTCGCTATACTGCGATTAGTCACTTACTGCGCATGCGCAAGGTTCGCAGAGCGCATGCGCTTAGTTATTTTACACAAAAGTTAGGTATTTTACTCACGGCATAACAAAGCTTTTTCATCGCTGTGCTGATCGTAGTGTGATTGACAGGAAGTGGGTGTTTCTGGGCGGAAACTGGCCGTTTTATGGGAGTGTGCAGGCGTTCGAGTTGCAAAACGCAGGAGTGGCTGGAGAAACGGGGGAGTGGTTGGGCAAACGCTGGGTGTGTTTATGACGTCAAACCAGGAACGAAAAGGACTGAGCTGGTCGCAATGGCTGAGTAAGTCTGGAGCTACTCAGAAACTGCTAAGAAATTTCTATTCGCAATTCTGCTAATCTTTCGTTCGCACTTCTGCTAAGCTAAGATACACTCCTAGAGGGCGGCGGCTTAGCGTGTGAAATGCTGCTAAAAGCAGCTAGCAAGCGAACAACTCGGAATCACCCCCTTTGTAGGTGTTTAAAAATAATTTTGGTGTATTTAAAGTTGCAGCGCAATGTCTCTCGTACACTTTGAGTGGTGTTTTGCAGCATCGGAGATGCAAATAAAATGCAAAATTTTATGAAAACTATAGTACGCTGCACCTCTCAGAGCAGCTCAGTCATGCTACATATGGCGTATAGACACATAGGGGTATATGCAATTGCGGTCGAATTCCCGAAATTGTCGAATTTCGGGTCATTTTCGACCAAAAAAAAAAATCGCCTATGCAATTCAGTGCTTTCCGACCAAAAAACGGACTTTCAAAATTCGACTTTTTGAAATTCGACTTTTTGCAAATTCGACTTTTCTGCAATGATACAAGTGCTGCAATTCGACCAAAGCATATTCAATTCAAGTTTGGAAATTCGACAGCAGTGCTTTTAGACAGCAAATTCGTCATTTTCAATCCGCCACACTTTGGAGGGTGAAAACAAATAAAAAAAATTTAAACATGTTTTTTTTGGGGGGAATAGCAGATCTATTTATATTAGAAGGGATTAGGTACTTTTTTTTTTTTTTTTGGAGGCACAAATATTATTTATATATTTTTTAAAATATTATTTTTTTATTTTTATTTTTTATGCTGGAACCGTGAAATCATAAAAAAAAATGGCGTGGGGTCCCCCCTCCAAAGCATAACCAGCCTCGGGCTCTTCGAGCTGGTCCTGGTTCTAAAAATGCGGGGAAAAAATTGACAGGGGATCCCCCGTATTTTTAAAACCAGCACCGGGCTCTGCGCCTGGTGCTGGTGCCAAAAATACGGGGGACAAAAAGAGTAGGGGTCCCCCGTATTTTTAACACCAGCATCGGGCTCCACTAGCTGGACAGATAATGCCACAGCCGGGGGTCACTTTTATGCCGTGCCCTGCGGCCGTGGCATTAAATATCCAACTAGTCACCCCTGGCCGGGGTACCCTGGGGGAGTGGGGACCCCTTCAATCAAGGGGTCCCCCCCCCCAGCCACCCAAGGGCCAGGGGTGAAGCCCGAGGCTGTCCCCCCCCATCCAATGGGCTGCGGATGGGGGGGCTGATAGCCTTTTGTGATAATAAAAAGATATTGTTTTTTCCAGTAGTACTACAAGTCCCAGCAAGCCTCCCCCGCAAGCTGGTACTTGGAGAACCACAAGTACCAGCATGCGGGAGAAAAACGGGCCCGCTGGTACCTGTAGTACTACTGGGAAAAAAATACCCAAATAAAAACAGGACACACACACCGTCGACAGTAAAACTTTATTTCATACGTCGACACACACATACTTACCTATGTTCACACGCCGACATCGGTCCTCTTCTCCATGTAGAATCCACGGATACCTGAAAAGAAAAGATCAATATACTCACCTCAGCCATGGTCCAGAGATAAATCCACGTACTTGGCAAAAAAACAAACCGAACACCCGCTCCATGCCGGACTGAAAGGGGTCCCATGCTGACACATGGGACACCTTTCCACGAATGAGACCTGTCAGTGACAGCTGTCACAAAAAGGTCTCTAAGCCAATCAGGAAGCGCAACTTCGTTGCGCTCACCTGATTGGCTGTTCGCTGTCTGTACTGTGACAGCACATCGCAAAGCCGCTCCATTACTTTCAATGGTGGGAACTTAGCGGCTAGCGGTAAGGTCACCCGCCGGTCAGCGGCTGACCGGCGGGTGACCCCACCGCTACCCGCAAAGTTCCCACCATTGAAAGTAATGGAGCGGCTTTGCGATGTGCTGTCACAGTACAGACAGCGCACAGCCAATCAGGTGAGCGCCACGGAAGTAGCGCTTCCTGATTGGCTGAAGGGACGTCAGTGACAGGAGTCACGTGATGTCCCGGCATTCGGGAGAAAGGGGTCTGATGTGAAAACATTGGACCCCTTTCTAGTCCGGTATGGAGCGGGTTTTTGCGTGTTTTTTTTTAAACAAGTACGTGGATTTTACTCTCTGGACGTGGATTTATCTCTGGACGCTGGAAGGTGAGTATAATTTTTTCACAGGTACCCTCGGATCGTCGGAGACCGTGGCAGTCGGCGTGTCAACATAGGTAAGTATGTGTGTGTCGGTAGTGTGTAATAAAGTTTTACTATCAAGGTGTGTGTGTCCTGTTTTTATTTGGGTATTTTTTTCCCAGTAGTACTACAGGTACCAGCGGACCCGTTTTTCTCCCGCATGCTGGTACTTGTGGTTCTCCAAGTACCAGCTTGCGGGGGAGGCTTGCTGGGACTTGTAGTACTACTGGAAAAAACAATATCTTTTTATTATCACAAAAGGCTATCAGCCCCCCCATCCGCAGCCCATTGGATGGGGGGGACAGCCTCGGGCTTCACCCCTGGCCCTTGGGTGGCTGGGGGGGGGGACCCCTTGATTGAAGGGGTCCCCACTCCCCCAGGGTACCCCGGCCAGGGGTGACTAGTTGGATATTTAATGCCACGGCCGCAGGGCACGGCATAAAAGTGACCCCCGGCTGTGGCATTATCTGTCCAGCTAGTGGAGCCCGATGCTGGTGTTAAAAATACGGGGGACCCCTACTCTTTTTGTCCTCCATATTTTTGGCACCAGCACCAGGCGCAATTTTTCCCCTGCATTTTTAGAACCAGGACCAGCTCGATGAGCCCGAGGCTGGTTATGCTTTGGAGGGGGGACCCCACGCCATTTTTTTTTCCGGGTTTTTCACGTTTTTTTTACAGTTTTTTAAAATCGCGGCAAAATCCGCCAAATCGGCCGATTTTCGCCCGCGACTCTGGCGAATCCGTTTTTCATTGAATATGGTGAATTCCGGAAGCCACCTTCCGGGATTCACCTGTCGAATTGAGTCGAATTAAAAAACGGCGAAAATTGCCGCGAATTCGACCGCAATTGCATATACCCCTAAGGGGTAAATTTACTTAGCTCCTGATTTTATTTGAGATGGAATTTTCTCGGTAATTTACTAAACACAAATCAGAGCAGTGTTGGGGCAATTCGTATTGAGTTTCACAGCCGACCACACACATATGAATCAATATACACCATTGGTCAAACACGGTTGTTGTTTTTTTACAAACACCTCATACAACACAGGCATTTACTAAGGATTCGTATTCTCAATCACTGTCAGCTTCTGGCTGACATGTTTAAAGAATCATATACAGATCAGTGAGATCCGTGCATTTTTCTCTGTGAAAGTGTAGTAAATAGTTAAAAATCAGAAAAAATTGCATGGGGTCCTCCCTCCTAAGCATAACCAGCCCCGTGCTCTTTGAGCTGGTCCTAGTTGTTAAAATGCCTGGGGAAAATACCTGTAGGGGTTCCCAGTATTTTAAAAACCAGCACTGTGATCTTGGACCAGTCCTGATTACAAAAATACAGGTGAAAAAGTGTGTAGGGGGTCCTCCGTATTTTAAAAACCAGCACCGGGCTCCTCTAGTCAAGAAGATAATGCCACAGCCATGAGACACATTTATACACAGGTCGCTGTGGCCATTGCATTACCCCTTCCCCTGCCCAACTAGTCAGCCCTGGCTGGGGTTCCATGGGGGAAGGGGGGTTTCCTGTGCTCTGTCTGCCCGATACCGGGGCTTTTGAATTCTATATAATGTGCAATAGCAATGTATGATTACGCACGTCACTTGGAATTATGGTTGAGCAACACTGCTTATTCTTCTGTGTATACCTATGGAGGTTGGAGGAAAAATCAGCAATGCTGGGGTCACAATGTGTAAAGCAAAGATAAGCCCTTTCTTTCTAAAACACTGCTGAATTCTACTGCAGTAACTGTTTCTCCTCTGCTTACCATAAGCACTATAAGGATGGTAAAGAGAGTAAATTTACCAAGTGGTGAAAATCCTAGATTTTCACCACTTGTGTGAAAAGCATAATGCAACGTCGTAATCGCATTCAAGTTACTTACATAATGAAGTATCATCATAGATAAGTATCATCATAAATAGCCAGGATATTACATACAGGTCAGAGTGGAACTCAAGAATAAGTCATGTCATACAGTATATGGAGCTAGGCAGTGAGCAACACTTAAATAGGGAAGCCAGGATTTAACAAATCACCTCCTGTGATGGCAATGATCATGTGACCATACCGGTAAGTTCAAGGAAGTGTCACATGCTCGACCCTATAGCAGAAAGGAATGGTGCTATTTAGGCACATTATTACTGTATGTCGAGTATGGCGTTTCATGACACCATGAAATACAGTACATTTCTATTTACTTGAATCACCTCCCACAGTGCTAAATGTATATTTCTCTTACGTCCTAGAGAATACTGGGGTCCATTTAGTACCATGGGGCATAGATGGGTCCACTAGGAGCCATGGGCACTTTAAGAATTTGATAGTGTGGGCTGGCTCCTCCCTCTATGCCCCTCCTACCAGACTCAGTTTAGAAAATGTGCCCGGAGGAGCCGGTCATGCTGAAGGAAGCTCCTGAAGAGGTTTCTGCATTTATTTTCTATGTTTGTTATTTTCAGGCAGGGCTGGATGGCACCAGCCTGCCTGCTTCGTGGGACTTGGAGGGGAACGGCCCAACCTCTTGAAGGGTTAATGATTCTGTTCCCCGCTGACAGGACACTGAGCTTGTGAGGGAACTATTCGCAAGCCCCACCACGGCAAGCGTACATTCCCGCAGCACGCCGTCACCCCTAACAGAGCCAGAAGAATGAAGAGTGGTGAGTACTGAGCCGGCATCCTGGTTAGCAGGGCACTGGCCTTTATGGTGGCACGAGGGTACAGAGATGCACAGCTTCTAAACGGGGTGGAATGCGTCTCCAGACACAGTACACAACTGCTTCTCAGTACACTGTACACAGTACCCAAACTGGCAAACACAGCCTTAAAACGGTTCTGCTCCATTTTAAGCACAAAAATTACCTCAGGCAGCATAAAAAAAGCAGAAAGGCCGCGCGCCATTGAAGGGGCGGGGCTTCACTATGAGAGGGCCCAGCAGCTCACAAGCGCCATTTTCCCTCTGCAGTGGACACAGACGCTGACTGACAGGGATGCGCAGCTCCTCCGGTGTGACTCCAAATTACCTCAGCGGTACCAGGGGGTCATAGCAGGGAGGGAGCGACTATTAGTGCAGAGTTGTTCGCTCACTAGCTGCTTTTAGCAGCATTGCAAACGCTAGGCCGCCTCCCTCTGGGAGTGTATCTTAGCTTAGCAGAATTGCTAACGAAAGGTTAGCAGTTCTGCTATTAAATATTATCCTGCAGTTTCTGAGTAGCTCCAGACCTACTCCTAGATTGTGATCACTGCACACTGTTTGGTTCCTGGTTAGACGTCACAAACACGCCCTGCGTTCGGCCAGCTACTTCCCTGTTTCCCCAGCCACTCCTGCATTTTCATCTTGCACGCCTGCGTTTTTTAGCACACTCCCGGAAAACACTCAGTTAACACCCAGCAACACCCACTTCCTGTCAATCACTCACCGATCAGCAGAGCGACTGAAAAGCGTTGCTCGGCCCTGATTAAATTTGCATAGTTTTGTGTGAAAGTACTTAGCGCGTGCACCCTGCGGCCCATACGCATGCGCAGAACTGCCGGTTTCTAGCCTGATCGCAATTCTGCTAAAAACGGCAGCGAGCGATCAACTCGGAATGACCCCCTAAGTCCCCTATCAGGGTACTTAGTTTGCAACCCGACTAAGCTTGGTATTAGCGGTAAGGGCGCGGTGTGGGTTGGCTCCAAACAACTCTCTGTCTCCTTGAAGGGCTCTTTGTGGGTTACTTGTGCTTAACCTTTTCCTGTGTGTGTGTGCTGTCACATTTACATTATGTCAGGCAAAGAGTGTGTTTCTTGTACAGCGGAGTGTTCCTCTTTACCAGAGGGCTCACTACTGGGTACTCAAGGGTCACAGATTAGCGGCTGAACCGGAGTGGGTTAATTCTCTTAAAGGAATGATCTCCACTCTTTCTACAAAATTTTCCCGCAATAAGAAAGAGACGCATTACTTAAAACAGACTGTGGATGAGTTTATGAACAGAGACTCAGTCCCCAAAACAGCAACTCAGTCCCCTCCCATTTGTCCGCAAAAGCGATCTCTGGCCCATATCCTGCAGTCTGACTCTGACGTGGACAGGTCAGACATGGAGGAGGGGGAGGTGGACTCGGGGGGGGGGGGGGGGGGGATGCAGCTCTGTCACAGGGAATAGAGGCTCTTATAGAGGCTATCAGAGTTGTTCTGCATATTCCTGATTAGGTGTAGAGGAGTGTGAGGAATCTTATTTTAGTGTACAAAAGAAGTCCTCTGTTACTTTTCCTGTGTCAAAGGAATTGAATACCCTGTTTGAAGAACCATGGGTTAATCCTGATAAGAAGTTTCAAATCCCTAAAAGGTTGCTCTCATCTTTTCCTTTTCCTCTGGAGGATAGGAAAAAATGGGAAATCCACCGATGTCACGTAAAATTGTATTGCCTGTTCCTGGTGCAGCCTCCCTTAAAGACACGGCTGATCATAATTGAGACTACACTCAAATCATCGTACACAGCTGCTGGGGTGGCCCAAAGACCCACAATTGCATGTGCGTGGATCACTAAAGCCATTGCTAAATGGTCAGGTAACCTAATTGAGGGGATAGAATCCTTATCTAGGGGGGATGTTGTCTTACTCCTGCAGCATATACAGGACTCTGCGAACATTATGGTGGAAGCCATAAAGGAAATAGGCGTGCTTAACGCATGCACCACCGCTATGGCAGTGTCGGCACGCAGGGACTTGTGGCTACGCCAGTGGACTGCTGATGTGGACTCCAGGAAAGGCGTGGAAGGCCTACCATTCACAGAAGAGGCCTTATTTGGAGATGAGTTAGACAAATGGATCTCCACAGCTACTGCGGGTAAGTCTACATATCTTCCTTCCGCAGCCCCCCCAACCAAGAAGACTTATTCAGCTTCTGAGTTACAGTCCTTTCAGATGGCCAAGTTCAAGGGCAAATCCAGAGGTGCTTCTACGTCCTCCAGCGGCGCAAGAGGTAAACCACGCAAACCAGCAACAGCAGGTTCTCAGGAACAGAGCTCAGGCTCTGCTTCCTCAAAGACTTCAGCATGACGGTGGACCGCAATGCCTGGAAGGCTGTCAGGTGGGAGCCAGACTAAAATTCTTCAGTCAGATCTGGTCAAATTCGTGCCAGGATCCCTGGGTCATAGATCTTATTTCCCAGGGCTACAGACTGGAGTTCCAAAAGCTCCCACCCCACAGATTCTTCAAATCAAGCTTGCCAATTTCACAAGAGGCAAGTATAACTTTACAGCATGCCATCCAAAAACTGGTACAGACTCAGGTCATTGTTTCAGTTCCCCCTCATCTACTAAACAAGGGGTACTATTCCAACTTGTTCGTAGTACCGAAGCCAGACGGTTCGGTAAGACCAATTCTGTACCTCAAGTCTTTGAACCCGTACTTACGAGTGTTCAAATTCAAGATGGAGTCTTGGAGAGTGGTGATCTCAGGTCTGGAGGAGGGGGAATTCCTAGTTTCTCTGGATATCAAGGATGCATACCTTCATATTCCTATCTGGCCACCTCATCAGGCTTATCTCTGTTAGGCGCCGAGGGTCCGCCCGTCAGTGCGGCCCGGCGCCTAGCAACTAGGGACGCCGCAGGCAGACAGCCGCCGGCTCCCTAGCAACGCTAGACGCCGGGCGCACGGAGCCGCTCAGACCCTAGCAACGGGGACGCCACGGTCAGACCGCGTTCCCCGTTGCTGGGTCTTAATTAATCAGTGCTTGTGTATTCTGGCCGTGCAGCATGCAGCTGCACGGCATCATTATGTGATTACCCTGTCTGGATCATGATTGGAGGGCTCCCAAATTTAAGCACTCTCAGGACTTCTCACAGACGCCGGTGATAGCTTCCTGTTTGCTGTGTCAGTTACAGAGAGTCTCCAGTCCTGCTCAACCCGGTTGTTCCTGTCCTCAGTGATCCAGTACTCGGAATTTGTCATCTATTCCTGGAGTCCGACCGAGCACCTTTAACATCCTGTGGTGTTCGTGAGTCGCGGCGTAGCCGTGTGTTGCGGCTTGACCGCTACTATTTATTATTTAGTTTATTGTGTTCTGGAGCTTTTGCGGAGGATTCCGCTCCCACGAATCCACTCTGGTATCCAGCGGTGCTGGATAGGAGTAACGGATCAGTGGATCTTTTGTTGTCCTTTTCCCTGGCGGTTTGTCCGCACATACTTTTGGTTTAAGTTAGATAGCTTGTAACCCCTGGCCTGGTTGCTTAGTCAGAGGGCCCCTTGTTATCACCCTGTCTCGGATTTCCCTTTGTCTCCCATTAAGACCTGAGGGGGCATCGGGGTTGGGCAGACATAATCCGCCCTTCGAACGCGGCTGCCATGGGCTCAAGCAACCATAGTCTCGCAGGGGATTTCTGATAACACGGGCGAGACAACGGAGTTAGGGCGCCAGGGGTTACTAGGCTTTCCTGCTCCCGTACCAGCATATCCTTCCAGTACTCAGACCTCTGCCATAAAGATCTCCTCTGGTCTGGAGTACGGGAATCATAACATTATCACCGGCCTAACTAAAATTTAAAATTAAACAGGAGTTAATTTTTTCCCTTATTCTGTTGGGAGATTTGTCAGCCTCATGAATCCCTCCGGTGTTGGGCCAAATCCTGGCCAGCTTTTAGTTAGCCAGATTCAAGAGCTTACTCAGATGGTTCAAGATCTGTCCCTTCGGGTGAGGTCACAGGAAGATCTGTTACGGACTTCCCCGAGGGTCATTCCTGAACCAAAAATGCATCTGCCTGACCGTTTTTCTGGGGATAGAAAGCAGTTTTTTAATTTTAAAGAGTCTTGTAAACTGTATTTTCGTTTAAGACCAGTCTCCTCAGGTACGGAATCTCAGCGGGTAGGAATTATTATTTCTTTGCTACAGGGGGATCCTCAGACCTGGGCTTTTGGCTTAAAGACAGACGATCCGGCTTTATTGTCTGTAGACGCCTTTCTGGGGTCTTTAGGGCTATTGTATGACGACCCTGATAGAGAGGCATTTGCCGAGAGTCAGTTGCGTGCTCTCAGACAGGGTAGGAATCCCGCAGAGATTTATTGCATGGAGTTTCGCCGTTGGTCGAACGACTGTGGATGGAATGACCCAGCCCTGCGCAGTCAGTTTCGCCTTGGCTTATCCGAGTCTATAAAAGACAGTCTCCTTCAGTATCCCGCTCCTGAGACTCTCGATAAACTCATGGAGCTCTCTATTAAGATTGATCGTCGTCTCAGAGAGCAGAGGGCTGAAAAAGGAGCATCTGTCGGGTCTTCTCCTTGTGTTTTTTCCATTCCTGTGGACATAGAGGAGCCCATGCAGATAGGCCTCTCCAAACTGTCTCCTGAAGAAAGAACCAGAAGGCAAAATTCTGGTCTTTGTTTATACTGTGGGGGTAAGGGACATTTTGCCCGTAGTTGTCCGAACAAGTCGGGAAACGCCTCGACCAAGTGAGTTGTGAGGGGGTTCACTTTGGTCTGCAGCTTATCTCCTCAAATAATTCACTGTTGGTTCCAGCTAAAGTTTCCTTTGGCAGCCTCTGTTCCTCGGTCTCGGCTTTTGTGGACAGTGGAGCTGCAGGGAACTTTATGGATTTAACATGGGCTAAGGCCTTAGGTATTCCTCAGTTAGCCTTGGGTAGGTGTATCACCATGCATGGTTTAGATGGGAGTCCCTTGTCCAATGGGGTTATTTCTCTCTGTACACCTCCTGTTCTACTTTCGGTAGGAGCTCTGCATTCTGAAAAGATTGAGTTTTTCCTTACCCATTGCCCAGCAGTTCCTGTGGTTCTGGGTCACCCTTGGCTGGCCTTTCATAATCCCATCATTGATTGGCAGTCGGGGGAGATCTTACAATGGGGTACCATCTGTAATAAGGAATGTATTACGCTTCCCATCAGAATAGCTGCTGTCATTCCCGCACCCATTCCTGTGGAATACCAGGATTTTGTTGATGTATTTTCCAAGGGCAATGCGGATATTCTGCCTCCCCATAGGCCTTATGATTGTGCTATCGAGTTAATTCCTGGTGCCACTTTGCCTAAGGGAAGGTTATATGCATTGTCCGGACCTGAAACTGTGGCCATGAATGAGTATGTTAAAGAAAGCCTAGGGAAAGGATTTATCAGGCCATCTAAATCCCCTTTAAGTGCAGGCTTCTTCTTCGTGGAGAAGAAGGATGGATCACTCAGACCTTGCATTGACTTTAGAGCCTTGAATAAAATCTCAGTAAAGAATACTTACCCTTTGCCGCTGATTTCTGTCCTCTTTGATCAGCTACGTTCGGCTGTGATTTTTTCTAAGATTGACCTGAGAGGAGCATATAACCTCATCAGAATCAAGTCAGGGGATGAGTGGAAAACGGCATTCAGTACTGAATCAGCCCACTATGAGTATCTGGTTATGCCATTCGGCCTGTCCAACGCTCCGGCAGTTTTCCAGGATCTCATTAACGATGTGCTCCGTGAATTTCTTGGAAGATTCGTTGTAGTCTACTTAGACGATATTTTGATATATTCTGACTCTATTGAACAACATGTTACCCAGGTGCGTCAGGTTCTAAAAAAATTACGTGAAAATCACCTATATGCCAAGCTGGAGAAGTGTGAATTTCATGTCACGGAGGTATCCTTTTTAGGGTACATTATTTCCCCTCGGGGATTCTGTATGGAACCAAAGAAGCTCCAAGCCATCCTTAGTTGGGCGCAACCCACCAATTTAAAAGCAATTCAGCGCTTTTTAGGGTTTGCGAATTACTATAGAAGATTTATTCACTCTTTCTCTGACCTAGTTGCTCCCATTGTGGCACTGACTAAAAAGGGAGCAGATCCTACCAACTGGTCACGTGAAGCGGAGTTATCTTTTCAGGCCTTGAAACAAGCCTTTGTCTCAGCCCCGGTCCTCAGACATCCCAACCCAGAATTGCCTTTCATTGTTGAGGTTGATGCCTCGGAGGTTGGAGTAGGGGCTATCCTATCTCAGAAGGATCCGGATTCCCTGGAATTACATCCTTGTGCCTTTATGTCCAGGAAATTCTCATCTGCTGAATCCAACTACGATGTTGGTAACCGGGAATTACTGGCTATTAAATGGGCTTTTGAGGAGTGGAGGCATTGGCTTGAAGGAGCCACTCATACCATTTCAGTTTTGACTGATCACAAAAATCTTCAATACATTGAATCAGCTAAACGGCTGAATGCCCGGCAAGCTCGTTGGGCTTTATTTTTTACTCGTTTCAAGTTCATTATCACCTTCAGGCCAGGTTCCAAGAATACCAAGGCAGATGCCCTGTCACGCAGTTTTCTTCCAGTTCAAGACAACAGTCCTGTTACTCCCATACTTCCGTCTTCAGTCATTCGGGCAGGTCTCACACAAGATTTATTTACCCAGTTAAAGCAGCTTCAACATCAAGCTCCTGGAAATACTCCTGCTGGTTGTCTTTTTGTCCCCGAGTTTTTGAGAGCAACGGTTTTGACGGAGTTTCATGATAGCAAGGTTGCCGGGCATCCGGGGATCGCTAAAACTTTTGAATTAGTTTCCCGCTCGGTATGGTGGCCTGGTCTTTCCAAAGACATTAAGGAGTTTGTTTTTTCTTGTCAGGTCTGTGCACAGCATAAGGTTCCCCGTTCCTTGCCTATCGGTCAACTTATGCCCTTGAATGTTCCTCTTAGGCCATGGTCTCATATTTCCATGGATTTTGTGGTGGACCTCCCTCTGTCAGCCGGATGCCGAGTCATATGGGTGGTAGTGGACCGTTTTAGCAAAATGGCCCATTTCATTGCTCTTCCCCGATTGCCATCTGCCCAGGGATTGGCAGTCTTGTTCCTCCGCCATGTTTTCAGACTCCATGGGTTACCCACTGATATTGTTTCTGATCGGGGTCCACAATTCATTGCACAATTTTGGAAGTCTTTTTGTGCCTCATTAAAGATGAAATTATCTTTAACGTCTGGCTACCATCCCCAATCCAACGGGCAGACTGAGCGAGTTAATCAATCATTAAAACAATATTTGCGTTTGTACTCGGCCAAACTCCAAAATGACTGGTCTGAGTTTCTTCCGTTTGCAGAGTTTGCTTACAACAATGCCTGTCATTCCTCCACCAATGTATCTCCATTTTTTACAGTTTTTGGTTTTCACCCCAGAGCTAATTCCTTTTTTCAACATTCCTCTGTCTCCTCACTGACCTTGACCTCTCATCTCAAACTGATTTGGAGAAAAGTGCACCTGGCTCTCAGAAAAGCGGCATTTCGGGAGAAAAAATTTTCTGACAGGCTCCGGCGGCCGTGCACTTTTAAAGTTGGAGATAGGGTATGGTTGTCGACTCGCAACATTAAACTTCGACAAACCTCAGCCAGATTGGGTCCTAAATTTATTGGACCATTTCATATCATCAAAAAAGTCAATCCAGTGGCTTTCCGGTTACGTTTACCAAAAACTTTACGGATCGGAAATACCTTCCATTGCTCCTTGTTAAAACCATATGTTTCGTCCAGTAGATTTCCTCGCAAGATCTCTCAGGGGAAATCACCAATAGATGTACAGGGTCAGCAGGAGTTCTTAGTGGAGAAGGTTCTCGATTCCAAGTTGTCCCGGGGTCGGCTTTATTTTTTGGTACATTGGAGAGGTTATGGTCCAGAAGAAAGGTCTTGGGTCCTGGATGAGGATCTCCATGCCCCGAGGCTCAAAAGGGCATTTTTTCGAGAATTTCCTCAGAAACCTGGCCTTAGGGGTTCCTTGACCCCTCCTCAAGGGGGGGTACTGTTAGGCGCCGAGGGTCCGCCCGTCAGTGCGGCCCGGCGCCTAGCAACTAGGGACGCCGCAGGCAGACAGCCGCCGGCTCCCTAGCAACGCTAGACGCCGGGCGCACGGAGCCGCTCAGACCCTAGCAACGGGGACGCCACGGTCAGACCGCGTTCCCCTTTGCTGGGTCTTAATTAATCAGTGCTTGTGTATTCTGGCCGTGCAGCATGCAGCTGCACGGCATCATTATGTGATTACCCTGTCTGGATCATGATTGGAGGGCTCCCAAATTTAAGCACTCTCAGGACTTCTCACAGACGCCGGTGATAGCTTCCTGTTTGCTGTGTCAGTTACAGAGAGTTTCCAGTCCTGCTCAACCCGGTTGTTCCTGTCCTCAGTGATCCAGTACTCGGAATTTGTCATCTATTCCTGGAGTCCGACCGAGCACCTTTAACATCCTGTGGTGTTCGTGAGTCGCGGCGTAGCCGTGTGTTGCGGCTTGACCGCTACTATTTATTATTTAGTTTATTGTGTTCTGGAGCTTTTGCGGAGGATTCCGCTCCCACAAATCCACTCTGGTATCCAGCGGTGCTGGATAGGAGTAACGGATCAGTGGATCTTTTGTTGTCCTTTTCCCTGGCGGTTTGTCCGCACATACTTTTGGTTTAAGTTAGATAGCTTGTAACCCCTGGCCTGGTTGCTTAGTCAGAGGGCCCCTTGTTATCACCCTGTCTCGGATTTCCCTTTGTCTCCCATTAAGACCTGAGGGGGCATCGGGGTTGGGCAGACATAATCCGCCCTTCGAACGCGGCTGCCATGGGCTCAAGCAACCATAGTCTCGCAGGGGATTTCTGATAACACGGGCGAGACAACGGAGTTAGGGCGCCAGGGGTTACTAGGCTTTCCTGCTCCCGTACCAGCATATCCTTCCAGTACTCAGACCTCTGCCATAAAGATCTCCTCTGGTCTGGAGTACGGGAATCATAACATTATCACCGGCCTAACTAAAATTTAAAATTAAACAGGAGTTAATTTTTTCCCTTATTCTGTTGGGAGATTTGTCAGCCTCATGAATCCCTCCGGTGTTGGGCCAAATCCTGGCCAGCTTTTAGTTAGCCAGATTCAAGAGCTTACTCAGATGGTTCAAGATCTGTCCCTTCGGGTGAGGTCACAGGAAGATCTGTTACGGACTTCCCCGAGGGTCATTCCTGAACCAAAAATGCATCTGCCTGACCGTTTTTCTGGGGATAGAAAGCAGTTTTTTAATTTTAAAGAGTCTTGTAAACTGTATTTTCGTTTAAGACCAGTCTCCTCAGGTACGGAATCTCAGCGGGTAGGAATTATTATTTCTTTGCTACAGGGGGATCCTCAGACCTGGGCTTTTGGCTTAAAGACAGACGATCCGGCTTTATTGTCTGTAGACGCCTTTCTGGGGTCTTTAGGGCTATTGTATGACGACCCTGATAGAGAGGCATTCGCCGAGAGTCAGTTGCGTGCTCTCAGACAGGGTAGGAATCCCGCAGAGATTTATTGTACGGAGTTTCGCCGTTGGTCGAACGACTGTGGATGGAATGACCCAGCCCTGCGCAGTCAGTTTCGCCTCGGCTTATCCGAGTCTATAAAAGACAGTCTCCTTCAGTATCCCGCTCCTGAGACTCTCGATAAACTCATGGAGCTCTCTATTAAGATTGATCGTCGTCTCAGAGAGCGGAGGGCTGAAAAAGGAGCATCTGTCGGGTCTTCTCCTTGTGTTTTTTCCATTCCTGTGGACATAGAGGAGCCCATGCAGATAGGCCTCTCCAAACTGTCTCCTGAAGAAAGAACCAGAAGGCAAAATTCTGGTCTTTGTTTATACTGTGGGGGTAAGGGACATTTTGCCCGTAGTTGTCCGAACAAGTCGGGAAACGCCTCGACCAAGTGAGTTGTGAGGGGGTTCACTTTGGTCTGCAGCTTATCTCCTCAAATAATTCACTGTTGGTTCCAGCTAAAGTTTCCTTTGGCAGCCTCTGTTCCTCGGTCTCGGCTTTTGTGGACAGTGGAGCTGCAGGGAACTTTATGGATTTAACATGGGCTAAGGCCTTAGGTATTCCTCAGGTAGCCTTGGGTAGGTGTATCACCATGCATGGTTTAGATGGGAGTCCCTTGTCCAATGGGGTTATTTCTCTCTGTACACCTCCTGTTCTACTTTCGGTAGGAGCTCTGCATTCTGAAAAGATTGAGTTTTTCCTTACCCATTGCCCAGCAGTTCCTGTGGTTCTGGGTCACCCTTGGCTGGCCTTTCATAATCCCATCATTGATTGGCAGTCGGGGGAGATCTTACAATGGGGTACCATCTGTAATAAGGAATGTATTACGCTTCCCATCAGAATAGCTGCTGTCATTCCCGCACCCATTCCTGTGGAATACCAGGATTTTGTTGATGTATTTTCCAAGGGCAATGCGGATATTCTGCCTCCCCATAGGCCTTATGATTGTGCTATCGAGTTAATTCCTGGTGCCACTTTGCCTAAGGGAAGGTTATATGCATTGTCCGGACCTGAAACTGTGGCCATGAATGAGTATGTTAAAGAAAGCCTAGGGAAAGGATTTATCAGGCCATCTAAATCCCCTTTAAGTGCAGGCTTCTTCTTCGTGGAGAAGAAGGATGGATCACTCAGACCTTGCATTGACTTTAGAGCCTTGAATAAAATCTCAGTAAAGAATACTTACCCTTTGCCGCTGATTTCTGTCCTCTTTGATCAGCTACGTTCGGCTGGGATTTTTTCTAAGATTGACCTGAGAGGAGCATATAACCTCATCAGAATCAAGTCAGGGGATGAGTGGAAAACGGCATTCAGTACTCAATCAGGCCACTATGAGTATCTGGTTATGCCATTCGGCCTGTCCAACGCTCCGGCAGTTTTCCAGGATCTCATTAACGATGTGCTCCGTGAATTTCTTGGAAGATTCGCTGTAGTCTACTTAGACGATATTTTGATATATTCTGACTCTATTGAACAACATGTTACCCAGGTGCGTCAGGTTCTAAAAAAATTACGTGAAAATCACCTATATGCCAAGCTGGAGAAGTGTGAATTTCATGTCACGGAGGTATCCTTTTTAGGGTACATTATTTCCCCTCGGGGATTCTGTATGGAACCAAAGAAGCTCCAAGCCATCCTTAGTTGGGCGCAACCCACCAATTTAAAAGCAATTCAGCGCTTTTTAGGGTTTGCGAATTACTATAGAAGATTTATTCACTCTTTCTCTGACCTAGTTGCTCCCATTGTGGCACTGACTAAAAAGGGAGCAGATCCTACCAACTGGTCACGTGAAGCGGAGTTATCTTTTCAGGCCTTGAAACAAGCCTTTGTCTCAGCCCCGGTCCTCAGACATCCCAACCCAGAATTGCCTTTCATTGTTGAGGTTGATGCCTCGGAGGTTGGAGTAGGGGCTATCCTATCTCAGAAGGATCCGGATTCCCTGGAATTACATCCTTGTGCCTTTATGTCCAGGAAATTCTCATCTGCTGAATCCAACTACGATGTTGGTAACCGGGAATTACTGGCTATTAAATGGGCTTTTGAGGAGTGGAGGCATTGGCTTGAAGGAGCCACTCATACCATTTCAGTTTTGACTGATCACAAAAATCTTCAATACATTGAATCAGCTAAACGGCTGAATGCCCGGCAAGCTCGTTGGGCTTTATTTTTTACTCGTTTCAAGTTCATTATCACCTTCAGGCCAGGTTCCAAGAATACCAAGGCAGATGCCCTGTCACGCAGTTTTCTTCCAGTTCAAGACAACAGTCCTGTTACTCCCATACTTCCGTCTTCAGTCATTCGGGCAGGTCTCACACAAGATTTATTTACCCAGTTAAAGCAGCTTCAACATCAAGCTCCTGGAAATACTCCTGCTGGTTGTCTTTTTGTCCCCGAGTTTTTGAGAGCAACGGTTTTGACGGAGTTTCATGATAGCAAGGTTGCCGGGCATCCGGGGATCGCTAAAACTTTTGAATTAGTTTCCCGCTCGGTATGGTGGCCTGGTCTTTCCAAAGACATTAAGGAGTTTGTTTTTTCTTGTCAGGTCTGTGCACAGCATAAGGTTCCCCGTTCCTTGCCTATCGGTCAACTTATGCCCTTGAATGTTCCTCTTAGGCCATGGTCTCATATTTCCATGGATTTTGTGGTGGACCTCCCTCTGTCAGCCGGATGCCGAGTCATATGGGTGGTAGTGGACCGTTTTAGCAAAATGGCCCATTTCATTGCTCTTCCCCGATTGCCATCTGCCCAGGGATTGGCAGTCTTGTTCCTCCGCCATGTTTTCAGACTCCATGGGTTACCCACTGATATTGTTTCTGATCGGGGTCCACAATTCATTGCACAATTTTGGAAGTCTTTTTGTGCCTCATTAAAGATGAAATTATCTTTAACGTCTGGCTACCATCCCCAATCCAACGGGCAGACTGAGCGAGTTAATCAATCATTAAAACAATATTTGCGTTTGTACTCGGCCAAACTCCAAAATGACTGGTCTGAGTTTCTTCCGTTTGCAGAGTTTGCTTACAACAATGCCTGTCATTCCTCCACCAATGTATCTCCATTTTTTACAGTTTTTGGTTTTCACCCCAGAGCTAATTCCTTTTTTCAACATTCCTCTGTCTCCTCACTGACCTTGACCTCTCATCTCAAACTGATTTGGAGAAAAGTGCACCTGGCTCTCAGAAAAGCGGCATTTCGGGAGAAAAAATTTTCTGACAGGCTCCGGCGGCCGTGCACTTTTAAAGTTGGAGATAGGGTATGGTTGTCGACTCGCAACATTAAACTTCGACAAACCTCAGCCAGATTGGGTCCTAAATTTATTGGACCATTTCATATCATCAAAAAAGTCAATCCAGTGGCTTTCCGGTTACGTTTACCAAAAACTTTACGGATCGGAAATACCTTCCATTGCTCCTTGTTAAAACCATATGTTTTGTCCAGTAGATTTCCTCGCAAGATCTCTCAGGGGAAATCACCAATAGATGTACAGGGTCAGCAGGAGTTCTTAGTGGAGAAGGTTCTCGATTCCAAGTTGTCCCGGGGTCGGCTTTATTTTTTGGTACATTGGAGAGGTTATGGTCCAGAAGAAAGGTCTTGGGTCCTGGATGAGGATCTCCATGCCCCGAGGCTCAAAAGGGCATTTTTTCGAGAATTTCCTCAGAAACCTGGCCTTAGGGGTTCCTTGACCCCTCCTCAAGGGGGGGTACTGTTAGGCGCCGAGGGTCCGCCCGTCAGTGCGGCCCGGCGCCTAGCAACTAGGGACGCCGCAGGCAGACAGCCGCCGGCTCCCTAGCAACGCTAGACGCCGGGCGCACGGAGCCGCTCAGACCCTAGCAACGGGGACGCCACGGTCAGACCGCGTTCCCCTTTGCTGGGTCTTAATTAATCAGTGCTTGTGTATTCTGGCCGTGCAGCATGCAGCTGCACGGCATCATTATGTGATTACCCTGTCTGGATCATGATTGGAGGGCTCCCAAATTTAAGCACTCTCAGGACTTCTCACAGACGCCGGTGATAGCTTCCTGTTTGCTGTGTCAGTTACAGAGAGTTTCCAGTCCTGCTCAACCCGGTTGTTCCTGTCCTCAGTGATCCAGTACTCGGAATTTGTCATCTATTCCTGGAGTCCGACCGAGCACCTTTAACATCCTGTGGTGTTCGTGAGTCGCGGCGTAGCCATGTGTTGCGGCTTGACCGCTACTATTTATTATTTAGTTTATTGTGTTCTGGAGCTTTTGCGGAGGATTCCGCTCCCACAAATCCACTCTGGTATCCAGCGGTGCTGGATAGGAGTAACGGATCAGTGGATCTTTTGTTGTCCTTTTCCCTGGCGGTTTGTCCGCACATACTTTTGGTTTAAGTTAGATAGCTTGTAACCCCTGGCCTGGTTGCTTAGTCAGAGGGCCCCTTGTTATCACCCTGTCTCGGATTTCCCTTTGTCTCCCATTAAGACCTGAGGGGGCATCGGGGTTGGGCAGACATAATCCGCCCTTCGAACGCGGCTGCCATGGGCTCAAGCAACCATAGTCTCGCAGGGGATTTCTGATAACACGGGCGAGACAACGGAGTTAGGGCGCCAGGGGTTACTAGGCTTTCCTGCTCCCGTACCAGCATATCCTTCCAGTACTCAGACCTCTGCCATAAAGATCTCCTCTGGTCTGGAGTACGGGAATCATAACAATCTCCAGTTTGCACTGCAGGACTGTCACTACCAGTTCCAGGCCCTGCCATTTGGTCTCTCCACAGCACCGAGGGTGTTTACTAAGGTGATGGCAGAGATGATGTTTCTACTCCGCAAACAGTGAGTGAACATAATTCTGTACCTGGATGATCGCCTGATAAAAGCATTGTCCAGGGAAAGGTTGCTGGACAGCATTGCTCTCTCAACCAAACTCCTCCAGGATCACGGGTGGATTCTGAACCTTCCAAAATCTCACCTAGAGCCAACACGGAGGCTCCCATTCCTGGGAATGATACTGGACACGGAGTCACAAAAGGTGTTCATTCCGTTGGAAAAGTCATTGGTAATCCAGTCGAAGGTTCGGGATGTCCTGAAGCCAACCCGGGTGTCGGTGCATCTGTGCATTTGCCTTCTGGGGAAAATGGTGGCCTCTTATGAGGCACTTCAATATGGAAGGTTTCCTGCAAGACCCTTCCAGCTCGATCTGTCGGACAAATGGTCCGGATCGCATCTTCACATGCACAAGAGGATCCGTCTGTCGCCAAAGGCCCTTTTGTGGTGGCTAGAGTCTGCTCACCTCATCACAGGACGGAGGTTCCGAATTCAGAACTGGATTCTGTTAACCACAGATCAAGCCTCAGAGGTTGGGGAGCAGTCAGGAAGTCATCCTTCCAATCAACATTCTGGAACTTAGGGCCATATACAACGCCCTTCTGCAAGCCTCACATCTTCTTCAAGATCGGGCAATTCAGGTCCAGTCAGACAATGTGCCGGCAGTAACGTACATAAACCGACAGGGCAGAACGAAAAGCAGGGCAGCAATGTCAGAGGTGTCAAGAATTCTCCTCTGGGCAGAAAGAAACGCTGTGGTGTTGTCAGCAGTCTTCATTCCGGGAGTAGACAACTGGGAAGCAGACTTCCTCAGCAGACACGACCTACACCCGGGGTAGTGGGGCCTTCACCCGGAAGTGTTCAGGTGCTTGACAAGTTGATGGGGATATGATGTCCTCTCGACATGATGGCCTCTCATCTCAACAAGAAGCTCAGGTGGTATTTTTCCAGGTCGAGAGACCCACAGGCAGTGGCGATAGACGCCCTGACAACTCCATGGGTCTATTAGATGGTGCACATTTCCTCCACTTCCTCTGATCCCAAGAATTCTAAAACGAATAAAAAGGGAAAAGGTTAAAGCAATACTCATTGCTCCGGACTGGCCAAGAAGGGCCTGGTACGCGGAACATCTGGAGATGCTTCTCGAAGATCCGTGGCCTCTACCCCTTTGCGCGGATCTTCTGCAACAGGGCCCATTCGTCTATCAGGACTTACCGCGGCTACATTTGACGGCATGGAAGTTGAACGGCTGATTCTAGCCAGGAGAGGGATCCCTAACAAGGTTATCCTGGCTATGATCCAAGCCTGGAAGGGGGTAACATCTAAGCATTACCATCGTATTTGGAAGAAATACGTCTCTTGGTGTGAGAGCAGAAATTATTCTGCAGTGGAATTTCATCCGGGACATTTCATGCTTTTCTTCAGGCAGGCGTGGATGGGGGCCTGCGTCTGAGCTCCATAAAAGTCGGCCTTGTCCATTTTCTTTCAGAAACAATTGGCTTCTCTCCCTGAGGTCCAGACGTTCTTGAAAGGTGTTATGCACATCAAATATCTTACATGGAAGACCGTCACCCTGTTGGCCTTGGCTTCAGCAAGACTTATGTCGGAGCTGGGGGCTTTGTCTCACAAAAGTCCCTATTTAATTTTCCATGAGGATAGAGCTGAACTCAGAACTCATCAGCAATTTTTTCCTAAAGTGGTGTCTGCATTTCACATCAACCTATTGTGGTTCCGGATGTCACCGACACCTCTGCTACTTCAAAGTCTTTGGATGTTGTGAGGGATTTGAATGTGTATGTGAAAGAAACAGATGGTCACACAAAGATGGACTCGCTGTTTGTTCTTTATGATCTCAATAAGATTGGGTGTCCTGCTTCAAAGCAGACTATTGCACGCTGGATCAGACTTACTATCCAGCATGCTTATTCCACAGCAAGTTTGCCATGTCCAAAATCTGTACAGGCCCACTCTACTAGTTCGGTGGGTTCTTCCTGGGTGGCTGCCCGGGGTGTCTCGGCTTTACAGCTCTGCCGAGCAGCTACTTGGTCAGGTTCGAACAAGTTTGCGAAGTTCTACAAGTTCGATACTTTGGCCTCTGAGGACCTTCAGTTTGCTCAATCAGTTCTGCAGGAACCTCAGCACTCTCCCAACCGGTTTGGGAGCTTTGGTACATCCCCATGGTACTAAATGGACCCCAGTATCCTCTAGGATGTAAGAGAAAATAGGATTTTAATTACCTACCGGTAAATCCTTTTCTCGTAGTCCGTAGAGGATACTGGGTACCCACCCAGTGCTTCGTTCTTCCTGCACTGTTACTTAATTAAGTAATGTTGGTTCAGCCGTTGCTGTTCCTGTTTCAAGTTTGGTTAGCTTGGATTTCCTCTTGTTGTGTGTGCTGGTTCAGAATCTCACCACTATCCTTATCTATTCTTCTCTCAAAGTATGTCCGTCTCCTCAGGCACAGTTTCCAAGACTGAGTCTGGTAGGAAGGGGCATAGAGGGAGGAGCCAGCCCACACTATCAAATTCTTAAAGTGCCCATGGCTCCTAGTGGACCCATCTATACCCCATGGTACTAAATGGACCCCAGTATCCTCTGCGGACTATGAGAAAAGGATTTATCGGTAGGTAATTAAAATCCTATTTTTTCAGTTCACCAGAGTAAAACAATAGAGCTCATTCCATGGAATAGACAAGAAATATTTACTGTACTCAATGAGGCATATTAGCCACTCCCATATTCATATGATAGAGATTCTTTCTTACATACAAAAACGCATTAAGCTAGAAACATATTTTTTGAGCACATAAAATTTTCATCAAACATTTGTGCTGCCCGTCAAAAAAATAATCCATATACTGTATACAAACAGTATATTTTTCTTTCACTCTGAAAATTGTCCTAGTCATAGAAAATCACCAGAGTATTCATGATCTGAAAAGCTTTAAAATATGTAGATCACCTGGATTTGCTTTTTTGTCCCATTTCAGATAGATTTGGAAAAGAGTGTTGCAGAGTAAGCAAAAAATGTGACTTCTCAATCCATAATTACATGTGTATTGATGAAAGAGAAAAACTCATTAAATGTTAGGCACAGAGGAAAATGAAAATAAATACTTTGCTTTGATAGCGGTCATACTTCATTTCTTGATATAGCACCTGTGGGGTTGGTTCTGCACTGGACTGGAGTGACAATGTTTTTTATTAGAGTTATTGGCCCTCATTCCGAGTTGTTCGCTCGGTATTTTTCATCGCATCGCAGTGAAAATCCGCTTAGTACGCATGCGCAATGTTCGCACTGCGACTGCGCCAAGTAACTTTACTATGAAGAAAGTATTTTTACTCACGGCTTTTTCTTCGCTCCGGCGATCGTAATGTGATTGACAGGAAATGGGTGTTACTGGGCGGATACACGGCGTTTCAGGGGCGTGTGGCTGAAAACGCTACCGTTTCCGGAAAAAACGCAGGAGTGGCCGGGGAAACGGTGGGAGTGCCTGGGCGAACGCTGGGTGTGTTTGTGACGACAACCAGGAACGACAAGCACTGAAATGATCGCACAGGCAGAGTAAGTCTGGAGCTACTCTGAAACTGCTAACTCGTTTGTAATCGCAATATTGCGCGTACGTCGGTCGCAATTTTAAGAAGCTAAGATTCACTCCCAGTAGGCGGCGGCTTAGCGTGTGTAACTCTGCTACATTCGCCTTGCGAGCGAACAACTCGGAATGAGGGCCCTTGTCAAGAAAGTTAGTTATTATACGCTCAAGGGGTGTGACCAATTTCACCTGTTGGGGGTGATCCCAGAGTCAGTAGTATTAGCCAAAAGAAAAAGAGGAAAGAAATACTCTTTGTTGGGGCACACTTAATAGAGTAATAAAAAGAAAAGATTTAAGAATGATCTTTTAATCAATTAGTAAAAAGACGGTAAAGTTGCACACAGAAATTTACAAGGATAAAGTTACTCAGTAAAAATTAGAACGAGGTGAGCACCTCCAATGGACCCTCAAAGGGGGTAGCATGTAGTCTATAGTGATCTAAAGATTCATTTTGAGGTGTTCAGAATGTAATATACTGTAGATCAACAAAGTAAGGTGAAAATATTAGGTTATGATAATGTGGCACTTTAATTTGGATATCAATATCGTTTTTTTAATCGTGTCAATAGATAATAACTCCTAGTTGTAAACAAAGACTTAGGGCCTGATTCATTATGGATCGCTATTGAGGCAGAGGTAGCGATGTTCACAAATTTGCTCTTGCTATAAATCGCATGTGAAGAGTCGCCCAGAAAGGATAAAAGACGCCCTTCAATGCATTCTCAAATCTGCGTAGGCATCAGTAGATTCATAATGCATACACAAAAAAGGACAGCATCAACATTTGTGGCTAACCCCAACATACTCAAATCTATGAGAAGGCAGTCGCACTGGGCGCCATGTTTTTGAACACAGAGCTCGCAGATGACATCAGATACACACTCCCAAAACAGCCATGACACACCTGAATTTTCCCAACCACTCCCAAAAAATGACATGTTACCACCCACAAATGGTCACTTCCTGTCAATCAAAATGCATTCACTTTACAATTAGGCTGCATACAAATGGCAAACGTATTTTGCCCTTCACCTACGTGCAATGCGTTTGCAGTGCATGCGCAGTCTGCCGATAATCACTCACTGCGTACAATTTCACATTTGCAATTGGTAATGAATCAGGCCTTTAATGTTTCATGCAAGGTCTGATCACTTCAGAATTCCTGGTAGCCTTACTTTTCATTGTCGTGTTGTTGCTTTAGAAGAGAAGGACCAAAGGTGCATTGGAATGATAAAACAGCTATATCATTCCGTGTGTATGCATATCATTTATTGTGCGCTCCAGTGGGGTCAACCTGCAATCTATCATCTGTTACCAATATATCACCCTTCATCAATATATCACCTGTTATTTATCACCTATAACCAGTCTATCACGTACAGTATAACCACTTTATCACCTCTAATCTATCACCTATAACCCATTTACCACCTATAAATTATCACCTATAACCCTTATATCACCTGTAATCAATTACATATAACCCATGTATCACCTGTCATTTTTTACCTATGTTCCATACATCACAAATAACCCATATATTACCTAAGCTTTTCCATCTATAACTCGTATATCAACTGTGTAATATATAACGTACAACCAATCACCTTTAAACCGTATATCACCCGTAATCTATTGCATTTATTCCATACATGTTACCATTTAGGTAATTGCAAAAACAAAATATATTTTTTTAGGTACTAGGGTTAACCCAAATGGTTTAAATTAAAATCCCTTTACGTGAATAATATATAAGTATGTATGGTCTGTAGGGTCTGTCAGTCAAAAGCCATTAAACCAGTCTGTGAAAGATACTCCCTTCTGAGCTCACACCTTGAAAAAGGTGAGGGAGTATCTAAAGTTATCATCATATATTGAACACACTGGATATAACTACTGGCACAATTATTTGACTGTATTTTATATGCAAATATTGTACAATGTACTATTTTTAATATCTTTTTGTCTAAATCTGTGATATTAAACCAATATGTTTTAGTAATTGGCCTTTGGCCTCTTGTTTGGGTGACTATTTGGTGAGGGGTTATAAGTTACAGGTCCACAGATAATAAAATTCTACAGTACACTACATATCCACGTGGGCTTCTTTGGAAGAATTACCGTAAAAAACACATCTCACATAGCGCGCTTGGGAATTGTGTTTTATTTTGTATATCCATCAACAGGGATCTCTCCCGTAGCGCTGCTCTTGTTTTGGCGCAAGATAAGGGTACTGTTGTGTTTCATATATATATATATATATATATATATATAGATATAGATATATAAATAGATATAGATATATATATACACATATATATATATATATATATATATTGTCCAAAAGGTCCAGCACTTCAAATAGCTGTGATAACTGAGTCCAATACCCTCACTAAATGGGGTTACATACGGTTTTGTGGGTGAGTGCGGCATTCGCTGCATTGATGAAGGAAAGAAGGTCAGGAGACCACCACAGTCTGTTCTCAACGTTTCAATCTACATGATTGTCATCAGGATACAGTGGTGGGTCAAATAGGCCAGGTTTATTAAATATTCTTGAGTGAAGATCACCATTCACATTATCCCCAAGCCTATCACCAAAGTACTCCCTTAAGCAGAGTTTTCTACCAAATTTGTAATGATCAAACTCAACATTTCCAAAACAGAATTAATTATTTTCCCACCAGCTAAGGGTAGTTACCAACCTGATATTGCCATAACTGTTGACATGCAACTATCCACCCTACCCCACAAGCTCGCTGCCTAGGTGTCATCCTTGACTCTGAACTGTCCTTTGTTCCACACATTCAATCTGTCTCTAAATCATGTTACATGCACCTTAAAAACATATCCAAAATACGTCCTTATCTTACACGAGACACTGCAAAAACTCTAATCCATGCACTCATCATCTCCCGCATTGATTATTGTAATAGTCTCCTTACTGGTCTTCCCGAACATAGGCTCTCCCCACTTCAATCCATTTTAAATGCAGCTACGAGGCTAATCTTCCTCGCCAGACGTTCTTCATCTGCTGATCCGCTCTGTCAGTCCCTCCATTGGTTACCGGTATTCTACCGTGTCAAATATAAAATACTTTTACTTACATACAAGGCTATTAACCAAACTGCACCATCATACATCTCCTCACTCATCTCAAAATATCTCCCTACCAGACCCCTCCGCTCTGCACAAGATCTGCGTCTCTCATCCAGATGTATTACCTGTTCCCACTCAAAATTACAGGACTTTACCCGGGCTTCACCCACTCTGTGGAATGCCCTCCCACGCACAATAAGACTCTCCACTAGTCTTCAAACCTTTAAACGTTCCCTGAAAACTCATCTCTTCAGACAAGCCTACCAAATTCCAGACCCACACACATAACCTTCAATGCTTCCCTATCCAGTTACATCCCCTCTGCACAGTCCCCATAACCTCACATTTTGTCTTCCAACATTGCTGAGTGATCATATCATACAACCCACTAAGAACCTAGCAATCTGGGGAACCATTATGTAACAGGTTGCATCTATCCTTGTGTATCAGTGCCTATTTCCCTATAGATTGTAAGCTAAGCGAGCAGGGCCTTCCTACCTCTATGTCTGTCTTTGCCCAGTTTTGTTCTATAACTGTTGTTCTAATTGTAAAGCGCAACGGAATATGCTGCGCTACATAAGAAACTGCAAATAAATAAATAAATAAATAAATTGAATTCATCATGCTTGAAGGTAGGTACAAATGATAGGCCCAAGGAAAATAGAGAATGTTCACTCTTGGTAAGCACATGGTCTGATTTATTAAATACACTACTTAAGTATTTTTCCTGCGCCCCCTTTTTCTTGTACCCACTCCTCCTCGGGTGGAAGTTCCTGGGTCCTTGTCCGAAAAAAAAACACTTTGTGGGAGGGAAGCAAAAGTCTCAGAATCTGATGCTGAGTGTGATATTGAAGATTAAGTGGTGAACTGGAGTCTGGATCTTGGTCCTCTAAAGGACCTCCCATGTCTAGTATTACCCGAGTTTCCAGTCAACCACCTATACACTTTATGAGTAGAGTAGTCATAATTGACTGTTTACAATTTTTTTCAGTTTAAAACTAACCAGCTCTGTCTTATCAACCCAGAAGGATGAAAGGTTTAATTTATCAAATTTGATGATTTCTTCACAAACCTTCACTAGCTCTATACCCACCTCCTCTATAACCAGCAGGATAAGGTCCAAAGACCTATTAATTGGGAATTAGGATACTTGATTCTTGCATGTGTGCACTATTTGTAACCCCCACACAGATCAATAGTATGTTTGATTTTATGTTTATTTCTATTTTCTTGTTATAACTAGCTTCTTTACTGGCCTGTCTGGCTCCGTTCCCCTGAAAAATCTACTTCATGATAGGCTTACTAGGATCTCCATGCGCTGCCTCATATAGCACTCTTGTATATTTATATTTATTTTGCAATTTATATTTAACATCTTAATGGTTGGATTTTGCTCCGATTTATGTGACACTTATGCACTGTAGTGGATATGACACTGATACGCTTTGTTTGCATGCCATTGTCAGGAAGTGAGTGTAGAGCTGGCCGGGGGAGTGCTGGCCATCACGCGCGGTGTGTGTACTCCTGGTTGCTTACAGCTTGTGGTCCAATGACCAGAAGCTGGAAGTAATGTGGGCGCGAACTGCTGTGGTCGTGACTGGCGGTGAATTGAGCGGTTCTGGCATTGTGTGGAAGACTCAGGTGAGCTTGGACACCAATATAGTTATGGTTCTTGTCGATGTCACTGATGTCATTTTGTTGATGTACTGTTAGATATATGAGGGGGCTGATCGGTCTGACACGTGTTGATGATGTCATAGGCGGACATAATTGGCGCCTTTTTTGAACACTCTGGGGTATAAAAGGAGCCAGACAGGCAGTACCAGCTCTGCTGCTGGATCACTCAGAGGAGAACATTCCTGTTGCTATTGAGATGTTATATAGTTACATAGTTACATAGTTTGTGAGGTTGAAAAAAGACAATCCATCCGTCGAGTTCAACCTATTTATGTTCTCCTATTCTGTATTATTTTCATGAGTAATTTTATCTGTTAATAAAGTCGGCCGTTGTGTTGCATTTCCTCATTTTATTATAACTATGGTACGTGATCTATCCACCATAACCCTGTATATCCTTATCCATTAGGAATTTATCTAGGCCATTCTTAAAAGTATTGACCGAGTCTGCCATTACTACTTTCTCAGGCAAGGAATTCCAAACTTGTATTGTCCTTACTGTGCAAAAACCTTTCCGCCCCTGTGTGCGGAATCTCCTCTCCTCTAACCTAAGTGGGTGTCCACATGTTTTCTATGCTGGTCTTAACAAAAACAGATCCCCGAAAGCTCTGTGTATTGTCCCCTTAAATATTTATAAATGTTGATCGTGTCCCCTCTTAATCTCCTCTTTTCTAGTGTGAACATGTCAAGCCTTGCAAGTCTTTCCTGGTATTCCAGCGTCTCCATCCCCTTAATTAGTTTGCTCGCCCGCATGTGAACCTTTTCTAGTTCCAGGATATCCTTTTTGTAGTAGGGTGCCCAAAATTGTGCACAGTATTCCAGATGGGGCCTCACTAGGGCTTTATATAATGGGAATATAACACTCTCATCCCTTGCATGAATACCCCTCTTTACCTTGTTTGTCTGTTTTGCCGCTATCCTACATTGGGTGCTCCTGCTAAGTTTGTTATCTATATGAACACCTAAATCTCTTTCCATTACGGAGTCCCCTAAAATCACCCCATTAAGTATGTAGGTGTTATTTTTGTTCTTGCTACCAAGGTGCATTACCTTACACTTGTCTGTATTAAACCTCATTCTCCATTTTGCTGCCTATGATTCCAGTTTAAATAAATCATTCTGCAGAGACTCAGCGTCTCCCTCTGAATTTATAACCTTATATAGTTTGGTATCATCTGCAAAAATTGACACCATGCTCTCTAGACCTTCCGCTAGATCGTTAATGAAAATGTTGAACAATAGCAGTCCAAGACAGTGGCGTAAGTTCGTCACAGTTGCCCGGAGGCAAGATAAATATTGGTGCCCCCCTATTTCCGATATTAAGATATGTATGTATGTATGTATATTAAGATATGTGTGTGTGTGTGTGTGTGTGTGTGTGTGTGTGTGTGTGTGTGTGTGTGTGTGTGTGTGTGTGTGTGTGTGTGTGTAGTGTTCTGAAAAAAAATTATATACTGTATTTATACAATTAATTGTCTTTTATTTTAAATCACACAATTCTTAGCAGTCATACCCAGGATTAGAACCCATGACCTGTTACATTAACAGCAGAGTTATTTGCTCCTGTAGAGGTAGCATGAGAATTCTGACTATATGAAGTTACGTGTAATTGTCAGAGAAGTAACTTCATATAGTTAAAATTCTCATATTTCCTGTACAGGAGCAAACATTGCTAACAATATAATAGGTTGTGGTTTCTAATCCTGGGTGTGATATTTGTAAAATGTGTATATTCAGTATAATAAAAAGGGTGTGATTTGTAAGGTGCAGGGACCAGTGAGGAAGTTGGCCACTGAAGAGATAGTGGCAGCTATCAATTAACTTAATTCAATAGTGTCACAGAATGGGAGGAGAGGTGCCCCCCTTCAGAGCAGGAGCCCGGCGGCAGATGACTCTGTTGCCTCCCAGAGTTCTGCCTCTGGTCCAAGAACAGACCCTTGTGGCACACCACTTAGAACTTCAGTCCAATTTGAAAAAGTTCCATTTACCATAACGCACTGCTCCCTATTATCTAACCAGATACTAACCCAAGTGCATATTGTGCTAACTAGCCCTAGTTCATGTAACTTATGGATAAGTCTCATGTGTGGCACTGTGTCGAAAGCTTTAGCAAAGTCTAAAAAGATTACATCCACCGCCTTACCCTGATCAAGGTTCGAACTGTTTCATAAAAGCCTAGTAAGTTTGTTTGACATGATCTATCCTTCACAAATCCATGTTGGTTCCTAATAATAATCTTTTTGGCTTCAAGGATCTTCTGTACACTATCCCTTAGAATGCTTTCTAGGACTTTCCCCACAATAGATGTAAGACTAATTGGTCTATAATTGCCTGGTTCAGCTTTACTTCCCTTTTTGAAGATTGGCACTACTTCCACTATATGCCAGTCTTTGAGAACCATGCCTGATGTAAGTGAATCATTGAAGATTAAAAATAGAGGTCTTGCTAATTCGGAGTGTAGCTCCATGAGAACCCTTGGATGAATACCGTCTGGACCAGGTGACTTATTAATCTTAATTTTTTCAATCGGTCACAGACTTCCTCCTCACTTAAATAAGCACTAACCAGTGGGACATTATCCTTATTATGGTTGGGTGTTAGTTCATGCATCTGGTCCTCTATTGTAAATACCGATGAGAAAAACTAATTTAATGTATCCGCTATGTCGTTATCATTTTTTTATTAAGTCTCCCAGTTTGTCCTTTAAAGGGCCTATACTCTCCTTCTTTAATCTTTGGTTGTTGATATATTTAAATAATTTTTGGGGTTTGATTTACTTTCCTTTGCTACTAGCTTTCAGTTTCTACTTTAGCCGTTCTTTTTTCTTTTTTGCATATTTTGTTGCAAACCTTATATTACTCGAATGATTCCGTCTTCCCAGCTGATTTGTATTTTTTGAATGCTCGCCTTTTTCTGCCCATTAACTCCTTAATATTTTTTAAGCCACATTGGTTTGGATTTTTTTGTCCTTTGTTTGCTGCCCGTGGGAATAAATGTATGACTAATCTCATCGAGCAGTGATTTTAATGCCTCCCATTTCTCCATAGTGTTTTTCCTTGAAACAAAATTTCTCATTCAGTGTCCCTTAAAGCTTCTCTCATCATATCAAAGTCAGCTTTGCTGAAGTTCAGAGTCCTATATAGGACTGCTTATGAAAATGTATTTTGAATGTGACCATATTGTGGTTGCTTTTTCCTATGGGCTCCCCTACTATAATATTTGATATCAAATCCCCATTGTTTGTCAATAACAGGTCTAAGATTACATTGTACCTAGTTGGTTCCTCGATTAGTTGAAGTAAGTAGTTATCATTTAGTGTGTTTAAAACATATTACCCCTAGCAGTATCACATGAATCGTTTGTCCAATTTATCTCCGGATAGTTAAAATCTCCCATCACTATTACGTCGCTGTTATGTTCAACGTACTTGGAACCCAAGAGATTGGGTGGCAATAGAAGGGTTCCGAGTACAGATACGTGAAGCTGCGATTGAACTGAGATATGCAGCTTTTCCTAACAAAAATCCCTGACTCCGTTGTCATTCCCAGTGGTCAATTAACGACTGCAAGACTATCGTTTCTTGTGCCCATGGCAGCCGCGTTTGAATGGGTGAATTAGGTCCGCCCAGACTCCGATGCTCCCCGGTCTTAATAGGAGACAAGGCGTACTGGACACTGGAGTACACAAGCTGGATGCAGGAACACACCAGAGGCAGGAAGACAGGCTCCACAGGAAGCTATCACCGGCGGGGATGCACTGTCCTAACTCCAATAAAAAGGCCCTGCAGACCAATGAGAGGAGACCCAGCAGCCCAGCCCTCTGGACCCTGATTATTGCACCTGTCACTGGGCATGCAGCGCGCAGCGTCCCGGCTGCTTAGCAACAGCCGGGATCGCAGTGCAGGGTGGCCGCCTGGCGTCCCCGGTTGCCAAGCAACCAGCCGGGGACAGAGAGCAAGGGGCGGAAGTGACATGCCTTGTGTTTACAGTTTCCTCCTGAATATCCTCCCGTACATCAGGTTTTAAAAACGGCTTTACATAAAGACAAACTCTTCCCCCCGTTTGTTTGATCTGTCTCTCCTGAACAGCGTATAACTCATCATATTAACTGACTAGTCATGAGATTCGTCCCACCAGGTTTCAGTAATGCCTATAATATCGTACTGATTGCTTGCGGCAAGGATGTCTAGTTCCCCCTTTTTACCTGTTACGCTTCTAGCGTTTACAATTAAGATAAGTATTTCTCCTTGCGCTAGGGGCATCATTTTCTGTATGCAGTAATAGTGACCCATAATCATATTAATGGCCGTGAAGTCTGTTCTTTCCCTCCCCCCTTCACCACCCCCATTTGGTTCACTACCACCATCTTTACTGTTCTCACTGCATGACCAGTAGTTTCTAACTAAACCCTCCCCCCAGGCACCTAGTTTAAAATCTCCTCCAACCTTCTAACCATCCTTCCCCCACCAGCACCGCTGCCCCCTCCTCTTTCAGGTGCAATCCATCATGACAAAAAAGATGGCGCCTGACTGAGAAGTCTGCCCACTGTTCCAGAAACACAAACCCCTCTTTCCTACACTAGTCCCTAAGCCACACATTTACCTCCCAAATCTCCCTCTGCCTCCCTGGGCTAGCGTGTGGCATGGGTAATATTTAGGAGAATATTACCGGAGATGTCCTTGCCTTAAGTTTCTTCCCTAAGTACCTATAATCTTTCTTAAGGACATACCACCTACCACTAACTTTATCGTTGGTGCCAACATGCACCAAGACCGCCGGGTCATTCCCAGCCCCTCCCAACAATCTATCTACCCAGTCCGCGATGTGCCGCATCCGAGCACCCGGGAGACAACAGACTGTACGGCGATCACGGCCCCGGTAGCAGATTGCCCTATCTGTCTTCCTGATAATAGGATCCCCTACTTATAATAGGAGCTGTGCCTCCTGATGAAGGCCCTTTGTGGGCTGAAAACATTTGAGAAGCTGACTATAATATATAGAGTCTGCATTGAATAAAGTATTTTATGAAAGTCTGGAGAGTGCCCCCTATGGAACAATTTCAATAATATGATACCTTGGTACGTGGTGGACACCACAGCTGCTGAACTTTTCTTGGTGATATGAGTGCATTCTTACTGCAAGTGTGTGTATAATATATATATATATATATATATATATATATTTATAAAGAGTTATAGTAGACCGACCATTGTTAACTCTCTTTTTTTGGTTTCCAGTGGGAATATATCAGGGTGTAGAGTGGGATCTTGATCCAGAGACACCGACAGGCTAAAGCTTTAGCTGTCCCTGGGTGCATAGGGGCCTCCTCTATAACCCCACCTCCAGGCACTAAGAGCTCAGTTTCGTTAACCAGTCCAATGCAGGAGCAGGCAAGAGAGAAGGCAGATGTTAGTCACATAGAACAACATTCTCATGACAGGAGAATGTACCAGCGGCTAATGCCATACAACCCAAAGAAGCTAGGTGTGTCAGGGTGGGCGCCCTGTGGAACCCAATGTTACTCGCAGAAAGAGAGTTAACAAAGGTAAGTCTACCATAACTCTCCTTTTCTACAGCAGGTTACATTGGTTTCCACAGGGAAAACATCGGGGATGTCCTAAAGCAGTTCCTCAAGGGAGTGGAAGTGCCTTAGCGGATGTGAGAATCCAGAGTCCAAAGGAAGCATCCTGGGAGGTGAAGGTATCAAAGAAATAGAACCTAAGAAACATGTTCACAGAGGACCATGTAGCCACCTTGCACAATTGTTCTGGGGACGCGCCACGGCGGGTTGCCAAAGAAGGTCCAACAGACCGAGTAGAATAGCAGCGGGAGCTGGGAGTCCAGCCTGCGCGTAAACTTGTGCAATCACCATTCTAATCCATCTGGCCAAGGTTTGCTTATTCGCAGGCCAGCCACGTTTGTGGAAACCAAACTGGACAAAAAGGGTATCTGACCACATAAATACAGAGGGCCCTTACAACATCCAAAGAACGGTCTTTGGGAGACAAGTACGAAGCGATAAAGGCTGGGACCACAATCTCTTGTTTAAAGTGAAAAGATAACACCACCATAGGTGGTCAAGTTCGTTGAACCGCCGGGTCATGGTGAAATATCAGAACGGGACAAAGCACCTAAGTTCAACACCCGTCTAGCAGATGCAATAGCCAGCAAGAGCAGGACCTTGGTTGTGAGCCATTTAAGGTCCACCGATTCAAGAGGTTCAAATGGAGACTCTTGCAGGGCATTCAGGACAACAGACAGATCCCATGGAGCCACAGGAGGAACATGAGGCTGAATCCATAGGACACCCAGAGTGAATGAATGAACGTCAGGTATAGTTGCAATTTTTCTCTGAAACCATACCGGCAAGGCAGATATGTGAACCTTGAGGGAGGCCAGATGAATATCTAAGTTCAGGCCTCTTTGCAGAAAAGCCAGAATTCTGGAAGTTCTGAATCTATAGGCATCGTAATTCTTATCAGCACACCAAGTGAAGTAAGAATTCCAAACCCTGTAATAAATCTGGGCAGAGGCTGGTTTGCGGGCCTTCAGCACAGTTTAAATAATTACCTCGGAAAATCCTTTGGTCCTCAGGAGTGATGCCTCAAAAGCCACACCATCAAAGCCAGTCTGACCAGGTCTGGATAGAGACAAGGGCCCTGTACGAGGAGGTCTGATCGCTGAGGAAGTAGAAGGGGACGCACTGTCAACAGACCCTGCAGTTCTGAGAACCAATGCCGTCTGCGCCACGCTGGAGCAACTAGAAGTAGCATTCTTCCTTCTTGTTTGAACTTCCGTAGGACCCTGGGCAGTAGTGACACCGGAGGGAATGCGTAGGGCAGCCAAAAGTTCCATGGAACTGCCAGTGTGTCCACGAACGCTGCCTAAGGATCCCTGGTCCACTAGGAGTTGAAAGACTTCTGGATGAAGACTTCACTCTCCGGCGTGCATATCCTGGCCACTGAGGAAGTCTGCTTCCCAGTTTAGGACGCCCGGAATGAACACTGCTGATATATCTGGCAGATGGCTTTCCACCCAACAAAGGATTTGTTGTGTGTGTCCAAGAGTGCCCCCAGGTGCACCATGCTCTGAGCTGGGACCAGTGAGGACTCTTCCAATTGATTAGCCACCCATGGGCTTGTAGGAAGGTCACCGTCAGTTGCAGATGACTGAGGAGGATTTCATGGGAATGTGCCAGAATCAGCATGTCATCTAAGTATGGCAGGTTTTTGACTCCCTGGCGATGGAGATGGGCTGTCATCACGGCCATGACCTTGGTGAAGATCCGAGGAGCTGTAGCCAGTCCAAATGGTAGAGCCTGGAATTGGTAGTGAAGGTTGCCAATAGCAAACGTCAGGAACTGCTGATATGACATGGCAATAGGAATATGCAGATATGAATCCTGTATATCCAGGGATACCATATAGTCTCCAGGTTCCATAGCCAACACAATTGAGTTCAGGGTTTCCATACGAAACCTGGACACTCTCACAAACTTGTTCAGAGATAGGCTGGAAGGTTCCATTGGGTTTCAGGACCAGAAACAGGGTCGTGTAGTAACCTCTCCCTCTCTGGGACTGAGGTACCGGCACAACCACTCCTGTACTCAGGAGAGAACTCACAACCGTTTGTAGAGCTTGCGTCATTTACGGATCCGAAGGGAAAGTTGTAGTGCAGAACTGCCGAGGGGGACGTCTCTTGAAGGAGATAGCGTATCTATGAGAGACAACTTCCAGTACCCATGCCGCTTAAGTGGTCTTTAACCAGACCTGGGCAAACTGTAGAAGTCAGCCTCCCATCCTGGGGTCCCCCAGGGGGAGGCCCATCCCATCATGCAGCAGGCTTGTCATGTTTTGAAGCAGGCTGATGGACTGCCCAGGATTGTTTTGCCTTCGGCTTGGTGGTTTTGGGAGCACGAGATTGTCTCAGGTTTAACTGACCCTTTGCTTTTCCTTGAGGTCGAAAGGAACGAAAAAAGTGGTCCCTTTTGCCTTCTGTGCAGAAGGATTAGTAGTTGGGAGAAAAGCAGTCTTAGCAGCTGCTAATTCAGACACAATTTTATTTAGGTCTTCCCCAAACAAAATGTCCCCAGTAAAGGGGAGTACCTCAAAGGTCTATTTGGAGTCTAGGTCCACTTTCCACAACCTCAACCACAGTATGCAGCGAGCCAGGACAGATGTGGAAGATGCCTTGGCTGTCAATACTCCGGCCTCAGAGGACACCTCCTGAATGTAATAGGCGGCGGTGGTAATGTGAGACAGGTATTGTCTTGCATTGTCACAAATATCCTTGGACAGCTTTTCCTCTAACGCCTAAACCCACGCCTCAATATCTTTTGCCGCCCAAGATAGATTTCAGGAATCCCTCCACACACTTATCTGTCGGTTATTTCAGTGAAATGACAGTGGTGACAGGCAGAGTGGGCAACACCACGAGGTGGGTGACGTGAGAATCCAACGGATGTGGAGTCTCCCATTTGTTACACAATTCTGCAGGAAGAGGATTGCGAGCCAATGCCCATTTAGGCAGGGGGAATTTCTTCACTGGATTAGACCGCCTGATGTCCACGAGATGATCAGAATGGGGTAACATAGTTTTAACCACCTTCTGTTGTCTAAACTTATCAGTTTTCTCTGCCACAGTAGTGGAATCCTCATCATCAGTGATTTGTAGGATATGCTTAAGAGCAACTACTAAGGCAGGGAAATCAATTTGCAAGGGAGAATCCTAATCAGTAACACAGGTTTCAGTGTCTGACAGGACCGTATGCTCCCCCTCCTCTTCAGATGAAACATCAGAGAGGTTAGTGGATTGTGACGAGGAAGCAGCCCACTTAGAAGACCCAGGGACATGGGAGTGACCTGGGGTAAATTTTTGTCTAACCAGAGACTGATTCAGTTGCTGCAGTTGGCTAGACAAATTTTCTGCCTGATTCAGTTGCTGCAGTTAGCTAGACAAATTTTCTGCCAAAGGCGGATTAACCATAAGGATAGTTTGTGGTGGTAGTGGCACCAGTGGTCTCATAGGGGGTGCTAGGCGTTCCACCAGAGTACCCAGCAGGGTGGTGAACGCAGCCCAGGGTGGCTCCTGAGTAGATGCAGGAGCTGTGGACTGACTTGGAGGTGCATGACAAGTAATAAACAGACCATCATACAAACACTTCCCCCTCTGGTAAATCCTTGGAGCATGCTCTGCATGATGCAGGAGCTTCCACTGATTTACTGCCCTTTCTGTTAGACATTATGAGATAAATGCAACAACAGGGCTATTATAGTATGATGAAGCCAGACAAAAAACAATACCTGTGGATAGAACCTAGTATTATGTGACTGTAACACAATAGAATATACCTATTTGATTAATACTGTGTAATACTATATTATAAGACCCAAACGCACCTAGCCAAGGGTATGGAATATAGTGACAGTTATATCTGGGAAACACTGAGAGTTAAATCACACAGCAGATACAGGCACACAGTCACAGGCAATGCAGAAATTATTATTACAATAATGCTGCACTGGACTAGTATATATATATATATATATATATGTATATCACAGCACGGTCAGTGACCGGAGGATATACAGAGGTGTATCTACCCATTGGCCAGGATGGCACTCGCCAGGGGCGCCAGGCAAGGAGGGGGCGCCGCCTGGTGGTGCCACCCACGGCCAAAGGGTAGAAGAGTAGTACTGTCAGATTGTACCTGGTGAGAGTCTGTTACTGCCGGCACGGCGCCGGTGTCCATCAGCACCGCACTGCACTAGTGATCAGACTAGTGTCCAGCAGCACCGCGTAATCAGACTCAAAATAAACTACAGCTCCCAGCAACCCTTGTTGCTGGTAGCTCCCGGCAGCAAGGGCTGCTGGGAGCTGTAGTTTATTTTGAGTCTGATTACAAGAGCGGTGCTGCCGGACTCTAGTCTGATCACTAGTGCAGTGCGGTGCTGACGGACACCGGCAGTAACACACTCTCACCCAGGGCTGGCTCTAGCCAATAGGCATTATAGGCAAATGTCTAGGGCATCTGGAATGCCCATGGGGCATCCGTTCCCAAGGCTAGCGCCAGCTCTGTTATCGCAGCCAGCCAGGAGGAGAGAGGAGAGTTAAGGGCCCCATACACTTATACGACATGACGGTCCATCATTTCGTCTAGGATTTCCCTTCAACCTCCCGGCAGCCTCCCGGGCGTCAGGATAGTAAAAGATACATCGTATGCGGTTCTTTTGCATACGATGTATCTTTTACTATCCCAGCCATTCCTGCGAGATCCGAGATATCACGAGTGCAGCACTCGTGATATGTCGGATCTAGAGTGATCCAATCCGATGCTCACGGGAACGCGCATCGTTTCGGATCACAACGAAAATGCCCGATTTCACCCAATATATTGTCCTGAATGCCCGAATTGGGGTGAAATCATTCTAGTGTATGGAGCCCTTTAGGACGGAGGCTGCAGCAGCACACAGAGCCGGATCTCTGCTCACACAGGTAGGAAGAGACTTTACTTTCACTTTCTGCCTGCCCTGTGGCTGAGCACAGACGGCAGCTGCAGAGGAAGCCAGGCACTGAGCCTGCGTAGCCAGGGGCCTGGCCAAGCACTGCAGCATCACAGCACAAAGGTAAGATATGGATGGGATAACGGGGACTTATGGGGAGAGGAAGGTGGCTAATAACACGGCTATGGGGGGGGGAGACCAATGAGGAGTGGGGGAAGGGGGGTAATACTGCTATGTGGGAGTGGGAGACTTATGGGGAGTGGGGGAAGGGGGTAATGACACTGCTATGGGGGGAGACCTATGAGGAGTGGGGGAAGGGGGGTAATACTGCTATGTGGGAGTGGGAGACCTATGGGGAGTGGGAGAAGGGGGTACTAATAACACTGCTATGGGGGGAGACCTATGAGGAGTGGGGGAAGGGGGGTAATACTGCTATGTGGGAGTGGGAGACCTATGGGGAGTGGGAGAAGGGGGTACTAATGACACTGCTATGGAAGGGGGGGAGTTCTATGGGGAGTGGGGGAAGGGGGGTAATGACACTGCTATGAAGGGGAGAACTATGGAAAGTAGGGGCGCATGGGAATATGACACTGTGGGGAGACATGGGGGTGTAGGAGCAGCTGATAACACTGCTAATAGGGGGTAGGGCATGAGGCAGAGACACATGGGGAGTGGGGGCTCCGGGGGCTAATTGCTCTACTATGGGGGAGGGGGCATAGGCACGCACATGGTGAGTGGCATGTGTACACAGGCACGCCCAGATGTTGGGCACCCCCCACATGCCTAGTCAGACACTGCACAAATATTTAATATAGAACCAGCCCTGGCCAGCACTTGCTGACTAATTACACATAATACACACTATGCAGTCACAATGTGCGGGTACCATCTCTTCCCGGCTCCCATTGTGACACTGTCCGCCGTGATTCCTATCCTGCCAATGGAGCGGACACCACATACCAGGAGAAGGTTCTGTGTGTGAGTAGTACTGGCTGATAGGGGGAGATCTGTCTCAGGGGGATGGCGGAAAATTCTATATTGGGAGAAAGGGGCTATTCTGTGCTAAGGGAGATAATGTGTCTGAGAGGAAGGGGGATCCCTGTACTAGGGGCAAATAATCTGTCTGAAGGAGCAAGGTGCAGGTGTGAGAGATGGAAAGTGGGAGTGAGGTGCAGGGGAAATGGAATCTGGGAGCAAGGTACAGGTGTGAGACATGGAAGGTGGGAGCGAGGTGTAGGGAAGATAGAAGGTGGGAGCAAGGTACAGGTGTGAGACATGGAAGGTGGGAGCAAGGTACAGGTGTGAGACATGGAAGGTGGGAGCAAGGTACAGGTGTGAGACATGGAAAGTGGGAGCAAGGTACAGGTGTGAGACATGGAAGGTGGGAGCAAGGTACAGGTCTGAGACATAGAAGGTAGGAGTGAGGTGCAGGTGTGGGGGATAGAAGGTGGGAGCAAGGTACAGGTGTGAGACATGGAAGGTGGGAGCGAGGTGTAGGAAAAATAGAAGGTGGGAGCAAGGTACAGGTGTGAGACATGGAAGGTGGGAGCAAGGTACAGGTGTGAGACATGGAAAGTGGGAGCAAGGTACAGGTGTGAGACATGGAAGGTGGGAGCAAGGTACAGGTGTGAGACATGGAAGGTGGGAGCAAGGTACAGGTGTGAGACATGGAAGGTGGGAGCAAGGTACAGGTGTGAGACATGGAAAGTGGGAGCAAGGTACAGGTGTGAGACATGGAAGGTGGGAGCAAGGTACAAGTCTGAGACATAGAAGGTAGGAGTGAGGTGCAGGTGTGGGGGATAGAAGGTGGGAGCAAGGTACAGGTGTGAGACATGGAAGGTGGGAGCGAGGTGTAGGAAAGATAGAAGGTGGGAGCAAGGTACAGGTGTGAGACATGGAAGGTGGGAGCAAGGTACAGGTGTGAGACATGGAAAGTTGGAGCAAGGTACACGTGTGAGACATGGAAGGTGGGAGCAAGGTACAGGTGTGAGACATGGAAAGTGGGAGCAAGGTACAGGTGTGAGACATGGAAGGTGGGAGCAAGGTACAGGTGTGAGACATGGAAGGTGGGAGCAAGGTACAGGTGTGAGACATGGAAAGTGGGAGCAAGGTACAGGTGTGAGACATGGAAGGTGGGAGCAAGGTACAGGTGTGAGACATGGAAGGTGGGAGCAAGGTACAGGTGTGAGACATGGAAAGTGGGAGCAAGGTACAGGTGTGAGACATGGAAGGTGGGAGCAAGGTACAGGTCTGAGACATAGAAGGTAGGAGTGAGGTGCAGGTGTGGGGGATAGAAGGTGGGAGCAAGGTACAGGTGTGAGACATGGAAGGTGGGAGTGAGGTGCAGGGGAGATGGAAGCTGGGACCAAGGTACAGGGGAGACGGAAGGTGGGAGCGAGGTGCAGGGGAGATAGAAGGTGGGAGTGAAGAAGAGGTGTGAGAGATGGAAGGTGGGAGCGAGGTGCAGGGGAGATGGAAGGTGGGAGTGAAGAAGAGGTGTGAGAGATGGAAGGTGGGAGCGAGGTGCAGGGGAGGTGGAAGGTGGGAGTGAGGTGCAGGGGAGACGGAAGATGGGAGTGAAGACGAGGTTTGAGAAATGGAAGGTGGGAGCGAGGTGCAGGGGAGATGGAAGGTGGGAGCGAGGTGAAGGGGAGACGGAAGGTGGGAGTGAAGAAGAGGTGTGGGAGATGGAGGTACAGGTGTGATGTGAGAGATGGAAGGAGGGAGTGAGGTACATGGCTGATAGAGGAAGGGAGTGAGAGGTGCGGGAGGGGGGGTGAGACTGGGAGAATGAGAGACTGAAAACTACAGGGCTAAAGAGGAAAAGGGGGCATGAGAGGTGCAAAGGGGTAAGTAAGGGAAGGAGGAAGTTCAGACAGGGGTGACATATGAGACATTAAGGTATTTGGCATCCTGGCGGTCGGAAAGCTGACGCCAGCATCCCAAAACTGCTCAGAATGCTATTGCTGGCATCCCAACATAGATAGCGATGCAGAATGCCAAAATCCAGATCGAGTTGGTGCCAAAGTCTCCACTGGCAAGCAGTGGGGGAGGGTTAGGATTAGGCTGTGAGGGTGGGAGGGTTAGGGTTAGGCTGCAGGGAGGGAGATTAGGAAGGGTGGGTTAGGGTTAGGCACCACTGAAGAGGCTGGGGGGGAAGGGGGGTTAGGGTCAGGTTGTGGGAAAGGTGGGTTAAGGTTAGGGGGGAAGGAAGGTGTAACGTGAATACGAGACACTACTGTGCGGTGTAATATGAATAAGGGACACTACTGTGTGGCATAATTTGAATTGGAAGTACTATTGTGTACGTGCCCTTCCCCCACAAGACCATGCCCCATTTAAAGTACTCACACCTTATTTCAAATGTGTGTAGGGGGTGGGGTGGGGGCACCTTCCCCTTACTTTGCCAGGGGCGCTCGGATCCCTAGATACACCCCTGAGGATATATCAGAATACTCGTACAATATATTCTGTAAAAGGTACACTCTTTCTCAACTAACGCTGTCTGTATCAAGACATGTAGGATACTTAAGTGTTTGTAAAGTCTCAGTGCTGTGTACAGACAGCATTACAAGGGAGACCTTACCCTGCAATCCCGGAGACCAGCAGCAGCTATGCTCAGAAGATGGTGCTCAGCGTCTCAGTCAGGGAGTGAGGGAGAGGGCGAGGCAGCTCCAGGGCGGGAAATCTGCGAGGAGATGGCACCCTGGGCTGGGTGAAGGGCTGCAGGTCAAGCGTAACTTCCTCTATGCTGGACTTCCACCCCAGGTACTAGTGAGCCTTATTAAATGGGGCGTTAGTACACCCGACCTGTGCTCCAATGCCCTGGTGGTCTAGTGGGGTCCCTGCCCAGTGACAGTGTACACGCCAGTGCCGCGACCCGTCTCCCTAGGTCACGGACGGAACGCGATTTAATGGCGGGTCCCACCTGGGGGGCCCTCTTACCTCCCCCCTGTAGCAGCCACGTGAACCAGGAGAGCGGTCTGTGACTCTGTGCCTAAGCCATGACATCTCTGCCACAAGTACCCGGGAACCAGGCTGCGGGAGTATGTGATGCTACTTGGGAGGTGATGGAGCTGCAGTGCTGAATGTCACACTAACATACAGCACTGACAGCCCAGCCTGGGCAGCTTTTCAGGGAGCCAGTGCAGCCCTCCTGTTAAGTGACCTGCTGCTGCAGGCACCAACTCGAAACTGAGCTCTCAGTGCCTGGAGGCGGGGTTATAGAGGAGGCCCCTATGCATCCTGGGACAGCTAAAGCTTTAGCCTGTTGGTGCCTCTGGATCAAGATCCCACTCTACACTCTTTCCCTGTGGAAACCAATGTAACCTGCTGCAGAATATATATATATATATATATATATATATATATCTATAACCAGTTATTTATTTATTACCAGCTATTCACACAGCTCACACACACTCCGCAGTGCTCCACAGAGAACACTCAGCCACCCTACTTAGTTCCTGCGCTTGTGGAGCCCACAATCCACGCTCCCCACCACATGCACACCTTGGCTGCGGATGTTATCAGAGGCACACCACATCCAGCTAAGCGTGGAACACAGAGGGTGGAGAAGTCAAGAACTCAGTAATAAGCCAATAGCGTAAAAGTGTCAACAGTCATTAGGTCATCACCAATTGGTCGACATGCACATGGTCAAAAGGTCGACAGTAACAAAAGGTCAACATGTAAAAGGTAGGCAATGGAAAAGGTTGACAGGTACAATAGGTCGACAGGAACAACAGGTCGACATGACAATGAACGACACATAAATGGTGGACACCCTCTCTTTTGTTTTTTTGGGGTACATTTTGATTCTTTTCTCATCTGTGACCACAATTTCTTGAAACCCATCCCTTCATGGGCTGGCTGCGCTTCAGGCATGGTGTCTCGCTACGCTCGCCACAAGGTTAATAAAGGTTATGATTTGTGACATGGATAGTCAATGAAGCAAAAGCTAACAAAACATGACAAACCCTAAAAAAACAGGTGTTGACCATATGTGTGTCGACCACTGTCATGTCAACCATTTGAACCTGTCGATCTTAAGCACTGTCTACCTTTTACCTGTTGACATTTTGACATGTCAGCCTTTTGTACATGTCGACCTAGTGCATGTCGACCATATCTAGACACTGTCGACCTATAGTCCGGATACCGGAGAAGACAGACTAGTAAGGACCTAAGATGAGGTCCACGAACAAGCTCTGAAGCACCAACAGAGTAATACTTGTGCAAAGCTTGATTGCACTTCATGCTTTATAAAGGCTGCATACAGATGAGGTTTCTAACTTTCTATGTCCTGGTTGCCTGAACTTGTAGCAGAAACGCTGTGGCTGTAGGTGATATCTCTTAATCCTGATTGTATATTGAGTTTTAATAAAATTGCTCAGTCTGCAGTTTCAGTGTCAGTAAGCACTGCCACCTGTCACTTGTAGATGGTATAGCACAGTATCATCACACACATCTACTCTCAGATTGCTAACTGTCAGGTCTGTGAGAATTTGTGTTTCTGGCTGTGGGCCTAATTCAGATCTAATCGCAGTAGCAAATTTGTTGGCAGATGGGCAAAACCATGGCCCTTATTCCGAGTTGTTCGCTCGCAAGCTGCTTTTAGCAGCATTGCACACGCTAAGCCGCCGCCTACTGGTAGTGAATCTTAGCATAGCAAAATTGCGAACGAAAGGTTCTCAAAATTGCGAATAGAAATTTCTTTGCAGTTTCTGAGTAGCTCGGGACTTACTCTGCCACTGCGATCAGTTCAGTCAGATTCGTTCCTGGTTTGACATCACAAACACACCCAGCGTTCGCCCAGACACTCCTCCGTTTCTCCAGCCACTCCCGCATTTTTCCCAGAAACGGTAGCGTTTTTTCACACACTCCCATAAAACGGCCAGTTTCCGCCCAGAAACACCCACTTCCTGTCAATCACATTACGATCAGCAGAACGAAGAAAAAACCTCGTAATGCCGTGAGTAAAATACCAAACGTCTTAGCAAATTTACTTGGCACAGTCGCAGTGCGAACATTGCGCATGCGCAATTAGCGGAAAATCGCTGCGATGCGAAGAAAATTACCGAGTGAACAACCCGGAATGACCACCCATGTGCTCTGCAGGGATGGGGGGTAGATATAACACGTGTAGAAAGATTTAGATTTGGGTGGGGTGTGTTCAAACTGAAATCTAAATTGCAGTGTAAAACTAAAGCAGCCAGTATTTATCCTGTACAGAAGCAATGTAACCGACCCAAATCTAAAGGCCCGTACACACTGGCCGATATATCGGCCGTTCTCATGAACGTCCGATATACCGCGGGTTCATCGGCCAGTGTGTATGGCCGATACGTCTGTGAACTCCATCGTTCACAGACGTATCGCGTCGGCCCCGTAGCACAGCCGACGGCCAAAATATCTACCAATATATTGGCGCGTCGCTGTGTGTGTACGGCGGTTGGCCGACCGCCCGTACACATGCTGCGGGGGTCAGCAGTGATTGACAGCTGAACTGGGCGGGCGTGTAGTTCATGACGTCAGTCCCCAATGGATCGGGCAGTGTGTATGCTCAACACGCTGCCCGATCCGTCCATAGATATATCTGCAGATCAATTGATCTGCAGATATATCTTCCAGTGGGATCAGTACTAAATGCCGCCGGCCGGAATCCCGGCAGTCGAAATACCGACGCCGGAATCCCGACCACACAATCCCGACAGGGGTGGCGAGCGGAATGCAGCCCCTTGCGGGCTCGCTTCGCTCGCTACGCTCGGCACACTATTATATTCTCCCTCTATGGGTGTCGTGGACACCCACGGAGGGAGAATATGTCGGGATTGTGGCGGTCGGGATTATGGCGGTCGGGATTCCGGCGTCGGTATTTCGACCGCCGGGATTCCGGCCGGCGGCATCTTGACCGCATCCCCTTCCAGTGTGTACTCACCTTAACTCTCTGTGCAAATGTTATATCTGCCCCACCTGCAGTGCACATGGTTTTGCCCATTAGCTAACAAATTTGATGTTGCGATCAGATCTGAATTACCTTCCATGAGCACTGCAGGTAGTGCAGATATAACATGTGTAGAGAGAGCTAGATGTGGGTGGGTTATTTTGTTTCTGTGCAGGGTAAATACTGGCTGCTGTAGTTTTACACTGCAATTTAGATTTCAGTTTGACCACACCATACCAAAATCTAACTCTTTCTGCACATGGTATATCTGCCCCCCCTTCCCCCCTTCAGTGCACATGGTTTAGCCCATTAGCTAACAAATTTGCTGATACGATCAGATCTGAATTAGGCCCTGTGACCGCAGTGGGCCAGTGATAGACACTGCTAAGTGGAAGCTTGGAGGTCTCAATAATTCTTGCGCATAAGCAAGCAGATGGATCATTGAAGGAGGAGGCTACTAGCAAGTACTGATGGTTGAGGATGAGGTTATAGATGAGTACTTGGGAACTGACAGATGAGTACTTGGGAACTGACCCAAGACAGAGGCACAGAGGCTAACCCACCAGTGGTCTTCTCCAGGGGATTTAGGTTTTGCTGCGCCCTACGGGCAGATTGTGGCCCTTTGCTTGGGTTCCCCAGTACAGATGTCTGTCGACACTAAACTGAAAGTACTTCACCAATGGCACAAATAGATGGATTTGGGCTGTTGGCACAAGTTATCGGGCAGGAGCCAAAGGTACAGGTTATCGGACTGGCACAGATGATTCAGGTTATCGGACTGGAACTGATGGTACACAACTATCGTACTGGAACCGATGGTGCAGGATTATCGGACTGGAATGGATGCTACAAGTTATCAGACTGAGACCGATGGTACTTGATTATCGAACTGGAACCGATGTTACAAATTATCAGACTAGGACCAATAGTAGAGGATTATCGGACTGGAATCAATGAAACAAGTTATCTTACTGGAACTGATAGCACAGGTTATCGAAGTAGAACTGATGGCACAGGATTATCAGACTGGAACCGATGGTACAGGATTATCGGACTGGAACCGATGGTACTAGATTATCAAACCGGAAAAAATGGTACAGAATTATCGGACTGGATCCAAAGGCACAGGATTATCGAACTGTAACTGATGGCACAGAATTATTGAACAGTAACCAATGGTACAGGATTAACGGACTGGAACCGATGGTACAGGATTAACGGACTGGAATTGATACAGTTAATTGGACTGGAACTGATGGCACAGGTTATCATACTGGAACCAATGGCACATGATTATCGTACTGGAACCAATGGTACAGGATTATCGAACTGGAACCGATGATACATGTAATCAGACTGGAACCAATGGTACAGGTTATTAGATTAGAACCGATGACACAGTATTACTAGATGGCAATTGATGGTACAGGATTATCAGACTGGAACTGATGGTACAGACAGAGTACTACCACAAGCTGCAAGAGTTCAAAGTCTGGAGCACAGGGATGTAGCTCAGTGAAGCGACCTTGTTCAAGGCACATGCTGCTTGTCTGTTCAAACTTTATATCCCCCCTGGAGAGCGGAGGAGGACAGATACTAGTCCATGGATTGGTTAGGCAGAGTACAGCAGCGGATTGGTGTGCAGAGTCAGGTGACCTCTGCAGAGTCTGTGTTTGGGGAATCAGCGGTCAGCTGATCGCAAGTGTCATGATGGGAACTCTGGTGTGGAGGAAGTAGGCCCGAATGCTGGGTTAGTGGAGAGTGAGCAGAGCATTGTGGAGAGCCAGAACTGGAATTAACATGCCATGCAGGGATCACTGTCAGGGACAGCATGGAAGCACACATGCAGCAAAGTGCACCAGAGTGCATGTAAGCAGCTCTGCGTCTGGTGTTTATTCCTGATAGTACCCCATTGGCTTCCATGGCAATTGGATTATGACTAGGATTGCCATCTGTCCCATTTAATATAAGATCACACTGGATTTCAAAGTAAAATGCTACATCCCGTAATGATTCAATACAGGACGCAGTTTGACCCAAATTAGGTCTTCAAAATGCTGCCAAGTTGAGAAGTGTAATTTTATTGGTGGTGACTGTGTGAGGCTGGGCTACATGTAGATATGCTCAGCCTCTGCATGCCAGTCCTGTGCAGTGAAGTCAATGGATGGACTGCACGCCGCTGCCTCGCCCTGGCTCATACACAGTCGAGTCGCATTACTATGACCACGAGCTAATAGCCAGAGTAACTGCTGTGTGCAGCACGGACAGCAGCTAGATGTTCGCTGAACTGTAATTTTAGACACAAGTCTGGTAACCCCCAGGTTCATTTTGACGGTGAGCTGCTCCACTGTAGTGTGTCGGTCTGCCCTCATGCACCTTCATAGCTAACGTTCACCTCTCACATCAATGGCATGTGATGCTCTGCATTTTCACCATGGTTATTTGCAATGGTGCTATTTGTCCAGACACGATATACACCTTCACCACAGCAGCACGTGAACAGTTCACAAACTGCGCTGCTTCAGAAATACTGCCATCCTTGGCCCGAAAGCCGATAATCATTCCTGATTGCAACTCGGATAAATCGCTGCTTTTACCTATGACAGCAACGAGTGATATGTGTATAGATGACCTACCACACACGTTATATATCCACCAAGCCAGCACACGACACAAGACGTACTTCATGAGCTACGCACTGGCAACGTCAAATGTAGGAGGTGTTCATAATAATGTGACTCGACAGTGTATAAGCCAGCCAGAGGAAGTGGGGCAATGACATGGCGAGCCAGGATTGACCATCTTGAATTTAAAAAATTACGCTGAGGCGCCATTTTTTAAATGGTAGCTGCTGCCGAACTCTGCTCAATTGCTGGCATCGACTGGATCCGCCTGTATCCAGGTCTGCCACCATGCACACTATCTCCACCGGGTCCCGCTACCATGAACGTCTGCGTCCTCTGCCTTGTCCCGTCGCCGGATATGCCCGCTGGTCCAATCACATCTGACTGACAGGGGCATGCTTTCATATGGGCTGAAGGCACATCCCTGTCAATGAGGTAGAGTTACAGGTGCCGCTTTTGTGTGGTTTGTTCAATGGGCTTTTACAGCTCATGGTTGGCCCCGCCCCCCCCGCTTCACCAGCTTTACTATTGTCAGCGGGAGGCAGAGCTCTTAACTTTCCAGGGCAGCGGAGGATTGTACCGTGAACTGGGAGCCTCCCTCAGGATGCAGGATGGTAAGAAAGTATGGCCTTATATTCCCCACACCCTCTCCATGACACACTTTTCTTATTAACATATTTACTAGAGATGAGCGGGTTTGGTTCTCAGAGAACCGACCCGTACCGAACTTCACCATTCGAGTCCGGTTCCGAGCCAGGCTCGGGTTTTCCCAACTGACTCGGAAACCAGAACGAGGCAAAACGTCATCATCCAGCTGTCGGATTCTCGCGGGGTTTGGATTTTATATAAGAAGCCGCGCGTCACCGCCATTTTCACTCCGGCATTGGAGAGTGTAGAGAGAGGATGTGTCTCCGTCCTCAGTGGTAGTGTCTTGTGCTGTATTTGTCCAGTCACAGTGTTTGTGTCCTCTTGCTGCTGTGTTGTGCTGCATGAGTTCAGTGTTGATGTGTTGTGCTGCATCAGACCAGTGGTAGTGTCCTGGCCATCAGTCATTCCAGTGACCAGGCAGTCACAGTGGTATACGCTGCTGCTATATGTCCACTGCTGCCATATTTTAATAATAATAATAATAATAATAATAACAACAAGTCCCTTACAGTGTTGCTGTGTTGTGCTGCATCAGACCAGTGGTAGTGTCCTGGCCATCAGTTATTCCAGTGACCAGGCAGTCACAGTGGTATACGCTGTTGCTATATATCCACTGCTGCCGTATAATAATAATAATAACAACAACAACAACAACAACAAGTCCATTACAGTGTTGCTGTGTTGTGCTGCATCAGACCAGTTGTAGTGTCCTGGCCATCAGCCATCAGTCATTCCTGTGCCGCATATTGTGTTATATAACTCCAAAAAAATTATGGAGAACAAACATTTGGAAGATAAAATAGGGAAAGATCAAGAACCACTTCCTCCTAGTGCTGAAGCTGCTGCCACTAGACATGACATAGACAATGAAATGCCATCAACGTCGTCTGCCAAGGCCGGTGCCCAATGTGATAGTAGAGGGCATGTAAAATCCAAAAAGCCAAAGGCCCTCATTCCGAGTTGATCGCTAGCTGCCGTTGTTCGCAGCACAGCGATCAGGCTAAAAATCGGCATTTCTACGCATGTGTACGGGCCGCAGTACGCACGTGCCAAGTACTTTCACACAAAACTATGCAGTTTTACACAAGGTCGAGCTACGCTTTTCTGTCGCTCTGTTGATCGGTGAGTGATTGATAGGAAGTGGGTGTTTCTGGGTGGTAACTGCCCATTTTCAGGGAGTGTGCTAAAAAACGCAGGCGTGACAGGTGTAAACGCAGGCGTGTCTGGGGAAACGGGGGAGTGGCTGGCCGAACGCAGGGCGTGTTTGTGACGTCAAAGCAGGAACTAAACTGAGTGAAGTGATCTCAAGGTAGGAGTAGGTTTGGAGCTGCTCAGAGACTGCATGAAAAGATTTTCGAGCAGTTCTGCTAACCTTTCGTTCGCACTTCTGATAAGCTAAGATACACTCCCAGAGGGCGGCGGCCTAGCGTGTACACTGCTGCTAAAAGCAGCTAGCGAGCGATCAACTCGGAATGAGGGCCAAAGTTCAGTAAAAAGGCCCAAAAAAAGAAATTTAAATGGTCTGAGGAGAAACGTAAACTTGCCAATATGCCATTTACGACACGGAGTGGCAAGGAACGGCTGAGGCTCTGGCCTATGTTCATGACTAGTGGTTCAGCTTCACATGATGATGGAAGCCCGCATAACTGAGGCCTTGACACTTATGTTGGTGTTAGACGTGCGTCCGGTATCCGCCATTAGTGCAGTGGGATTTAGACAATTGATGGAGGTATTATGTCCCCAGTACCAAATCCCATCTAGATTCCACTTCACTAGGCAGGCGATACCGAGATTTTGCCATTTAATTCCAGTGATTTGGACGTATAATTCCAGTGATTTTGCCATTTAATTCCAGTGATTTTGCCATTTAATTCCAGTGATTTGGACGTATAATTCCAGTGATTTGGACGTATAATTCCAGTGATTTAGACGTATAATTACAGTGATTTTGCAGTATAATTACAGTGATTTTGCCATTTAATTCCAGTGATTTTGACGTATAATTCCAGTGATTTTGCCATTTAATTCCAGTGATTTTGCCATTTAATTCCAGTGATTTGGACGTATAATTCCAGTGATTTGGCCGTATAATTCCAGTGATTTGGACGTATAATTCCAGTGATTTTGCCATTTAATTCCAGTGATACTGCCGTATAATTCCAATAATCCTGCCTTATAATTACAGTGGTACTGGCATATAATTACAGTGATCCTGCCGTATAAATCCAGTGATCCTGACGAATAAGTCCAGTGATCCTGCCATATAATTACAGTGGTACTGGCGTATATATATACCCTGTTGCAAAGCAGATTACTGAGGCCATAACAACCATGCTGGTGTTAGACATGCGTCCGATATCCACCATTAGTGCAGTGGGACTGCAGTGCCAACCCTAGATGGGCCAGGTGTTTGTGCCGCACACTTGTGTCGCTTAGCTTAGTTATACAGCTACCTCATTGAACTCTTTTACTTCTTGGCATGATGTGGTTTGGGGACTATTTTTTTAAAGTGCCATCCTGTCTGACACATCCGTATATGTCCAGTGGTACTGCCATTTGATTCCAGTGATTTGGACGTATAATTCCAGTGATTTTGCAGCATAATTCCAGTGAATTGCAGTATAATTCCAGTGATTTTTCCATTTAATTCCAGTGATTTTGATGTATAATTACAGTGATTTTGCCATTTAATTCCAGTGATTTGGACGTATAATTCCAGTGATTTGGACGAATAATTCCAGTGATTTGGACGTACAATTCCAGTGATTTTTCCGTATAATTCCAGTGATTTGGACGTATAATTCCAGTGATTTGGACGTATAATTACAGTGATTTTGCCATTTAGTTCCAGTGATTTGGACGTATAATTCCAGTGATTTTGCCATCTTTGCATGAGGTGCTGTTTGGGGCCTAGTTTTTGAAAAGTGCCATCCTGTCTGACACTGCATTGCCACTCCTAGATGGGCCAGGTGTTTGTGCCGCACACTTGTGTCGCTTGGCTTAGTCATACAGCAGCCTCGGTGCACCTCTTTTTCTTCTTTGCATCATGTGCTGTTTGGGGACTAGTGTTTCAATAGTGCCATCTTGTCTGCTACTGCAGTGTCACTCCTAGATGGGCCAGGTGTTTGTGCCGCACACTTGTGTCGCTTTGCTTGATCATACAGCCACCTTGGTGCAACTTTTATGCCTAAAAACAATATTGTGAGATGTGAGATGTTCAGAATAGACTGGAAATGAGTGGAAATTAATGGTATTGAGGTTAATAATACTGTAGGAGCAAAATTACCCCCAAATTATGTGATTTTAGCTGTTTTTATGTTTTTTTAAAAAATCATCCAGATCCAAAACAAAACATGAAAGGGTGGTTTTGGCAAAACCAAGTCAAAACCAAAACACGAAAGTGGAATTAGAACCAAAACACGAAAAGTGCCAGCCGCACATCTCTAAATAATTACATACTGTCCCATAAACATTTACATTCTACAGCTAACAGATCCACCACTACCACATAACACACTAGCACGTAAAACATTTTAATATCATTTATTGTGTTGTAGTGCTGTGTGCTGCTCTTTCCTTCTACATTTGTTTAGGGGTTTATATAGAATCAACCTTGTACCAGCAGATCTATAGTGGGCATCCAGACCAATGCCACAGGTAACTGTAGACTAGGGCATGAGAAGTTTTTGGGTTGGCCATCTGGCATTAAAACCATGAGAGAACTCTGAAGCATATAAAGGGGCATTACAGGGCTCTGGGGCATATATAGGGGACATGAAGGGTCTGTGACTATATAAAAGGGCATCATGGGGCTCTGAGGCTCTGGGATGGTATATCAAGGCATGATTGGGCACTGAGGCTTAAAAATGGGTATTAGGGGGCATTTTATTACATTGGTTAGATAATAGCATTAAATATGAGAAATACAATGGTTGTAAATCTACTGTGGTTTGGTTCAAATCCCTGGCAACTTACCCTGGTCACGACCCCTTTCCTGTAATTAGAAAATAAAAAGGTGTAACCGTAACTATGAGAGCTACAAAGGGAGCAGGACTAGCTCACAAAGAAAAGACACCAGCAATAGACGCCACAAGACAAATAGGGAAAGTTATTAAGGATATTGTTGCGGTCTCTGGCTTCTTTGATCCTTAATATACATTCGGTTTTGTACCTCTTACCCATTTCCTAAATGAGCTATACCCTAAAGGGTACCACTCAGCACACATCTCTCCCCCCGCTCACTACAGCGCGATGTGCTGAGCGAGGGGGGGTGACGACGGGGGGCCGCTCACTTCACACAGCGGTGAAGTGAGCGACCCGCTAGATTGAGCCTGCATGCAGGCTCAATCTAGCACCGGCGATAGCGATGCACGGGGCCGCGCATCGCTATCGCTGGGGGTTATACACATGACAGATCCCTGCTAGTCAGATTGCTTAGATTTTAAACACGGATCTCTTTGTGTGTACCCCCCTTAACACTTTTCTGACTAACAGCATTAGTGCAACATGTCCAACATAAACAACTGTCAGTTTTTATCATGAACCGCTTTCAGTGAGTGGCTGATCAACAAATAAGATGATCAGACTGCGGCCTAGTCATAAGGATGGGGGCACCTGTAGATCCTCACAGTCTCAATAAAAGTGCACGTACTGTATCTGGTAGTGTGCACTGCCTGTAGCCAGGAACAGTTTGCTCTTGTCAGACAGAATAAAGTCTGTGTGTGATGGTATGTAAGGCATAAGCTGGTGCGCCTATTACTGGAGAGTGGGGTGGTTATCAGCCCAGGTATCAGCATGAAGCAAGTAGCAGCTTATGGGGTTATAGTGATCAGTAGATCAGGGGAGAATAGTGCCTTGATCAGGAAAAGGACTATCTTATATAATGGTGCCCTGCCCGGGTTGGTGGAGAGTCCAACCAGTGTTACCCAACCAGTGTCCTTTATTTATATCAAAGTGTATATCACAACTAGGTATATTGCCCCATGCAGAGGTTTTCCTGGGTTCCTTCCAACTGACACTTACTACAGGGTCACTCACACTGCAGACCATTTTTGGTGAGGTGGTTTGGATGTTATTAATTTAATGCCAGGCTGAGTTTAGGGAGGAGGAGTCATTCATTAAATTTCCAGATTGTTTGGGAAGGAAAATAGGTTTATTTATTAAATATGAATATTATTCATTTAATGTTGATGCTGTTTGGGGGTAAAATAAAACTATTTACTGTATTAAATGTGAATACTATTTATTTTATGACAGGGCAGGTAAATGGGGTTCCATTGATTGATCTGAATGGCATGACTGGTTGAGGGGAGGGAGGCCATAAGTACCTTATTTATTCAGTGCTAGGATTTCATTATTTAATGTAAGCATCTTTTTCCAAAATAGAGCCTCAACATCCCAAGATCCAAATAAACAGTAAATGAACTTTGGGCCTAATTCAGACCTGATCGCGAAAGCAAAATCTTTCTCTAATGGGCAAAACCATGTGCAGTGCAGGTGGGGCAGATATATAACGTGCAGAGAGAGTTATATTTGGGTGGGGTTTGTTCTAACTGAAATCGAAATTGCAGTGTAAAAATAAAGCAGCCAGCATTTACCCTGCACAGAAACAAAATAACCCACCCAAATCTAACTTTCTCTGCACATGTTATGTCTTCCTCACCTGCACAGCCAGTGTCGGACTGGGGCATGAAGGGCCCACCGGGGAAATGCAGTGGTAGGGGCCCATTCTTAGAGGCTTGGCTAACCATTAGTGCATGGTCTGGGCCCCTTGATAAATATAGTAAATATTGCTAGTGCATAGATGATAATGTACCAGATTAATAACAGCAATGTACTGTAGAAAATACACCACAGTCCTGTGCAGTATAATGTAACATATTCATAATGTATAATTGAGAGGGTGGGCCCCCAGGCGGTGGGGCCCACCGGTGGTTTCCCCTGTACCCCTATGGGCCAGTCCGAGCCTGTGCACCAGTGACGTGCGGTGGGGTAAGGCAGGTGAGGCAGAGCCTTTGCTGTCATACTTACGTTTAAACCAGAGTTTTGACTGAATAAAGTATATGAAAAATACTAATAATTTGTTTGAAATATCTTCTTTGCATTATTCTAATAATTTTTATAGCCCAAACTCTGGAGTAAAAAGTCTATGGCAGGTGAGGCAGTGCCTCACCTGTGTATCCTTTCCACACATCTCTGATCAAAACTCACCAGATTTCCAGGAGTTTATACTGCTGCACCTGTGTATAATGCCCAGATGTACCCTTTGGCTCATATATTGCATGGAATTCTGGCTCTGAGGTTAGTCAGTGCCTCCTGAGCCATTTAGCTCACCGCACATCCCTGCTGTGCACGGCACATGGTTTTGCCCATTAGAGAACAAGTTTTGCTGCTGCGATCAGATCTAAATAAGCCCTTTTGTATCTAACTTGCTGTTTAGCTGGCTTATGATTTCTTCTGATTGTACAATGTATAGCATTTGTCACTTGCTTCAGTAAAACAAAGACTGTTTAAAAAGTAAATAAAATATACTAGCAATCTAGCATAGATTACACGGCCTAATTCAGACCTGATCGTAGATGTGCGAAAAAATGCACATCTACGATCAAAATCTCTGACATACCCCACCTGTACTGTACATGGTTTTGCCCATTAGAAAAAATTTTTGCTGTTGCAATCAGGTCTGAATTAGGCCCTTTATACACAAGCAGCAACACTAAAGGCCAGTACTCACTGGCCGATGCGGGAGAGATGTGTGCTGAGCGTGCGGGGGGAGATGGGGGGCCGCTCATTTCACCCAGCGGGTGAAATGAGCGACCTGCTAGATTGGCCTGCACGGCAGGCCAATCTTGCACCAGCGATAGCGATGCGCGGGGCTGCGCATCGCTATCGCTGTAGGGGGTACACACGGAGCGATCAGGCTTAAAATCTAAGCAATCTAGTCAGATTGCTTAGATTTTAAGCAGCGATCGCTCTGTGAGTACCCCGCTTTAGGGAAATCTACAAGAGCAGGTAAGAGATAGTGGAGCATTTTGATAACTGCTTTCTGGTGTGGCAATCACAACTATTAATAACTCACTCAGGACATCATTCTAACATTTCATTTCTCAACTTCAAATATTACCTTGTCACCACACTCCAAATTAACACATTTGTGTCAATTTACATATACCACAACCCACACAGATAAAACATTTTACCACTGTGATTCAATTTTTCTTATGCATGTTAAAAATTTGACACTAGAATTTGGATGGCAAATTTAATATTGTTTGAAATGAAAACATTCAAATATACATACATTTAGGTCAGCAAGATATGCAAATGTATTGGATGTGTTTAAGTTGTTGTTAAGTGAATTGTAAAATGTCATGAATTCTTTCACGCCAAGAGCCTGCTGCCCATCCTATAAAGCCACTTTCTTACAACATGAGAAAATCAATTGATATTGACATGTCAGTGGCCATTTGTTCTTGGAGATTTCTGCTCCTATTTTCTCCTTGTTAATGACCTTCTCTACTTGTAGGCTAGTTGTTCTCATCTACTCAGCTTTCCTTCAACTGAGCAATATCTTTGCTGGCCTGTAATGGACTGTTTAGAAAGTTAAAATTTGACAGTGAAACATTCCCTGCATAAGGCTGGGATTTACTATTTCAATTAACTTTAAGTAGAAGAATAACCAGTTTAAAGGAACGTACTCAAATGCATCTATTTATTTTCAGTTTACTAGTTAGATGAGTTGGAATGTTTTGGGGGTTTTTGGCTGCAATTTATGAAGATACCAGGACACCAACTCTAAGAAGAACCCCTCCAGGCTGACGTCAATTTACTTCTTGGTTCACACCACTTCTTCATTATGCATGCAAAGCTGTTGGGATGCGCATGTATGGGCAAGCACAAGTTGCCAGAGAGGGAGCCAATGTCAGGCAGTAATGTAGGTTATAGGCTGCAATGATGTAAGCTCAGAGCCGGCCCTAGCCAATTTAATGCCCTAGGCAAAATTTTGTCTGGTGCCTCCTAGCTCCGCCGCTAGTTCTGCATCTGTACCTGCAACGCTCAGGTAGTGGGGCCCACCGGGGGGATACCCTGTGGACCAGTTCAACTCTGCACAATGCCACACAGTAATGACCATAATACATATAATTCCACACAGTAAAGGAACCTTACACATATGCCCCACATTAGTAATGCCCATAATACACATAATGCCACACAGTAATGCACCTTACACATATGCCCCACATTAGTAATGCCCATAATACACATATACTGCCTCAGATACTGCCACACTTGCTGGTTATACAAAAAGACCAGTATCAAACATGTAGAAACTGTCCATTCTCTTCACTATTCAGTGTGTTTGCTGGTGTCTGTTACTGCATGTCCTTTACTTTATACTGTGGGAGTGATATGCTCTGCCCTCCAGTCTGATGTGTCCGAAAGTCATGCTGCACTGATGTTTCATATAGAAAAGCACAATGCAACTTACTGACCACGTTACAGTGCTGGGTGGCAGGGGAATTTTACGGCATGGACTGACTAGGAAATAAAGTGTGGGGAGAACATTGCCCATGTTATGTCCCTGCAGACACCTGGGAATTGCACAGGGATAAGGGACACAGGATAACAGGGTCCCCCTCCCCTATGTGCACAAACAGTATAGGTGATGTCAGGTTTCTGTGAAGCAGTCTTCCAAAATACACATGTGTTATAGAAGCCATCCAGTAATAACCTTATATAGTCAGTGAAAATGTCACAGGTCCAGGAATTGCATTTACTTGGCTTCTGCTGTCTGTCTGAGGTCTCACAAGTCAGGGGCATTCAAGCATGTCAGAGGAAGTTTAAGGCACAGTGTGCATTTTTTTTTTACAAATGTAAACAGCAGTGTATACAAGTACTGATTGAATACATTTGGAAAGTAACAGTTAGTTTGCGGACTGTCCCTCCCAGCATGAGATACTGCAGGGACATGCTTGGATGCCCCTAGACATGCTTGGATGCCCTAGGCAAATGCCTAGCCTGCCTATAGCTAAGGCCGGCTCTGTGTAAGCTACATTACTGCATTATGTCAGTATTCACAGCTAATATGATATCTAATACCTCTTTCAGACCACCAGCATAACCCAGTCTGCAATGGGCCATTTTAAATAATCTAGACCGAGCCACCCAGAATTTAAATTCAGGTAGCGAGCTGGGTTGAACACGGGTTCAACCCAGCTCGCGGTGCGGTGTAAACGGGTAAGCCGGGTCGATGCGACCTGTGACCTGTTCACACCATAGGAAGAGGCAGCGCTTGGAGATCATTTCAGCTAAAAATCAGTTTCTGCAGTCTCTGCGCAGCCCAAGACTTACTCTTCCAGGGCGATTGAATCCTGCTGATCGGGGGTTGGAGCTGACGTCAGACACCCTCCCTGAAAATGCTTGGACGCGCCTGCGTTTTTCCAAACACTCCCTGTAAATGGTCAGTTGCCATCCACAAATGGCCTCTTCCTGTCAATTCCTGTCGTATGCCTGTGCAAATGGATCCTTTGCACCATTCCGATGCTGACCACCAATGCCCGTTGTAGCCGTCCGACGCATGCGCATTGCTGCTCAGACGCATGCGCAGTTAGGAAGGAAAGAAGAGGAAAATAGGAAGGGGGGGGGAGATGGACAAAACAATGAAAGAGTAGGTGCAAAATTTGCACTCTCTGTGGTGGGGGGAGCAGCTCAGACCTAGCATAGCGATAGGTAAGGATGAGAAAAAGAAGATGGGGGGAATGAAAAATTAAAGATACAAAAGAATAGGCAGAGGAAAAATAGGAAACAAACAACAAAGGAAAGAGATGATGATGAAAAAACAGTAACAGAAACAGTGATAATAATGAGAACGAAATTTACGGGTGATTGGTATAGATGGGTTTAGTATGTTATCCCAGTGCACGGATGTTGGCGGTCATAATATCGATGCTTGGATCCTGGGATGACGCTGGGTATTCCTCCATGTCCCCTACCCCCTAACCCTCCCTTCCCGCAGCCTAACGCTAACTTCCCCCCTTAGTGCCTAACCCTAATCTCCCTGCTATGGTACCTAAACCTAAGTCCCCCTACCCGCTGCCTAAACCTAACCCTCCCTCTTCCACAGCCTAACCCTAGCCCTTCCCTGTGGGTGCTGACCCTAACCTCACCTCACCGCAGCCTAACCCTAAACTACCCCCCCCCCCACACACACACACAGCCTAACACTCCAAGGTGACTACTAAACCTAACCCCCCTCCCGGCCCTAACCCTAACCGCTCTGTATACTTACTATAGTCGGGATGCCGGCTGTCAGGATTCCAGCGCCGGTCTTTTCAGAGTTCCGCCGTTAATATTCTGACGGGTGACGGTATTCCGGCATTGGTATTTCTCCTGCCGGGATCCTGAAAGTAGGCATATTGACCGCATCCCAGAATAGATTACTTTAGAAGAGGCAAATGAAGAAACAACATAAAACTAATATTGCTAGAGTTATGAATTAATCAGGTCATGCCTTTTTCTCAACCTAGAACCAGATACTGAACAGTTTTGATTGAAAACTGAAACACTGGATTGCAGGAAATTCCCGGACCGAGGCAGGTAATGCTTTATGGTAATGAAATGAAGGGGGGAGTGGCCACGGCGGACATGGAGTAGCATGTTAGCGCAGTGCTCTCCAGCTCTAATAATCCTCCGTTACTTTAAGTGCTGTTCTCTGTGTCAATCGATTCTACCTGTGTCTGGCTGAATTGGTGCATGTGGGAGACCAGGTAGACGCAGTGTGGGTGGCCTGCTGCCTCTATTGCCAGAGAGTGGAGCTTCCGGAGATGTCCTAGTTGTGGAGAACGGGAGGTGTGGTGGAATGGTAGTGCCACTAGAGTGGCTGTGAAGCGCGTACGCTCTGGAGCTGTGTAAGTTAGCCCCAGGTGCTATATACCTATGGACAAAGCCAGCCCCATTCTGTAGCAGGTACACAGATGGAGCTGTGAGTTCCATTCCCGGAAGCTTGTTTTTACTTGCCTGGATGCCATTTGTGTTTGTTAAAGCCAGTAACTCACTTTTCAGCACATATATGTTGTATGTTCCAGCCATAGAGAATCATTTTTTCCCCAACTTGGACGCTTCCAGTACTTATTATAGGCAGTATTGTTTTGTCTCAAGGAACCTGTATCGTGCATCTTTACAAATATTAGCTTGCCTCCTAGTCTCCTGGTATTAAAAATAATCATACCTTCTGGCCTCTGTACCTTTGTCTGTTTTCTTGCTACCTATAAATATGGGGAAAACACAACATGCCTCAGCCGCTGTTAAATTGGAGAAATATGCTAGGATCATTACACCCCGGCATCTGCAAGAAGAGCGCTCTGCCGTTACGCCACTAAAGGCATCCAATCCGCTCTGAAATCTACAGTTCACCAGAGTCGGATATCACATTACAGCAAGTTCTGGATGCAGTAACTTCATGCGAGAAGCGTTTGACATATAGAGGAGGTACAGTGACAGTCTGACCTTTCTATTATTCATCCAGATCTGCAAAAGATCTGCAAAAGGGTCGGTGAAGCAGAGACACGTATGTCAACATTAGAGGACTTTTTTTACCTATTTAAACTAGAGTGGAGTTCTTGGACTCTCAAATGGAGGTTGTTCCAAATAAATTATCCAAAATGGAGGGTCGCTTATTTCACAATAATGTGCAATTTGTGGGGCTGCCAGAGGGAGAGGAGGGTACTAGTCCAGAGGAATTTCTTTTAAAATTACTTGTGGAAACCTATGGCCTTTTCTTCCTATTTCGCTGTGGAGAGAGCACATTGCATTCCTACTAGATCTACTCCACCAGGGGCGTTGCCTCGGACATTCATTGCTAAATTTTTGCACCACAGGGATCAGTATGCTCCTTTCTGTCTGGTGCGTACCAAGAGCCCACTGGAACAAAAAGGCGGCAGAATTTCTGTGTTTCCTGATATTGCCATTGATAAAGAAGAGAGAGTGCAATTCCTACCGATTGTGAGCTGCGTAGGGGACTTAAATATTCCATATGCCATGCTCTTTCCATCTAAGCTGAGAATAGACAAAAGTCTTTTTTTTCTTCTTGCGGAACTGCCACCTGGTTGGATCATCATAGGCCTGAGCAAACGGTGGCTGATTGATTCTTATATATAATTTAGAGATGTGCACCGGAAATTTTTCGGGTTTTGTGTTTTGGTTTTGGATTCGGTTCCGCGGCCGTGTTTTGGATTCGGACGCGTTTTGGCAAAACCTCCCTGAAAATTTTTTGTCGGATTTGGGTGGGGGGTTTTTCAAAAAACCCTCAAAAACAGCTTAAATCATAGAATTTGGGGGTAATTTTGATCCTATAGAATTATTAACCTCAATAACCACAATTTCCACTCATTTCCAGTCTATTCTGAACACCTCACAATACTATTTTTAGTCCTAAAATTTGCACCAAGGTCGCTGGATGACTAAGCAAAGCGACCCAAGAGGGCGGCACAAACACCTGTCCCATCTAGGAGTGGCACTGCAGTGTCAGACAGGATGACACTTAAAAAATTGGCCCCAAACAGCACATGATGCAAAGAAAAGAGAAAAAGAGGTGCACTGTGGTCGCTGGACGGCTAAGCTAAGCGACACAAACACCTCAATCACAGGAATTATTAATTCTAATCAATGGTATTATTGGTCCAAATCACTGGAAGAAAATGACAAAACCATTGGAATTATTCGTTCTAATCAATGGCATTATTGGTCCAAATCACTGGAAGAAAATGACAAAATCACTGGAATTATTCATTCTAATCAATGGTATTATTGGTCCAAATCACTGGAAGAAAATGACAAAATAACAGGAATTATTCGTTCTAATCAATGGTATTATTGGTCCAAATCACTGGAAGAAAATGACAAAATCACTGGACTTATTCGTTCTAATCAATGGAATTATTGGTCCAAATCACTGGAAGAAAATGACAAAATCACTGGAATTATTTGTTCTAATCAATGGTATTATTGGTCCAAATCACTGGAAGAAAATGACAAAATCACTGGAATTATTCATTCTAATCAATGGTATTATTGGTCCAAATCACTGGAAGAAAATGACAAAATCACTGGAATTATTCGTTCTAATCAATGGTATTATTGGTCCAAATCACTGGAAGAAAATGACAAAATCACTGGAATTATTCGTTCTAATCAATGGTATTATTGGTCCAAATCACTGGAAGAAAATGACAAAATCACTGGAATTATTCGTTCTAATCAATGGTATTATTGGTCCAAATCACTGGAAGAAAATGACAAAATCACAGGAATTATTCGTTCTAATCAATGGTATTATTGGTCCAAATCACTGGAAGAAAATGACAAAATCACTGGAATTATTCGTTCTAATCAATGGTATTATTGGTCCAAATCACTGGAAGAAAATGACAAAATCACTGGAATTATTCGTTCTAATCAATGGTATTATAGGTCCAAATCACTGGAAGAAAATGACAAAATCACTGGAAATATACGTTCTAATCAATGGTATTATTAGTCCAAATCACTGGAAGAAATTGACAAAATCACTGGAATTATTCGTTCTATTCAATGGTATTATTGGTCCAAATCACTGGAAGAAAATGACAAAATCACAGGAATTATTCGTTCTAATCAATGGTATTATTGGTCCAAATCACTGGAAGAAAATGACAAAATCACTGGAATTATTCATTCTAATCAATGGTAGTGATGAGCGGGTTCGGTTCCTCGGAATCCGAACCCCCCCGAACTTCACCCATTTTACACGGGTCCGAGGCATACTCAGATACTCCAGTATTGCTCGGTTAACCCGAGCGCGCCCGAACGTCATCATCCCGCTGTCGGATTCTCGCGAGATTCGGATTCTATATAAGGAGCCGCGCGTCGCCGCCATTTTTCACTTGTGCATTGGAAATGATAGTGAGAGGACGTGGCTGGCGTCCTCTCACTTTGTTTCAGAACTTTCAGGGGGCTGCAAATATCTTTATTCTGGGGACCAGCAGTATTATAGGAGGAGTACAGTGCAGAGTTTTGCTGACCAGTGACCACCAGTATTATATGTTCTCTGCCTGAAAAACGCTCCATATCTGTGCTCAGTGTGCTGCTATATCTGTGCTCACACTGCTTTATTTTGGGGACTTGGGACCAGCAGTATTATATAGGAGGAGTACAGTGCAGAGTTTTGCTGACCAGTGACCACCAGTATTATACGTTCTCTGCCTGAAAAACGCTCCATATCTGTGCTGCATTGTAGTATATAATAGGAGTACAGTGCATAATTTTGCTGACCACCAGTATATAATATATAGGAGTATGGTACAGAAGGCCACTGCTCTACCTACCTCTGTGTCGTCAAGTATACTATCCATCCATACCTGTGGTGCATTTCAGTTTTGCACAGTTTGCTGACCACCAGTATATAATATATAGCAGTACGGTACAGTAGGCCACTGCTCTACCTACCTCTGTGTCGTCAAGTATACTATCCATCCATACCTGTGGTGCATTTCAGTTTTGCACAGTTTGCTGACTCCCAGTATATAATATATGCTCTACCTACCTCTGTGTCGTCAAGTATACTATCCATCCATACCTGTGGTGCATTTCAGTTTTGCACAGTTTGCTGACCACCAGCATATAATATATAGCAGTACGATACAGTAGGCCACTGCTCTACCTACCTCTGTGTCGTCAAGTATACTATCCATCCATACCTGTGGTGCATTTCAGTTTTGCACAGTTTGCTGACCACCAGTATATAATATATAGCAGTACGGTACAGTAGGCCACTGCTCTACCTACCTCTGTGTCGTCAAGTATATTATCCATCCATACCTGTGGTGCATTTCAGTTTTGCACAGTTTTCTGACCACCAGTATATAATATATAGCAGTACGGTACAGTAGGCCACTGCTCTACCTACCTCTGTGTCGTCAAGTATACTATCCATCCATACCTGTGGTGCATTTAAGTTTTGCACAGTTTGCTGACCACCAGTATATAATATATAGCAGAACGGTACAGTAGGCCACTGCTCTACCTACCTCTGTGTCGTCAAGTATACTATCCATCCATACCTGTGGTGCATTTCAGTTGTGCGCAGTATATATAGTAGTAGGCCATTGCTATTGATACTGGCATATAATTCTACACATTAAAAAATGGAGAACAAAAATGTGGAGGTTAAAATAGGGAAAGATCAAGATCCACTTTCACCTCGTGCTGAAGCTGCTGCCACTAGTCATGGCCGAGATGATGAAATGCCATCAACGTCGTCTGCCAAGGCCGATGCCCAATGTCATAGTAGAGAGCATGTAAAATCCAAAACACAAAAGTTCAGTAAAATTACCCAAAAATCAAAATTAAAAGCGTCTGAGGAGAAGCGTAAACTTGCCAATATGCCATTTACGACACGGAGTGGCAAGGAACGGCTGAGGCCCTGGCCTATGTTCATGGCTAGTGGTTCAGCTTCACATGAGGATGGAAGCACTCATCCTCTCGCTAGAAAAATGAAAAGACTTAAGCTGGCAAAAGCACAGCAAAGAACTGTGCGTTCTTCTAAATCACAAATCCCCAAGGAGAGTCCAATTGTGTCGGCTGCGATGCCTGACCTTCCCAACACTGGATGGGAAGAGATGGCGCCTTCCACCATTTGCACGCCCCCTGCAAGTGCTGGAAGGAGCACCCGCAGTCAAGTTCCTGATAGTCAAATTGAAGATGTCACTGTTGAAGTACACCAGGATGAGGATATGGGTGTTGCTGGCGCTGAGGAGGAAATTGACAAGGAGGATTCTGATGGTGAGGTGGTTTGTTTAAGTCAGGCACCCGGGGAGATACCTGTTGTCCGTGGGACGAATATGGCCATTGACATGCCTGGTTAAATTACAAAAAAAATCACCTCTTCGGTGTGGAATTATTTTAACACAAATGCGGACAACAGGTGTCAAGCCGTGTGTTGCCTTTGTCAAGCTGTAATAAGTAGGGGTAAGGACGTTAACCACCTCGGAACATCCTCCCTTATACGTCACCTGCAGCGCATTCATCATAAGTCAGTGAAAAGTTCAAAAACTTTGGATGACAGCGGAAGCAGTCCACTGACCACTAAATCCCTTCCTTTTGTAACCAAGCTCCTGCAAACCACACCACCAACTCCCTCAGTGTCAATTTCCTCCTTAGACAGGAACGCCAATAGTCCTGCAGGCCATGTCACTGGAAAGTCTGACGAGTCCTCTCCTGACTGGGATTCCTCCGATGGATCCTTGAGTGTAACGCCTACTGCTGCTGGCTCTGCTGTTGTTGCTGCTGGGAGTCGATCATCATCCCAGAGGGGAAGTCGGAAGACCACTTGTACTACTTCCAGTAAGCAATTGACTGTCCAACAGTCCTTTGCGAGGAAGATGAAATATCACAGCAGTCATCCTGCTGCAAAGCGGATAACTCAGGCCTTGGCAGCCTGGGCGGTGAGAAACGTGTTTCCGTTATCCTCCGTTAATTCACAGGCAACTACAGACTTGATTGAGGTACTGTGTCCCCGGTACCAAATACCATCTAGGTTGCATTTCTCTAGGCAGGCGATACCGAAAATGTACACAGACCTCAGAAAAAGAGTCACCAGTGTCCTAAAAAATGCAGTTGTACCCAATGTCCACTTAACCACGGACATGTGGACAAGTGGAGCAGGGCAGACTCAGGACTATATGACTGTGACAGCCCACTGGGTAGATGTATTGCCTCCCGCAGCAAGAACAGCAGCGGCGGCACCAGTAGCAGCATCTCGCAAACGCCAACTCGTTCCTAGGCAGGCTACGCTTTGTATCACCGCTTTCCAGAAGAGGCACACAGCTGACAACCTCTTACGGAAACTGAGGAAAATCATCGCAGAATGGCTTACCCCAAATGGACTCTCCTGGGGATTTGTGACATCGGACAACGCCAGCAATATTGTGCGTGCATTACATCTGGGCAAATTCCAGCACGTCCCATGTTTTGCACATACATTGAATTTGGTGGTGCAGAATTATTTAAAAAACGACAGGGGCATGCAAGAGATGCTGTCGGTGGCCTGAAGAATTGCGGGCCAATTTCGGCATCCAAAGACTGGAGCACCAGCAAACAGTCCTGAACCTGCCCTGCCATCATCTGAAGCAAGAGGTGGTAACGAGGTGGAATTCAACCCTCTATATGCTTCAGAGGATGGAGGAGCAGCAAAAGGCCATTCAAGCCTATACATCTGCCCACGATATAGGCAAAGGAGGGGGAATGCACCTGACTCAAGCGCAGTAGAGATTGATTTCAACGCTGTGCAAGGTTCTGCAACCCTTTGAACTTGCCACACGTGAAGTCAGTTCAGACACTGCCAGCCTGAGTCAGGTCATTCCTCTCATCAGGCTTTTGCAGAAGAAGCTGGAGACATTGAAGGAGGAGCTAAAACAGAGCGATTCCGCTAGGCATGTGGGACTTGTCGATGGAGCCCTTAATTTGCTTAACCAGGATTCACGGGTGGTCAATCTGTTGAAATCAGAGCACTACATTTTGGCCACCGTGCTCGATCCTAGATTTAAAACCTACATTGGATCTCTCTTTCCGGCAGACACAAGTCTGCAGAGGTTCAAAGACCTGCTGGTGAGAAAATTGTCAAGTCAAGTGGAACGTGACCCGTCAACAGCTCCTCCTTCACATTCTCCCGCAACTGGGGGTGCGAGGAAAAGGCTAAGAATTCCGAGCCCACCCGCTGGCGGTGATGCAGAGCAGTCTGGAGCGAGTGCTGACATCTGGTCCGGACTGAAGGACCTGCCAACGATTACTGACATGTCGTCTACTGTCACTGCATATGATTCTCTCACCATTGAAAGAATGGTGGATTATATGAGTGACCGCATCCAAGTAGGCACGTCAGACAGTCCGTACGTATACTGGCAGGAAAAAGAGGCAATTTGGAGGCCCTTGCACAAACTGGCTTTATTTTACCTAAGTTGCCCACTCTCCAGTGTGTACTCCGAAAGAGTGTTTAGTGCAGCCGCTCACCTTGTCAGCAATCGGCGTACGAGGTTACTTCCAGAAAATGTGAAGAAGATGATGTTCATCAAAATGAATTATAATCAATTCCTCCGTGGAGACATTCACCAGCAGTCTGGTCCGGACTGAAGGACCTGCCAACGATTACTGACATGTCGTCTACTGTCACTGCATATGATTCTCTCACCATTGAAAGAATGGTGGATTATATGAGTGACCGCATCCAAGTAGGCACGTCAGACAGTCCGTACGTATACTGGCAGGAAAAAGAGGCAATTTGGAGGCCCTTGCACAAACTGGCTTTATTTTACCTAAGTTGCCCACCCTCCAGTGTGTACTCCGAAAGAGTGTTTAGTGCAGCCGCTCACCTTGTCAGCAATCGGCGTACGAGGTTACTTCCAGAAAATGTGAAGAAGATGATGTTCATCAAAATGAATTATAATCAATTCCTCTGTGGAGACATTCACCAGCAATTGCCCCCAGAAAGTACACAGGGACCTGAGATGGTGGATTCCAGTGGGGACGAATTAATAATCTGTGAGGAGGGGGATGTACACAGTGAAAGGGGTGAGGAATTGGACGATGAGGAGGAGGTGGACATCTTGCCTCTGTAGAGCCAGTTTGTGCAAGGAGAGATTGATTGCTTCTTTTTTGGTGGGGGCCCAAACCAACCAGTCATTTCAGTCACAGTTGTGTGGCAGACCCTGTCGCTGAAATGATGGGTTTGTTAAAGTGTGCATGCCCTGTTTATACAACATAAGGGTGGGTGGGAGGGCCCAAGGACAATTCCATCTTGCACCTCTTTTTTCTTTTATTTTTCTTTGCATCATGTGCTGTTTGGGGACTATTTTTTTGAAGTGCCATCCTGCCTGACACTGCAGTGCCACTCCTAGATTGGCCAGGTGTTTGTGTCGGCCACTTGTGTCGCTTAGCTTAGCCATCCAGCGACCTTGGTGCACCTCTTTTTTTCTTTGCATCATGTGCTGTTTGGGGACTATTTTTTTGAAGTGGCATCCTGTTTGACACTGCAGTGCCACTCCTAGATGGGCCAGGTGTTTGTGTCGGCCACTTGGGTCGCTTAGCTTAGTCACACAGCTACCTCATTGCGCCTCTTTTTTTCTTTGCATCATGTGCTGTTTGGGGACTATTTTTTTGAAGTGCCATCCTGTCTGACACTGCAGTGCCACTCCTAGATGGGCCAGGTGTTTGTGTCGGCCACTTGGGTCGCTTAGCTTAGTCATCCAGCGACCTCGGTGCAAATTTTAGGACTAAAAATAATATTGTGAGGTGTGAGGTGTTCAGAATAGACTGAAAATGAGTGGAAATTATGGTTATTGAGGTTAATAATACTATGGGATCAAAATGACCCCCAAATTCTATGATTTAAGCTGTTTTTGAGGGTTTTTTGTAAAAAAACACCTGAATCCAAAACACACCCGAATCCGACAAAAAAATTTCAGGGAGGTTTTGCCAAAACGCGTCCGAATCCAAAACACGGCCGCGGAACCGAATCCAAAACCAAAACACAAAACCCGAAAAATGTCCGGTGCACATCACTAAACAATGGTATTATTGGTCCAAATCACTGGAAGAAAATGGAATGGATAGATACTTGCAGTGACACAGAGCTGCAAGATATAGCAATGGCCTACTGTACACAACTATATACTGTTGGGTCACCAAAATGCTGCACTGCAATACTATATATACTGCTCACAAAAATGCTGCACAGATATGGAATGGATACTTGCAGTGACACAGAGCTGCAAGATACAGCAATGGCCTACTGTACACAACTATATACTGTTGGGTCACCAAAATGCTGCACTGTAATACTATATATACTGCTCACAAAAATGCTGCACAGATATGGAATGGATACTTGCAGTGACACAGAGCTGCAAGATACAGCAATGGCCTACTGTACACAACTATATACTGTTGGGTCACCAAAATGCTGCACTGTAATACTATATATACTGCTCACAAAAATGCTGCACAGATATGGAATGGATACTTGCAGTGACACAGAGCTGCAAGATACAGCAATGGCCTACTGTACACAACTATATACTGTTGAATCACCAAAATGCTGCATTGTAATACTATATACTGCTCACAAAAATGCAGCACAGATATGGAATGGATACTTGCAGTGACACAGAGCTGCAAGATACAGCAAAGGCCTACTGTACTGTACTACTATAAGTATAATTAATTATATACTGGTGGTCCCCGGTCCCCACAATAAAGCACACTGTGCACAGATATTTGCAGCACACTGAGCACAGATATGGAGCATTTTCAGGCAGAGAACGTAGATATTTTAAGCACATTGAGCACAGATATTTGCAGCACACTGAGCACAGATTACGGAGCTTTTCAGGGAGAGAACGCAGCCACGTCCTCTCCGTTCAATCTCCAATGCACGAGTGAAAATGGCGGCAATGCGCGGCTCTTTATGTAGAATACGAATCTTGCGAGAATCCGACAGCGGGATGATGACGTTCGGCCTCGTTCGGGTTAACCGAGCAAGGCGGGAAGATCCGAGGCTGCCTCAGAACCGTGTAAAATGGGTGAAGTTCGGGGGGGGGTTCGGATATCGAGGATCCGAACCAGCTCGCGCAAATATATAAGGGTTTTTTGCATACAATTTCTGTGCTTTCTGATTTTGCCATTGATGTACAGAAAAAGAGAGCACAATTTCTACTTATCAAGCAGTATCAGAGATTTGAACTAGGCTCTAGGAAAGATATGTTGATGATTTGTTGTTGTTTACTAAAAATTACTAAATCACTATGAATTTAGTCCTTGATCTTATTAACCAATTTTGCAGTTTCTCAGGTTTGTCTATAAATTGAAATAACTCAGGTATCCTTTCCCTTAGGGGTCCACGGGGGTCATTCCAAGTTGATCGCTCACTAGCTAGTTTTAGCAGCCATGCAAACGCTATGCCGCCGCCCACTGGGGAGTGTATTTTAGCTTAGCAGAAGTGTGAACACATGTGCAGCCGAGCTCTGCAAAAACAGTTTGTGCAGTTTCTGAGTTGCTCTGAACCTACTCAGCGCTTGCGATCACTTCAGCCTATTTGTGTCCGGATTTGACGTCATACACTTGCCCAGCGATCGCCCAGCCATGCCTGCGTTTTTTCAGACACGCCTGCGTTTTTGTAAACACTCCCTGAAAACGGTAAGTTGACAGCCAGAAACGCCCCCTTCCTGTCAATCATCTTGCGGCCATCAGTGCGACTGAGAAAACTTCACTAGAACCTGTGACAACCACAACGGGCTTTGTACCCGTACGTCGCACGTGCGCATTGCGGGGCATACGCATGTGCAGAAATGACAATTTTTAGCCTGATCGCTGCGCTGCGAACAACGGCAACTAGCGATCAACTCGGAATGATCCCCCATGTCCGGTTACTCTCTTAATCTCTTCCATTACAAAAGATAGAAAGATTCATATATCTGGGTATATGGATTTCTAATACATCAAATGATTATATTTCGCTCAACCTCAACAGGAATATTTAAAGACATGAGCAAGAAGCTGGATTAAATAACATAGTAACATAGTTAATGAGGTTGAAAAAAGGCAAGTTGTCCATCGAGTTCAACCTGTATTAAAAATCCTACACTATTCTGTATGTAACCATAGTACAACTAAAATGCATACTGTTACTAAAATATGTTAATTTTAAATGCTATATCCTTTGATATCTTTTTCAGCTAGAAATTTATCTAATCCATTTTTAAACATATTCAATACAATTCGGTGGGATGTTGCTGTTTCCAGGAGTTTTGGGAAATTTTGTCTCCAAAACAAATTCCTACTAATTCAATTCTCGGAGATGTTGCTCTGTAGTTGGAGATGTTGGATTTTAGTTGGAGATGTTTTTAAAATTCCTGACAATTGTTTTCTCTATGGCTTATAAGAACCAGACCAATTCAATTAAATCTCGGTTGTGGTGAGAGTTCTATTTCCTGACAATTTTATTCTAAATCTCTCCATTTTTTTTCTCTCATCCCCAAGGGTGTGAGAGTTTACAAATGTTTGTTTTGAATTTAATACTAAGCTATTAGAAATGCTGTAAATAGGTCTAATTTTTCAATCCAACATGTTTATATTCCCACTGGCTAGTTTAGCAAGTGGTATGTCCCTCCTACTTCTCAGTTGTTTCAACTAACATATCTTGCTGTAGTGCAGCAGGGGTGGGGAAGCTCCAGCCAGCGGGCCGTATAAGGCCCGCAAAGCCGTTTGTTCCGGCCCGCTGCTGTGTGTCAGCGAGACATGCCGCCCCTCAGTCCGGCGGCGGCGTGTCTCAGCTGTTAGGGCAGGGAGGAGAGCGTAGCTATATCCGGCAGCCACCAGTTCATGAGCCAATCAGAGCTTGCAGACCGGCAGCCAATCAGGAGCCGCCACTGCCGGTCCACAAGCTCTGATTGGCTCATGAACCAGCAGCTGGTTTGAGGTTCTACATGCCACCGCTGCCCAACACAGCTGCGCTCTCCTCACTGCCTGGTCCCTGATAGATGATACATTGCTGCCGCCGATGGACTAAGCACTAAGGGGCAGGAGGGGCGCACGCTGCGCTCTCCTCCCCTGACACACAGCAGCAGCGGTGAGCAGCACAGTGGGGTGGGGGGGCATGTGTGGGGCAATGTGTATCTGGCACTGTGGGGCAATGTGTATCTGGCACTGTGGGGTATTTGTGTATCTGGCACTGTGGGCATTTGTGTATCTGGCACTGTGGTGGCATTTGCCTATCTAGCACTGTGGCGGCATTTGTGTATCTGGCACTGCACTGGCATATGTGTATCTGGCACTGCACTATTGGGGGCATATGTGTATCATGTCCCATTTTAATTGGCCACACCCATTTTTGGCGCACGCACTCAGTACCATTACGGAGCATAACTACTGGGGGAATATCTACTGGGGCATAACTACTGGGGGGCAGGCTAATATTTAAGTTGATAAATTTTGTATGGCCCCCAAAGGATTTTATAAACATCCAAATGGCCCTTGGTAGAAAAAAAGGTTCCCCACCCCTGCAGTAGAGGATTTCATCTGAAGAGGATGGATAGCATGAACCTGACTGGAATTTAAAGAGGATGCGGATCAAATCTTATAGTATGTTATATATGACTATACAACTAAAACATCGATGTTATTTTGTGCCGCATCGCTGCGGAGCAGTTATGTCAGAGAATGCTGGTTCTCCCGACAAAACAACAGATGTAAGTTGCGAGAACCGGCATTCTCTGAATTATGGGGCGCTAAATTGATTAGCTAAGGGAGCCCCCTTCAAGAACTATTCAATCCATGCTGAACTGAATTTACCACATAGAAAAACAATTTACTTAATTTAATATTATTTCTGAATTTTTAAACAAGAAACTTTTGGACTTGCGGTGCCGTGAAAAAATTCTGATACACTTAGACGCAGTGATTCAAAAAAGTTTGAAAACCAATGCACTATACAGGTTGAGTATCCCTTATCCAAAATGCTTGGGACCAGAGGTATTTTGGATATGGGATTTTTCCGTATTTTGGAATAATTGCATACCATAATGAGATATCATGGTGATGGGACCTAAATCTAAGCACAGAATGCATTTATGTTTTATATGCACCTTATACACACAGCCTGAAGGTAATTTTAGCCAATATATTTTATAACTTTGTGCATTAAACAAAGTGTGTCTACATTCACACAATTCATTTATGTTTCATATACACCTTATATACACAGTCTGAAGGTCATTTAATACAATATTTTTAATAACTGTGTGTATTAAACAAAGTTTGTGTACATTGAGCCATCAGAAAACAAAAGTTTCACTATCTCACTCTCGCTCAAAAAAGTCCGTATTTCGGAATATTCCATATTTCGGATATTTGGATATGGGATACTCAACCTGTACTACTAAATAAAATAAAAAAACACTACACTACTGCTGCTACTCTACACCGCTAACCCTGCACACAGGGCCGGCTCCAGGCCTACTAGCACCCTGAGCGAGAAAATGTAAAAGTGCCCCCCCCCCCCATGCGCGCGCCGAAGGCGCGCGCGCTCCTGGAAAAGTGGGCGTGGCCTCTTGAAAAGTGGGCGTGGTCTCGTCCCCCAGCAGTGCCAGCTACACATGACATGCCCTCCAGCAGTGCCAGCTACACGTGCTAGTGTTCACTTTTTAGGGCAGGTTGCTGATCACAGGGAGGGCACATTTTTAAGTTAGGTGGGCAAAATGATGTACATACTGTAATGCTTGTTGTTCCCATTTCCACACGCTAAAGTATGGACAGTGCGCGCCGAAGGCGCGCAGCAAAAATTTAGGGGAGTTACTTCGTGGGGAAGGTGCGTAGCCACATTATAGTGGCAATTCACATTACACCACACAGTAGTGCAGCTAATACACATTGCACCAGGTAGAACCTCCTATAAGAGCACGTTAGACACATTGCGCCAGGTAGAGCACTGAGACACACTGCCCAGCCACAGACGCCTAGCGGGAACACTACATGATATGCCCCCCAGCAGTGCCAGCTACACATGACATGCCCCCCAGCAGTGCCAGCTACACGTGACATGCCCCCCAGCAGTGCCAGCTACATAAATGGCCACACAGTTCCAGATGGATAAATGCCCCCACAGCGCAGATATGCCCCCACAGTGCCACATACATTAATGCCCTCACAGTGCAAGATATGCCCCCACAGTGCAAGAAATGTCCCCACAGTGCAAGAAATGCCCCCACAGTGCAAGAAATGCCCCCACGGTGCCAGATACATAAATGCCCCCACGGTGCCAGATACATAAATGCCCCCACGGTGCCAGATACATAAATGCCCCCACGGTGCCAGATACATAAATGCCCCCACGGTGCCTGATACATAAATGCCCCCACGGTGCCTGATACATAAATGCCCCCACGGTGCCTGATACATAAATGCCCCCACGGTGCCAGATACATAAATGTCCCCACGGTGCCTGATACATAAATGCCCCCACGGTGCCTGATACATAAATGCCCCCACGGTGCCAGATACATAAATGCCCCCACGGTGCCAGATACATAAATGTCCCCACGGTGCCTGATACATAAATGCCCCCACGGTGCATGATACATAAATGCCCCCACGGTGCATGATACATAAATGCCCCCACGGTGCCTGATACATAAATGCCCCCACGGTGCCTGATACATAAATGCCCCCACGGTGCCTGATACATAAATGCCCCCACACTGCCAGATAAATGCCCCCACAGTGCCAGATATGCCCCCACAGTGCCAGATATGCCCCCACAGTGCCAGAAATGCCCCCACAGTGCCAGATAAATGCCCCCACAGAGCCAGATAAATGCCCCCACAGAGCCAGATAAATGTCCCCACAGTGCCAGATATGCCCCCACAGTGCCAGATAAATGCCCCCACAGTGCCAGATAAATGCCCCCACAGTGCCAGATATGCCCCCACAGTGCCAGATATGCCCCCACAGTGCCAGATATGCCCCCACGGTGCCAGAAATGCCCCCACAGTGCCAGATAAATGCCCCCACAGTGCCAGATAAATGCCCCCACAGAGCCAGATAAATGCCCCCACAGAGCCAGATATGCCCCCACAGTGCCAGATATGCCCCCACAGTGCCAGATATGCCCCCACAGTGCCAGATATGCCCCCACAGTGCCAGATATGCCCCCACAGTGCCTGATATGTCCCCACAGTGCCTGATATGCCCCCACAGTGCCAGAAATGCCCCCACAGTGCCAGAAATGCCCCCACAGTGCCAGATAAATGCCCCCACAGAGCCAGATAAATGCCCCCACAGAGCCAGATAAATGCCCCTACAGTGCCAGAAATGCCCCCACAGTGCCAGAAATGCCCCCACAGTGCCAGAAATGCCCCCACAGTGCCAGATAAATGCCCCCACAGAGCCAGATAAATGCCCCCACAGAGCCAGATAAATGCCCCCACAGTGCCAGAAATGCCCCCACAGTGCCAGAAATGCCCCCACAGTGCCAGATATGTCCCCACAGTGCCTGATATGCCCCCACAGGGCCAGATATGTCCCCACAGTGCCTGATATGCCCCCACAGTGCCAAATATGCCCCCACAGAGCCAGATATGCAATGCCCCCACAGTGCCAGAAATGCCCCCACAGTGCCAGAAATGCCCCCCACAGAGCCAGAAATGCCCCTACAGTGCCAGAAATGCCCCCACATAACCAAAAATGCCCCGTGTGCCAGAAATGCCCCCACAGTGCGGATCTCCCCCCCCCCCCAAAAAAAAAAAAATACCTGCGGCGCTGGGGAGGAGTACTGCTGTCCGCCTGTGTGGGAGCGCTGGCGGGCGGGCGGGAGGCCGGGCGAGTGAGCCTGAGCCTGGGTCCGGGCTGGCGGGCGGCCACTTATGCAGGCGGGCTATGCGCGGCGCCGGCGTCTGACGTTAGATACCGGCGCCGCGCAGCGCGCATACACAGCGCGACCGCCAAATGCTGCAGCAGCACACACACAGGGCCGGCTCCAGCATCGAATATGGCGGCGCCAGCGCGTGGCGCCCATTAAGGGTGGCGCCCTGCGCGGCCGCTCTATTCGAACATGCCTAGAGCCGGCCCTGCCTGCACACACTACAGTACTGCTGCTAATCTCTACTCCCCACCTACAGTACACTACCTCTCACCCAATACACTACTTCACTCCCTTCCCTGCATACTACTGTCACTACCCTGCACTGCACCCCCCTACCCGCACACACTTCCTTGCACCCCCATCCCCGCAAACACTATACTACAGCCACTACCCTGCACCCCCCTCCCCACACCCAGTACACTAGGCCGGGCAATCGTTTGATCAGCAGCTCACGCTACCATATTAGTACCTTACTCTTAGTGCACAGAGACCCCTGAGTATTTACTATATGAGAACATAAGACATTTGCACAGGGGCAATTCCCGAAGTGAAAAGTGCAAACACATATGCATGGACAAATGCACTGTATGTCAGTATTTTTGTTACTTTGGAAGTAATTTGGAGTTGGGTGTATACCCATTTGCATAGTGAAATATCGACATTTGACCTGCACATGCCTACCTCTCAATCAATACCCCCCACCCAACACACAGTGCACTACCTCTCACCCTGCATCCCCCTGCCCGCAAACACTGCTGCAGCTGCCTGCACCCACTCCCTGCATACACTACACTACTTTTCACTGTGCACACCCTCCCCTGCATACTACCACGCTACACATTACAGTAAACTACCACTGCTACTGCCACTACTCTACACCCACGTCCCTGCACACACTACACTACCACCACTACCCTGCACACTGCACCACCCACACAGTACACTACCCCACTCACATCCACCCCTTCTCCTTCCTGACAACCCCCACTAACATCCACCCTAACACCCCCCTCTCATAATCCTTTTTTTCTCCTCCCCACCTATCAATTTTCCTCCCAGCACCCTCTCACAACCATAACCAGGAGACCTATTGTGGGACTTCAGCGCCAGCGGACCTGTTGGGGAGAGTGAAAATCCGCCCCGTGCAAGTGTGCAAATGCAAGCGTATGCCATGCGAAAACTTTGCCAGGTAACGGACAGCTGCAAATCCGTTTGCAACACCATCAAAAGTTTTTTCCAGTCTGTGCAGCCTGTGCGTAGCCCAGGACTTACTCCTCCAGTGCTATAGAATCGGGGCGGGAGCTGACATCACACACCCTCCCTGAAAACGCGAGGCACGCACGCGTTTTTCCAGACATTCCCAGAAAATGGGCAGTTACCACCCCCAAATGTCCGCTTGCGTACGACATGCTATCAAAATTTTCGCACCATTCTTTTGCTGTTTGTGCTCGTGCCTGTGCATTGCAGTGCAAATGCAATCATTTGTAATCGCCGTTGTGCGAATTCACACAGCAGCGATCAGGTCTGAATTATGCCCAAAGCTGGAACGTTTCCAAATGAGGTGCTTACGAAATATACTACAATTAAAACTAACAGACCGGAGAAATTTAAACATCCAAAAACAACGCAATGACCAACCCACAGTTTAATCCTATATTAAAAGATAGTGTTTAAAGTGGTACGGACATGTCTGCAGAATGGAGCACAAAAGAATACCATACCAGTGCCTAAAAACTGTAACACATGCCCAGGTGGATGGAAAATAGTGATACGCCAAAAAAAACATGGCTAAAGCCGATTGCCCAAGACCTTCAACCATTGCACTTCCATATTGATGATCCCAAGCAAGCCACCCTAAACCAATCCCAGTTGCATGTGCTTATAAGAGATTCCCTGCCTATGGCTTTCACAGTGCTGGCAAGCTTACCCTACCGGTGCCAACACCAATTAAGTCACATTATAAAGCGATGATTGATGTTTTTCCACACTTCCAAAGAACAATATACTGCTTCCCACTGCTGCTACCATTCGTTTCAGGTCAGTACCAAAATGGCTATGGTTTCTTCTCACAAGTCTTGCCTTACATAAAACATTACATTCCTGGGAGTACAAGGTGGAATAATAAGTAAATAAGTCTCCTCCCTGTCCCTTGCCCGACATGCGTATTTAAGTCAGACTAATTTCAGTATTCCTCCCTGAATTGAATTGCAGACTAAAAAAACACATTCCTGACAATCGAATTCCCGTGATGCATGGGAGTTTGCAAAGTCAGGAATTTGAAGACAAACTTTCACTGAATTGAATTAGTCCGCCATTACTACCTTCTCTGGTAGAGAATTCCAAATCCTTACTGCCCTTACTGTGAAGAAACACTTCCTTCGTTGGGTATGAAATTTTCTCTCTTCTAACCTCAAAGGGTGTCCGCGTGTCCTGTGTAGAGATCTCTCAATAAACAAATCATCTGATAGCTCCATGTATTGTCCCTTTATATATTTGTAAATATTAATAAAAAATCTCCCCCCTAGATGCCTCTTTTCAATTGTAAACATACCTAGTAAGCCTTTCCTAATAATCCAGTGCCTCTAACCCCTTAATCAATTTTGTAGTTCGCCTCTGAACCCCTTCAAGTTCTCAGATATCTTTTTTATAGTGTGGTGCCCAGAACTGTACACAATATTCAAGATGTGGCCATACCAATTATTTATATAATGGTAGGATTACACTCTCATACCTTGTCTCAATTCCCCATTTTATGAATGCTAATACCTTATTTGCCTTCGTTGCTGCACTTTGACATTGGAAGTCTAAACACAGGGATCTCGGCATCAGTATGGTGACCGCCGGTATCCCTACCACAGGTCACACATACCCAACCCCTTATAGTTATGCTTTTGAAAACTAATATCAAATGTGACCATATTATGATCGCTGTTTCCTTAGGTCTCAGGTACTTTAGTATTTGATATAATCTCCACATTATTTGTTAATACTGTGTCTAGTATAATGCTTACCCTAGCTGGTTCCTCGATTACTTGAGACAAGTTGTGATCTTTTAGCATATTTAGGAACCTGTTTTCCCTAGCTGTATCACAAGATTCGTTGTTCCAATTAATGTACGGATAATTAAAATTTCCTATGATTAGGACCTTCCCCAGTCCTGCAGATTTTTAATTTGCTGCAAGAGTTGTGATTCCTCAGTCACACTAATGTCTGGCGGTTTGTAGCATGTCCCTATTAATAGCTTTTTTGTACCTTTACCCCCACTCGAAATTTCAACCCATAGTGACTCCACATTATCTCCAGTCTCCTCATAACCTCCTTTAAATATGGTTTTAAGAATGGTTTAACATAAAGACATACAACCCTTTTGTTAGCCCTGTCTCTCCTATAGAGATTATAACCCTCCAAGATTGCTGCCCAGTCATGAGAATCATCTCATCATGTCTCCATAATACCTATAATATCATATTGATATATTTCATGCAATAATTTCTAATTTCCCAATTTTACCTGATAGGCTTCTTGCATTTTCAAGCATACACTTTAGTTTAGTAATTCCCTTTTCTTTTCTTTGTTGATACCATTTCCTTACTTAAATTACTTGATATACTATTGCTGTCTGCGCCTCCCCCTGCACTCCCATTATGCTTATTCCCTCCTTACTGCTCTCCCTGATCATCCCATAAATTCTTTCTAAACTTTCCCCGCAGACACCTGGTTTAAAATCTCCTACAACCTTCTAACCATCCTTCCCCCTGCCGGAGCGTAGTCAAAATAGAGTAAATCAGCAGTGAGGTCAGGGACTAGGTGTAAGAATATTGGTTCTCCATATATCTGGATTTTATGGTGTTTTCATTTTCCTTTCACTCTTTAAATTATATTTTAAATAATTCTAAAACCAAATTAAATGAACAAATTCCATTTTATAATAGCAATGTTTTGGGTTTTTTGTACAAGAAAACTTCACTTTAAATACAATTTCAAAAACAGATGTGTCATGTCCCCATAGAAAATAAATAAATGAATTCATATTAAAATACACAATTTAGTACAACTAAATTAAGCAGTTGTGCCTAGGCTGTATTTATTCATTAATTTCAAAGATTTCTATAACCACAATAGCTCTTGTCAAGCTATTCAATTCATTTAAAATGTTAACCATTTGTAGATAACCATTTATATTTCTAAGTCTAATCGCTAAAATAATAAACTAAGAAACAAATAAAATATATATTTTCAAAGCTTTTGAATTGCCAATTAGGGCAAGGAAAAACATTAATCCTCCTTTTAGTTTAAATAAATTAGATGACTCAATTAGAGGATTATATTTTGAATATGTTCATTTCACCAGATTGCCCACATGTGAAAAGTGCTGCCATGTGGCTGATGGTAGGGGATTAACCATTTCGGAAACATATAGAGAGAATGTGTTAACCTAATACTATAATCCTATTATAAGCATTATTAATTTGTACTTCCTTATCTGGACATTATTTCTTCAAATAATGCAGAAAGCTTTTTTCATACCATTTACCAACACAGCAAACAGCCTCTTCATATAGCAATTTAAATTGGTTTCTATTTACATTTGTTTTTTTGTTGCTTTTTTTTCTTTTTCAATTGTATCATTATGATTAAACGATACAGAGGTGTTAGTAGAAAAGTTTCAGAGAGAAAAACAGATATCTTTTTATTTTTTTTCCTCCCTTTTCTTTCAGTCTTCAATTTTTTTCTCTCTCAGAATCAATACAGGCATATTATCACAGCAAGATTATAATTCAGGTGTACAATACCTGCATTTTCCACACTACAAAAATGAAACTGTCTTGTACCAGGTGTCACAGCTG